>NW_006430726.1:465200-479335 GCF_000325575.1 Pteropus alecto | reverse complement strand
AGAGGCATTGAGAAAGAAAATTACAAAACTCAGAATGTTTTCCTGGGGACTCAGAAAAAATGGATATATTATGGAAGATTAATTCCCCCTGTAGTCAGCACCACCAGCTGTTTGTGAAACCCTGATGCAGAAAAGTAGGGCAAGCTAAAAGATCAGTGAACAGAACAATCCCTGCCTCCAAATTAATAGCTGTTTCATGTATTTGGGAGCAGTCCACTGTTTAATTTTATTTAATTTAAGGCCCCCAAAGATGTGCCTCGTAAACGTGATAAGTGCCGATTACTTAAATCACCATAAAAACCATAGAGAGACAGGAGGGGATAACGGCTTTTGGATAATTTACACACACTATTATAAAGAAAAAGTCATTTTGAATCAGAGTTCTAGTAAACACCTGCTTCTGCCCCTCTTCTCTCTTTATCCACCCAAGTTTGGCTGCTGTGTAATTTTCATCAACTTTACTTCTAATTATGCCAGAATAGTTTTTGGATATGAGTTGAGAATGTGTAGATATTACTATGATTCTGTCTTCCTCTTTCTACAGTCACTCTCAGGAGAAAGGAAAGGCTTTGTAATTAAAATTAGAACAAACCAACCCTAGTGAGAGATGGAAGGAGAAGGGACCATGCTATGCAGAAGAGATTCTGACTGAGAACACTGGATGGCATGTGTCTTCCAAATGTGTCTTCCAAATGTGTCAAAGCGGCCACCGTTCCACATTTCCCTACCTGGGTTCTTTCTGGCTAGTCCTTTACTTGTGTAAACAGAGTAGGAAATATCCACAGAAACAGCAGATATTGTTTGAGTCCAGTGCAAGTAGAACAACCTGACGCATAGTGAATATTAACAGAGAATTCAAAACATCAACTACTCAGCACTGAAAGTGGACGTGGGGTGTATTTTTAAGTCAATGGAAGAGAAAATTCATAGCCAAAGAATGATTGCTCTATGAACTTTAGATTGCAATATATTTGATTATACAGTTTCATCTTTTTAAAAGAATCCTGTTGGAATCCTGTTGAAAAGTCTCTTCAGAGAGACTTTGACTGGCAGGAGAAAACAAATCTATTTTATAACCTTGCTTTAAAAAAAAAAAACAGTTTCTTTTGTTGACATTCATGTATTTTACTCAACATCTTTGGCGCTAAATGCCATGCAGCTATTTGTAAACAAATCTGAGCTACACTCAAAGCAGGAGAATTATTGTTGGTTGCCAGGAGCATTTTCACGTGATGAATCTGTGCGGGTTTCAGTACCTGTGTTCTACAGCTATGAAAACCCATCAACACGATCGAGGTGTGAGAAACTCAGGATTTGCTGATCTATGTGAGTGCAAAGTGCAGGCTCTTTCTACGTGTTCCTTAAAAGAGGATGTTTGAAATAATGTTCCATAGATCTTGAAAACAATTTCCGAGAATGAACTTTAGAAATGCTTTGAATAATGCAAGCTGCGTAAGAGCTGATTACTTCTCCATTACAGTGATGGCAGAATTCCTTAGAATATAACTCATTTTCTTTAAAATTAAAATAATAATAATAATAATGTTATGACCGACAGTGTTTTTCAAAGTGTGACCCTGAACCCTGTGCATTGGAGTCATCTAGGGGTCCTTTGACCTGGATAAGAGGGGTCCTCTCTTGGGAACTTGGGTCACAGAAGGCCCTGCTCTGGCTTTCCTCCACCTATGGCCCTTCCCATGAGGAAAAGAATCTCTGAGGCTGTGACCCCCACTCCATCGTATCTCTGAGGCTGTGACCCCCACTCCATCGTATCGGGACTCGAGAATTTCCACTAAACTCAAGGGATCATGTCAAGGACACCCATTCTCACTACAGTGGGCCCCTCACTCTGTGGGAAGGGCTATGGGTAGGAAAAGAAGGAGTCCCAAATGGATGGGTCCTGTCCCCCACAGTTCTGGGCCTGGCCTTCCAGCCCTTTGTCAAGGCAGGAGGATAGAACATCTGTTATTTAAGTTTGTTAACTTAAATTTCAGTGACTATGTAGAAATATGGGATTTTGCCTCTATTCATACTCACATCCAAGGCCCCATAAAGGTCAGGCCAGGTCTGCTAGGGGATTTTCAGCACTCAGATTCCCAGCGTCTATCCCAGGCTTGGGAATCACAAGCTCTGGGAACATGGCAGAGAGTCTGTCTTTGAACCTGCTTCCTAGGCAACGCCTTGTGCCCTGCGGTTGGAGGGCTGGTGCTTTGGGGTCACTCTCAGGTAGTCTCAGAAATCCTCTGGCTTCTTCTTCACAGGCTGGGGTTTCAGCATGGGCACCCATTACCACTTCCACAGCTGGAGAGTGTTTGTCATTGTCTGCGTGCTGCCCTGCGCCGTGTCCATGGTGGCTCTGAGGTTTATGCCCGAGAGCCCACGGTTTCTGCTGGAGGTGAGTCAGCGCCCCGGCCCCAAGTGAGAGCGATGGGACAGCAGCAGTAGCCAGCCCTGCTTGCTTAGCCCCTAGGGCCCTCCTCCTCCCCTGCTTGCTCATTGCAAACCCCGACCCTGTCAGCCGACCTGGCCTATCGTTAAATCCAGCTCCATTGCTATCTGTGCTGGTTGCATGTCCTGGATCCATGGATGCCTGAGTACAGGGGCTCAGGAGTGTTTGTCACCAGGGAGATCTTAAAAATTGTCCTCTGTTGTGTATTAGTGTCCTAGGGCTGCCGTAAGGAAGGGCCACAGACTGAATGGCTCGGAATAACAGACACTTATCATCTCACCATTCTGGAGGCTGAAAGTCCAAAGTCAAGGTGTCACCAGGGCCATGCTCCCTCTGAAGCCCTTAGGAAAATCCTTCCTTGCCTCTTTTCCTTGGCCCACAGCTGTATCACTTTAGTCCCTGCCTTTGTCATTTCACAGTGATCTCCCTATGTGTCTCTGTGTCTTCCTGTAAGGAGACAGTCATATCGAATTAGAGGCTCACACTATGACCTCATCTTAACTAATTACATCAGCAGCAACCCTCTTTCCCAATGAGGTCACATTCTGAAGTACTGGGGTTTAGGACCTCAGCATGTCTTTTGGGGGGACACAGTTTGACTCCTAATATGTCGTGTCTTCTGCTTTATCCTGTCAGTGAGGAAAGGACTCCGGCCCTGTGGGCCATTCAGCCTCACAACTATGAATAGTTGCTCCTGGTGTGTAACAGTATTAATATTGAGCATTGAAGGGACGACTTTATTATTCTGAATAACCTTCCATGATGGGCTGGGGACAGAAACTTGGTCTCGTCTTTCACAAGTCCTATGTGGTGACAAGTCCATGTCCCGTCGCCTCAGACTCAAGCATCAGCACTAATCAGCAAGAGATTTTTTTATGTCTCTTTCCTTGGTTTTACCAGATGGGCAAACATGATGAAGCTTGGATGATTCTCAAGCAAGTCCATGACACCAACATGAGAGCTAAGGGGACCCCGGAGAAGGTGTTTACGGTGAGTGTGTGGTCGCCTGTGCCCACAAGAGGGGGCCTCTCCTCTTTACTGGTTGGGTTTGCTAAAAAAATAATTTTATTACATAAGCACATCACAGAAAATTTGTCAAAAGAAGAATTACACCCTTGACATTCTTATCACTGTGTCATAATTTATTCTTTTCATTTCAATGGATATCCTTCTCAATACCAATAATTATTAAATGCTAAAAGAAAAAACTAGCTGTAGTCATATTGGGATAAACATAATTACATGTATTTACACATACGTGTTACTTAAGAGTTCTCATAAGCATTCTACATGTTGTCTCACAATATTCATAGCCATCCTTTTAATGAACATTAATATTAGAGATTGATTTTGTCTGTTTTATTACCTTGTTCTTGTAAATACCGCTGCGATGAACCTTCTCACACACATCATTCCTTCCCCTTTCTTCATCTTCTGAGTTTCTTTTCCAAAAGTTGGCACCCAGATATAAAATGACTGGTTCCAAGAACATGAATATTTTTATAGCTCTTGAGATATATTGCCAAATTACATTTCAGTCGGATTGTAGCAGTCTACAAGACCACAAGCATTTCTCTATGCTCTTACCAGCAGTGGCTGGTAGCCTGAATTTTGTTTCTTGCTAGTTTACAAAGTTAAAACAAAAGTAGTAAATGGTAATTTCCACGAAGATCTCTAGTGAGTAACCTGGGTCTGTGCTCCTCCCCACCAAGCTCTGTCACTAAGCCCGAGGAATGGCCATTGCAGCCATCTTAGTGCACCCGTTTGCTTAACTTCCTTTCAGGCCAATTGCAAATCCATTTCCTCCAGGAAGCCTTCCTGGATTAGCTCCCGCCTACATGGGGGTGAATATAGCTTTTCGAATTAGTGTTTTTGTTTTCTTTGGATAAATACCCAAAATAGAATTGCTGGATCATATGGTAGTTTTATTTTTAACTTTTTGAGGAACCTTCGTCCTGTTTTCCATAGTGGCTGCACCGATTTACATTCCCACCAACAATGCACAAGGGCGCCCTTTTCTCCACATCCTCGCCAACACTTGTTGTTCGTTGTCTTTTTGATGATGGCCATTCTGACAGGTGGGAGGCAATATCTCATTGTGCTTTCTGTTTGCATTTTCCTGATGAGTAATGATGTTGAGCCTCTTTTAATACACGAATTGGCCATCTCTATGTCTTCTTTGGGAAAAAGTCTATTTAGATCCTCTGCCCATTTTAATCCAATTGTTTTTTTGTTTGCTTGTATGAGTTCTTTATATATTTTGGATATTAACCCCTTATTGGATATATGGTTTGCAAGTACTTTTTCCACTCAGTAGGTTGCCTTTTCATTTTCGCTGATGATTTCTTTCACTGTACAGAAGGAGTACATACTTTTTCTTATTCTATTGTGTTTTTAAAATGTATTATGTAGCAAAATCCCCTTTCCCCACCACACGAATGTGCACACACACACACACACACTGTTGCCTGCATGGGCTCTAGATTTCTGTGAGGTTAATACTCATTAGGGATAAACTTTTGAATTTTAAGGTAGAATCAGCTCTACTGTGGGCAAATCAGATATAAATGAGAATTCAGTGTCTTATGACCCACTAGTTTCTCAAAGGCATGATCGAGTGAAAAGTCTCATTTTGTCTGCAGTGGGATAAAGATTGCTAAGAGATGCTATATATATGTTTGGTTAAGAATCACTAAACTAGAGGACCACCAGTCTCCTCTAGCCCTCAATAAGTCAATAAAGTCAGTTACATTAAACTAAAAATTGAAAAGTGTGATAAAAGTAGGGTTAAGATTCCTTAGCCCATCTTTGCTTTCCAGGTTTCCAACATCAAAACTCCCAAGCAAATGGATGAATTCATTGAGATCCAAAGTTCAACAGGCACCTGGTACCAGCGCTGGCTGGTCAGATTCAAGACCACTTTCAAGCAGGTATGATTGGGGACAGGTGGTGGATGAGCGAGAGCTCTACGGAAATCTGTAACTTCAGTGGGAGAAAACTAGAGACCCTGAACACTAACATCAACCCAAGGCAGTGTGATGGGGAGGAAGCAGCCCTGCATAGGGGTGTGTGGGCCCTTGCTCATGCCCACCTCTCACTCACTCGGAGCTCTTCAGCCACACAAACTCTCGAAAGTTTAGTTTCTTATCTTTGCTCTTCTTTCCCCAGGCAGAGACTTTGAATGTAGGAAAAAATGTCTGGTCTGAGTAAACATCTTTCTCTCTAGCGTCTTCTCTTTAAATAATCCATAGGAAGAAAGGAGTGAAATAAATGACCCCTTGAGGTTTGTTAGTGATTTCTGAGAAAGTCTTCATGAAGGGCAAGGCCATTTCTCCGGAGAAGTGGCTTCCACGGGCCTGTCAGCTGTTGAGCATCGAGGCAGCCAGCCAGAGTCTGCCGAGACTGGGTGACCTTGGTGTGTGGTTGTTAACGTTTGGAATAGGAACCATTCCCGCAGGCAGGAAGCGGAACCCAGTAAGGTTATTCAGTGCCTTGAAAGCCCCACTCCATGTGCTTTTGATCGTGTGCATGGGGAAATTGTGTTCCCAAGGGAGATGCTAGGGACTGTTAGAGGGTGAAGCCAGCCAGTAGGGAGAGAAGAGGCTTCCCTTGTAATTTGCATAGACTTGCCACTTCGGGAAGATACTGGCTTCCTGGTCAATTCATTGGGAAACCTTAGAAACAGGCTCTGTGAGTCATGAGTTCCCACCTTAATAGCCGTTCTCTGGTGTGCACTGCAGGTCTGGGATAATGCGCTGTACTGTGTGCTGGGGCCCTACCGGATGAACACACTGATTCTGGCCGTGGTCTGGTTCAGCATGGCCTTAAGGTACGGTGCGCCTTACCTGCAAGTTCACTAATGTCTCTGATTGTGTCGTGCCTCGGGTGCCTCATCTGTAAATTGAGGATTACACTCAGTTCTAACTCATAGAGTCTGTATCAGATTGGATGCTTTCAGCTGCAAGTAACAGGCAAGCCACCCTAGTGGCTTTTATAATGAGGGCATTTCTTATCCTTGTGACAAGAATTCCGCAGGGAGGCAGGCTGCAGGAAGGAGGGTCTCAGCCTGTGGCTAGTTCCCATCATGACTGCAATATGCCTGTGCTGCTCTTGGCATCCTGTCTGCAGGAGAAGGAGGCTGCCTGTCTCCAACCCTCCCTTTTTAACAGCGAGGAAACCCTTCTCAGGAGATGAGCGTCACACACCTAAGGCTAAACTAATCACTGGCAAAAGGGCTGCAATTTCGCAGATTCTAGACTTATCAGGATTTGCCTCTGAACTGACAATATCTTTGGCTTTCCTGAGGGTTGATACAAAATTAAGTTTCTGTTCCAAGAAAGAAGCGAGGAGTGAGTGTTAGTAGGCAGTCATCAGTGTCACTGTGAATATTAAATAGATAAAGCAGGAGGCTCTGCAGTGATGTGCCCTATAATAAGGAAATTTTAATGTAATCTGGTGATTAGCTGGCTCCTCTCTCAAACTGCAGGCTCTCACCCCAGTCATCTCATTCACCTCCAAAAACATGACTCTCTTTTCTGTGCAAGTTTAGCGGTCCACGTAAGCATTTCGAGACTGTGTAACTGTACATGTAAAGTGCTTGCAATAGTTTCTGGCACCTAAGTGGTTAATTGTTGTGATCAACTAGGAACTTTCAGCAAGATTTTAAACTTCCATCTATGATAGTGCTTTGTTCATGGCCAAAGACACACTCCCTTGACCCAGGAAATTAAATTCTTCCTAACGACCTCTTTGATTATGGGAGGGACATGTCTAATTTCTTCTGATACCTATTCATGGAGACCCAAACACGTAAAAGTAGTGAAGAAACCAGTCCACCTGGTTTATCTAAGCCAGAAGGTAACATTTCAGAAGCCAAAGATGATAGATACCAGGATTCGAATAATCAGTAGTTTTAAAATATGTTTTACTTATAGTTACTTATGTCTGATTCTATTTTGCTGTGTGGGTAATACATTTCAAATGTTGAAACAACAGAGAAATCTGACATCCGTCCCTTCCCTCCCTACCCAATTCCTTCTTACTCCTATATGTAATTATTTTTCATTTTCCTATTTCTCATTTCAGTGTTTCCTTTTGCAAATTTAAGCAAATATATACTTATATTTCTTCATTGTCTTATTCAGAAGAACATATTGTTGCATTGTTGAGTGTGAAAAGTACTCAAGAATATATTCTGCAGACCCCTCATGCCAGTAAATTGAGGTTTTCCTCATTCTTCTTTACAGCAGCATAGCACATGTGCATTTCACTCCACAGACAAGTACCTTACTCTGATCAACCAGGGATTTATTGCAAGACTTCTGGGGAGTTTTCAGCCTTTTGCTCTTGCAAATAGTGCCACAATGAGTAACCATGCTTGTAGGCTACTTTATATTGGGCAAGTTTATCAGTGGACTAAATTCCTAGGATTGGGATTAATCTTGGAATAAATTCCTAGGATTGGGATTATGGAATCAAAGGGGGTAAATCCATCAGTAATTTTCTTAGACACTGATCAGTTTCCTCTACAGGGTGTTGTCAGTTTCATCCCCTTTCCCAGAAATGTACGATACGAGTATCTGTTTACTTACAGCCTCAGCAACAGAATATTTTGGCAAACTTCTGGGTTTTGACAATCTGGTAGGCGAGAATGGTAACGTGGTATAGTTTTAATTTGAATTTTTTCTTATTATGAATGGGATTGAGCATCTCTCTCTCACTCACTCTCTCTCTCTCTCTCTCTGTATATATGTATACATATAGTGACTTTTTTTTGAGTTGATTATCTTGAATTTTCCAGGCATAAAATTATGTCTTCTACAAATAGAGATAGTTTTACCTCTTGCTTTGCAGTTTTATATTTCTAAGTTCTTTCTCTCATCTGAATTGGCTAAGACTTACAATATAGTGTTCAATAGTAGTGCTGATAATGGATCTCCTGGTCTTGTTTCTGATGTAGCAGAAATGTCTTTAGTGTTTTCCCATTAAATAAGATTCTGCCTTTTGGGCTAAGAGATATATTTTCTTACATGATAAGGAAGTGTCCATCAATTCCCAATCTTTTGATTTTTTTTTTTTTTTTATCAGGAATGAATGTTGTTTTTACATCGGATATCCTTTTGTTATCTTTGAAGATGATCATGATTTTCTTCCTTAGATCTGTTAATATGATGAGTTATATGATTATCTTTCCCCATAATGAATGATGTTAATACATTTTAAATGAGCTTTATCTACATCAAATGCGGAAAGCAGACTCTGATCATGAAAGAATAAAGCTGCTCAGATATTCTGTCTTCTCTGTTCCAGTTACTATGGCCTGACAGTTTGGTTTCCTGATATGATCCGGTATTATCAAGATGAAGAATACAAGTCCAAAATGAAGGTATTTTTCGGTGAGCACGTGTACGGTGCCACAATCAACTTCACGATGGAAAATCAGATTCACCAACATGGAAAGCTTGTGAATGATAAGTAAGTGAGAGACCATGGGTTTTCCCCAGATCAAAGTGACAGTCCATGGGGACTGGTCTTGGGAAAGAGCCAAGGAAAGATAGAATTCAGTGTGATGGGGAATGAGCTCCAAGGCTATTGTGGCCTCAGTTTATTGTGGCTGCCAGAGACACGGTTATTCTCCTGGGAGCTCTGTCTGTACTGTGCTGACTCTCAGTCATCCCTCATCTCCTGTGGCTGATTCATCCAAGGATGGAGTCATTTGATCAAGGAGGGTTAATCAAACCATCTTTCCTGAGACCTCACACCTCTGATGGAGACATGCAGGGAGCTGTCACCCTTTAATGGTGACTGCCCAGAGCTGTCACTGCTGAGGTCTCTGCACCAATCAATCTACTGCCTGGTTGTTGAGCTTTTATTTTTGATTCTGGAAAACTCTTTGGGCCAAGGCTAACATGACACTATCTTACGTTATTCTTTCACCAAGTGTCACTTCCAAGGGGGGATGAGCATGGGCTTTCCTCAAGGGTGTTGTCCTTTGTGGGGAAGAATGAGTGAGTGGAGTGTGAGAAAAATCCTGCCCACATCTTTGTGAGGCTGCTTCCTCAATACATTTTCCTCCTCTTCCTTCTACTCCTGGGACAAATGAAATGGACAGTCCAGCCCACCAGACTTTAAGAATGCCTCTCTGAGGCTGCACTTTGAAGGCCCCAAATGGGTCAGGATAGGACTGAGTGTACCCAGGCCACATTATTTATTCCTCTGCTATGTCCCTTCTTGAATTGTACTCAGCAAGCTCATCGGGTCAGGCTATGAGGTGGCACCAAAATATCATGGCCCAGGTAATTAAGTGCCAGTGATATAAACTGCCCCATATTTACCGCCTCTACCAAGAGTTAACACCACGAACTCTCTCGTCCAGGGCATGGTCCACCTCCTCCACCCGCACCCCGCTCTGGGTCTGAGTGAAGTGGCCTTGCCCATGACTGTCAGCCACTGTGGGGAAGAGTGTACGTCTGGGCGAAGTGCAAGCAGGATGCCTTCTGCAGTCTAGTCCACCTGGCTCTTACAGGCCAGACCTTAGCAAACGTCCACTGTCATTCAGGATGAAAACATGTGAAAAGAAAGGGGGACTATTACTCCTACCACTATGAGAACTTAGCGGAGCAAGGTTAGGACCAAGTAGCAGTGGACATGGAATTTGGATTTTCAGATGACTTTTTCAAATGCAGAAGCTCAGTCACAAACATTTACACAGTCACGTGCCCAGGCATGCACACACCATCTGCAAGGACACTTCAGAGCCACCGTTATGTGTTGGGAGTGGCCACTCCCAAGCTAGTGGCGATGGAGCCAGGATTTCTCCCTCTTGGGGCCCTTCACTAGAAGTCAGGAGATGTGGTATTGCTGAGGAAGAAATGTTGCCATTGCCTTGTTAGAACATTTTACAAGTGTTGAAAACTAAAAGACGTTATAGATAATGGCTAGATGTCATTCATGGTATGACATCATTCCCTGCAGAGACGAATTCACCAAAAGAGACCTCACTGATAAAGTTCTTAGTGTTCAGTGATCCTCTATTGTGACATTCATAATAACAATGATAGTAAATTAATAAGGCCAATAATAATAATGATGGCAGCCAACATCATTGAGCACTTCTGTGTGCCATGTGCCGCCTTAAGTGCCTCTCATCTAATCTTCACAGAAACTCCAGGAGGCAAGAAATGTGCTTTCTGCTTTACAGGTGGGAAACAAAAGCTTAGAGAATTCGAGTGACTTGCCCAAGTCACACAGCAAATATAAATAGAAACATCTCTCTCGCAACCCAGGCATTTGGACTCCAATCCCGTATCTTTGACATCTACAAACACCGTCTCATTGGGAAACTCTCCAACCCCACAGAGGCCCTGTTTCACATGGGGTTTTCTGCACTAAAAAAGTTAATTGCGATGCCAGAGCCCTTATGATTGATAATAGGCGGGTTTTGGAGTTCTAAGACTTAGTTACGAAGAAAATGGGAACTTGTGGTCCATTCTGTTCTTTTAACCTTTCTTCTCCTCCTGACACTTTCGGCAAGCTGCTAGGTGTGAGTGAGGAAGAAGCAAGACTTCACGAAAGCGGCTGTCTTGTCTTATGCTCCCAGGACCCCAGGGGACAGTAGAGTTGCTGCCAAGGGTGTGGGTATGCATAGGCATGCAGGCAGTTGTCTGGGAGTAGGTGTAAATGTTCTGCGTACACAGAAGTTCTACCATGTTTCTGTGTGATTATTAAAATGTGAATTCCTTCAAAAGTCACATAGAGTTCATTTTAACTTGTCATATATATGTTTTTTAACCAATATATACGAAAAGTGCAGCCCCTTGAAGGCCATAATCCCCGCCCCAGCAAATTGTTGAATGAAAAGGGCATTTTTCTTCTTGGAAAATGAAGAACCTTTGAAATTGACCTAAGGAAGAAACGAACCTGTTTTCTTTTCTTGGCTTATGCTGCCATCTCCTGGCCATGAGCTAGAAAACACCTCATCTTAAAAAAACTTGTCTCTTTGGAGTTAAATTCATGTTCTTTGGCTTTGCCAGAGGAGGCATGGGGTGGCAGTTTTCCATTTGTACCAGAGTTCCCCATTTGAATTAATCCACACCTTGCAGATTTAAAATTTAGGTAAAAAATATTTACTTTATTGACTGTCACTCATAGGGGAAAATGCCTTTGTGTAAAAAAGGGCTTCAGACTTTACCCAGAGATTTTGTCAATAAAGGAGCTTCTATCGAAACCTGGACTTCATCCTGCTGTGAGACCAATCCCTTTGGCCCCTAGAAGGAACAAAGGTACACAGATGAGTTTTGGCCTTCTCTCCAAGCATCATCGGCAGCTTCCTGGCACATTTACATGATCTTGCTTCAGAACTTTGAGTTTTTGGAAAATGTAAGAAGGCAAAAGAAAAAGTCCATATTTTAAACTCTGAGCCAAAATATCAGGCCAAGCCTCTCTTATCATTAATTAAGAACAGGATAGCTTTTTGTCCCAGAGCACGTATTAACTAATTAATTAATTTAATTACTTTCTCCATTTGGTAAAGAAATTCGGCTTGGCACAGCTCACTGCCGTGAGAGTTAGGATGGGGGAAGGGGATGATCTGATTTAAACCTCTCTGCGCTGCACAGCAGGGAGGTGTGCCTGATTCCCGTGTGCGATGGCTCATGACCCGGGAAGTAATGTCGTAACCCCGAGCTTTCCTGATAGCAGAAAGCTGATGTTGCAGACTACTCAGAGTTGGGACCTCAAATGGCAGTGAGTAATCTTCACACGAGACAACTGGCCAGTGAAAAGTAGGAGAAAAGCTCTCATGAGTTCCTACTGAAGGTCAGGGGTGAATAGCTCAGAATGAAAAAGAGGTTGATAAAACTCTAAAATGAGGTATGTAGTAGAACAGGGGGCAGGGAGGGCAGAAGGAGAAAGAAAACAAACACACAGCTGGAAAAGAGATGGTCATTTCGCACATCACACCGAAATCTTACCCGCACTGTGGACAGCTCCTTGCAGTGGGGCACAAATGAGAATTTTCTTTAGCTGCAGTGGGCCTGGTTCAGTTCAGCAAAGCTCTATGAAGCTGCCAATGGCAAGAAACGTATAAGTGTGCCTCTGGCTTCTGGGTCTGAGGAAGTAAGCATGTTTGAGGGACTGGGTTATTGGCTGTAATGTTTTCCACTTCTGTACCTGGTCATGGGCTTTGTTTATTTTATTTATTGGATTATCGTTTCCATGTTAATTTTCATGATGTCTTAATCTGTTCAGGCTACTATAACAAAATACTGTAGACTGGATGGCTTATAAACAACAACTCAAAATTGATTTCTCCCAGTTCTGGAGGCTGGGAAGTGTGAGATCATGGCATGGGTAGATTTGGTGTCTGATGAGGACTCGCTTTCTGGTTCCTAGCCAACCACTTCTTGCTGTGTCCTGACATGGAGAAATGGCGTAAGCTCTCTGTGGTCTTTTTCGTAAGGGCACTAATCCTATTCATCAGGGCTCCACGCTCCCAAAGACCCCACCTCCTAACACCATCACAGGGTTTCAACGTAGGAATTTTGGATAGTCTCTAGCACATGCGTTCTTTAAAATCATGTGTAGAAAGTAATTGCCAATTATGTGTTTGAACATTTTTTATCTGTGATTTATTGTTTTAAAATAAACTTGTGAATGGTTTTAGCTTCACAGAAAAATCACAAAGATAGTGCAGAAAGTTTTCATATACCCCACATTTAGTTTCCTATTACTAACATCTTATGTTACTATGGTACATTTGTTACAATTAATGAACCAATAGATAACATTATTATTAACTCCAGTTCATACTGTATTCATTGCCCTTATTTTCTGCCCAGTGTTCTTTTTCTGTCCAGGTCATCACATCACCTTTAGTAGCCGTGTCTTCTTAGGCTCCTCTTGGCTGTGACAGTTTGTGGCTTGCTTTTTCAGATTTTGCTTATAGAGTCCTTTCTTGTGCAGATATCTTATTATTATTATTTTTTTAATGCCGAATTTGTCACCTTTCTTTATAAGGTCTGTGCCTTTGGCTCTTATTTCATAAATTCTTTATATTTGAAGTCATTTGCTACTTTTTTTTTCCTCTAAGTTTTAAAGTTTCCCTTTTCGCATTTAGGTCCTTAATTTTTCTGGACGTGGTCTCTGTATATGGGAAAGGAACTAATGTGATTGGATAGCCATGTGAATAGCCAGTCATCTCCACCACATTATGAAATTGCCTGTCTTTTCCCTAATGATATCCCTAATTTTATCATACGTCAAACTTCCTTTATATTCATTTTGTGTTTCCAAGCTCTCTTTGGTTCTCTGGGTTTGTTTGTCTTTCCCTTTACCAAAACTGCACTGACTTAATCTCTGTAACTTTATTGTTTAGTCATGTTTCCAGGAGTATTAGGTTCCTCCACCTAGTCATTAAGATTTTTTCTTGGCTAGTTTTGCCCCTGTGCTCCTTCTACAGTGAATTTCAGGATCAAGTTCTAAAATTCCATTAAAAACAACTGGCTGGGATTTTGATTGGAATTACGTAGAATGGCAGGATTCATTTGGGACATGTTTACACCATGGGATCTTCCAAACATTGAACACTATATTTCCTTCTACTTAGTCATTCTTTTATATCCTTCGGTGATGATAGATAAAGATCTATGAAGATCTCGTATGTACTTCCTTAGGCGTATTATTGACA
>NW_006430726.1:452712-465123 GCF_000325575.1 Pteropus alecto | reverse complement strand
TCTTCCATTTTTTTTTTTTAAAAAAAATACATTATTATTATTTTTATTCAATACATTTACCCAATTCTCTTATGAGTTTTGATACTTTCTTGGTAGATTTGCTTGGCTTTTCTAGGTAGGCAAACATATTGACAAAAATTAATGACAGTTTTTTCTCCTCCTTTCTTATCCTTATATATTTTTTCTCTTCTAATTGTATTGCCTTGTCTGTGACCACTAGTTCAGTGATGGCTGGAAGCAGTGCTAATGGGTGTTCTGACTTCAGTGGGGGAGCTTTGGTGTCTTACTTTTAAGTATCACATTTGCTGTATGTTTTTGGTTGGCATCCTTTATAAAGCTAAGGAAATTCTCTTCTATTTTTGTCCTTCAGAATAAGTTGTCTCCTACTTTTCCCAACTGGACCACAAGTGCCTGTTTTGATGTGATTTTATAGCATACCTCTATCTTGATAATTATCACTAAATTTTAATTGTCAGTTTTCTTATTTCTTTAGTTAGATTAAGTTTCTTGAGGGTGATGCCATCACATCTAAAACATGGTGACTGAATGGATGTGGCTTTCGGCATAGTTTACAGCGTTTGGAGGACTAAACATTGGGCCCGAGGGTAAATGAAAGATAGTGTTTGCAATAATAATTCTGCTATAGACTCTGGATTGCCAGTGACTTCTGTTTCCTTACAGGAAAAGTTCCACATGATACTTTTGCTGACTTTTTTCCCCCAACCATTGAACTCTCCTGAATGAAGACTCTTGGATCAGTTCAGTATATAAGAGAT
This sequence comes from Pteropus alecto, assembly GCF_000325575.1. NCBI lineage: Eukaryota > Metazoa > Chordata > Mammalia > Chiroptera > Pteropodidae > Pteropus > Pteropus alecto. Next base: position 464,347 of record NW_006430726.1, on the reverse strand, counting down.
CAGAGGAGATGATTTATATAATGACTCATAAATATGCCTTGGCCCTTTCTCCTTTTATCTCCTCCTTTATAACTTTGGTTTTTTATCACTCATTTGGAGATACATTTTTAAGGTCTGCCTGCGTCAGGCCCATTATGATTTATGGCTTTGCTTTCTCACCCACCCTTGGCAGATCATTAAAATATCACCGAAGGCTACATCAGCAGCCTATTACTAGATTAAAGAGAAGGATCTGTTAAGAAAGGCAAAGGCCTGAGACAATCTCTAGACATAGCTTTCCTGAGTAAACACATCCAGCATACAAATTACATTTATTTTGAAATCAGAGGCATCTTCCTGTGACAAAAGGCTTCCTAATTAGTTTCTCCATGGGAATCTGAAGAACTCAGTGATAACTTTTTGAAGGCCCTGTTAAAAGTCTGCAGTAAATTCGATCCTAAAAAAAATTATTCAAAATCACTTTTTTTCTAGATCAATGACCCTCACATTTTTTAAAAGAATAATGAACTGGTGTCAGACTCTAGGGATTATCGTTCAAGAGGTTCGGGTAGGAAAGTGAATCCTTCATAATGGCCTCCCATTTTATTCTGATGCAAGTGGTCTGGGGACCTCTCTTTGAGAAGCACTTGCCCAGGCCTTCTTGTCATTGGGTTGCAAGTCTTTTTACAGAAGCTATGATATGTGGCTCTTGGTCAGGATTCTGGGCAGACTACAATATAGCATGAAGGATAAGAGGCGCTGGCCATCATATGTGGTCATATGCCAAATTATCTGGTGTCCTTAAAGAGAAACAGTGACCCTCAGCTCCCTCTGCCACCTCTGTCACTGTGATTCCCACCGCATTGTAGTTGTCTGTTTTTTTTTTTCTTCCAATTATACTTGAGGGCAGGGACCATGTCTTTCCCCTGTGTACTCATGGCACCTATTACCATGCTCAGTAAACGTTTGCTAAAGACTGAATATATAAATAAATGCATGGAGAAATGATCATTCGTGGGTTGAATGAATGGTTGTAATTCTTCGCAAATGAAAATATACCCAAAGGATTCTAGCTTAAAAGTTTGACCAAGCTTGGTAAATATAACCAATGGAGGAGGATGTTAATGTATGCCAGTATATGTTTTTAAATGTAATATTGTTCTTTCCTATTCAGTTTATGCAGAACTTGGAGTAGTGCAGCAGCTCCCAAAGATTATAATCACCTAGGTGCTTTCCTCCATTAGTAATTGTTTTATATTTAAGTGAAAAGTGATATATACATTTGGTACAAAGGAAAAATTAAGTTTATCTCATTCCTAACCCCCACTGCACCCGTCCAGGGCCAACCACATCTACCAGTTTCTTGTTTAATTCTCCAGATATATTCTTAGCATTTGGAGGCATATGTACCATATCTTTTCTTACAAGAATAGTCACATGGTGCAAACACTATATTGCATTTGATTTGTTTTGGTTAAAATGTATCTTGAAGATTGTTCCATATTAAGAAATATAAGCCTACATAATAACTATAATGGCCACATGGTATTCCATTGTATAGTATCCCTTTACATGTCTACCTATCATCTGTCTAGAAATCAATTCTGAAATGTTGCAGTGAGCATCAGTAAGTGTATCTCTCTGAATGCATGAGCAAGTACACGTGAGGTAAATTCTTAGAGGAGGTGTTCCTAGGTCAAAGGGATCGTGCACTAAAACTTCTGCAAAATTGCTCCCCAAAGAGGTTTCACTAGTTAATATTCTACTAACAGTGGGAATGAAAGTGCCTATTTATCCACATTTTTGTTGGAAAAATTTTAAAAATGAAAATTCTTGGGCCTTCACAAATCTATTGCTTCCAAACCTTCTAAGACCAGCTAAGGGAGCTGCATGTTCTTAGAGCTCTTTATAAAGTGAGATGCTAGCAATATTTTCCTTTCACACTATCCCACATTTCTATGATTTTGATGCAGAAGGTCCATGGACCTGCATTTGGGAACAGCCAAGCTGATGCACAGTCCCCTGTATGTACCTGGATTGGACATCAGCTTCCACACGCTTGAAGTCCCTCCTCATTCACAAACCACCAGCTAAGAAATGGGATGAGTCTAGGTTGAAAATAGCATTTCAGCACCCTTTGATTTGCAGTTCTCCTTTTTCTGCTTTTCTGTGTTTTCTGTTTTGGTCTCCCGTCTTCTTTTTTTATCCTTGTGATGGGTCACTCAGGGGCAAATGTCTTTTCCACAGGTTCACAAAGATGTACTTTAAACATGTTCTCTTTGAAGACACCTTTTTTGACGAGTGCTATTTTGAAGATGTTACATCTACTGATACCTATTTCAAAAACTGCACCATTGAATCCACCATCTTTTATAACACAGGTGAGAACAGGGATAGGGTGGGGTGACTGTTACCAGGGTGGACCAGTCTTGACTGAGAACCAGACTGCTCGGTCATAAGCTTTCGGAGCAGTGAAGTTTTCACAGGTATGAGGGCTGAGCCTTAAGATGCAGAAAGGGGTTCCAGCCCCAGATATGGCACAAATGAGTCACACGGTCTTCACCAAGACATTTATCTGCATCTTAGTTTTATCACATATAAAATGGAAACAAAAGTTTTGGGCGAGGATTTTGATCTCAGTGAGACTGATACTATATGCTAAGGGTTCTTGGTAGGAACAAAGTATGACATAGATTAAAACAAAACAAAACAAAACAAAAAACCAGCATTCCAGGAGGGCTGCATTTTATGCATAGTTTGCGTTTTCTAAGACCTTGCCTCATTTAAAGCTTGAAAAATTCAACACTCATGAAGAGGGAAAATTTCATCTTTTCAAGCTTTGTGCATGAAGTGAGATGATTAGAATATTTTATAATCACACTATTTCAGATTTCCATGATTAGGAAAAAAAAAAAGTAAATGAATGTCACTAGTTCGTCACCCCTCATTCCTCTCATCATAAGTTAATGACATACCCAATGGAATTGAGATAAAAGGAAACTAACTGAGTGCTGTCAGGGATTTTACCCACATTGTCTCAAGTGAGAAACGTCCTATTACCCTAGTCTTACAGCTAAAGAAACCAAGGCTTAAGCCACCTGCCCAAGACCACAGCTAGCAGGTTGAGGGAGCTTAGATTTATTCCCCAATTGTTTGACTCTAAAGTCTGTGATTTTTCCACTGAACTACTCGTATTATGTGCTGTCTTCCTGTCAGCAGCACCAAGGGATCATTCTTTAAGAACATCATTTTCCCTTCATGATGTCAGCCGCCAAAGGTTCAATATCTTGTCTCCAAGTATTCCTCGATCTCTAAATAATCCATGATGGGGCTTATAGTCCTAATTTTTTTTCTCTTAGCCTGAACTTAAAAAAATAATGTGTTCTCTACATTTGATATTTGTCATTAAAACCTGGCTTATCTTTTCTTATTTAAAGTTTTAATGACACCTCTTTGTTTGCATGCTCTTAATGTGGGGATTTTTGTAAACACTTTGTAGTCCTGAAATGTCAGAGCTTGGAAATAATGGAAATAATGAAAGGTTTCCTCTAATTTTGTATGTGGGGGTTCAGGGAGGTTAAAGAGGGTCATCAGCACGAGAGACGGTTCCCCACACCCATGTTTTCTGGGAGCCTATTTCAGGACCTTTCTGCCAGAACAGAGGGTGTTAGATGGTGTCAAGAGACCTGGGAACTGGTTCCAAAGCAAATGGTTTCTATTTTTTAAGATTTAATTTTTTTTTTTTAGAGAATTTTAGGTTTATAATGAAATTAGAAGGAAGGTACAGAGATGTCCGTGTGGTCCCGCCCCCACACATAGCCTGCCCTGTTACAGACACCCCTGCCAGATGGTGCATCTGTTGCCAGTGAACCTACATTGTCACGTCATTATCACTCAAAGGCCATAGGTTTCATGAGGCTTCACTCTGAGTGTCGTATATTGTATACTTGGTGTTCCACGATGGCTTGGACAAACATATAATGACATACATCTATTGTTGTAGTATCATAAAGAACAATTTTACTGTTCTAAAAAATTGTGCTTCCCTGTTCATCTCCCCCACCCTGTGCTCCCTGCACCCCCCAACCCTGGAAACCACTGAGCAAACGGTTTTTATGTAGAAGAGTGTTCAGATTTCTGCATGGCCTCTGAAGTGGCCAGCTCATCTTGGACCTAATTCTTTTGTCTTCTGCTTCCTATAAACCAGTAGCCTTGGAGGCCCAGCCTGGTGGCCTGGTGTGTCATCTCATTGATACAAACAGCACTGTTATCTGGCCGGAGAGTGGGTGTATTTAAACGTGCCTCTCAATGAACGTTTCATTTCCTCTTGCTGATCAAAGTTCAACAGGTCATTACATTTGTAGAGGTTTCTTTCTTCATCCATACCTGGCCACATGTCACCTTGACTTTGAGAGAGTCTGATAGCCAGAGGCTGGCGCAGCCTGCCATGGAAGGGTCATGAGGCCATCCCTGCCTCTGCTCCACCTCTTCACAGCCCTCCTCCCCTTTACATGAGCCAAGCTGTCCTTCTCTCCCCAGACCTCTATGAGCATAAGTTCATCAACTGTCGGTTCATCAACTCCACCTTTCTGGAGCAGAAGGAGGGCTGCCACATGGACTTCGAGCAAGATAACGACTTCCTGATTTACCTGGTCAGCTTCCTGGGCAGTCTGTCCGTACTGCCCGGGAACATCATTTCCGCCCTGCTCATGGATCGCATCGGAAGGCTCAAGATGATTGGTGAGTGGTCAGGGACGGCGCGTTTGTGCTCCGGTGGGCAGGGGAAGTGGCTCCATGTGTATTGCAGAAGTGGAATTGTTCATGTTCTTAAAGAAACCTTGCCCAGGAAACCACATAGGTAATGCAGATTCTGCTGGCGTCGAGGAGGCACGTCAACAAAGCCCCAGGGCCCTGCGGGAGTGGTCTGAGACCTCAGGTCCAGGTGGAGGGGCTCATCGCCATTTCCGCACAAAGCGATTCTGTGACAGTCACTTATTTTATTGGCACTTCGATAGGGATGTAAAATGCATCCATTCTGCATGCTCTGTGAGATTATTGCAGGAGAAAAACATAAAATGCTCTTTTTTAAATGAGCGTTAGTTTTGTCTGACAGTTAAAAACAAATGATATTGTTATTATTATTTAATAGTGACAATACATATGGTTTTGGAGTCGGGCGGACTCATGCTGGAACCCTATCAAAGGCTGTTTGATTTCGAACATGTTCCTTTACTTCTCCAGGCCTCAGTTTCCTTATCTGTAAGATGGGGATACCTATAACTAGCAGGTCAGGCTTTGTGAGGATTGAACATAATGTGTGGTCAGGTCCTGGAGTAGCTGAGGACGTTCCTGGGAAAGGAAGGTCTCTAAGGAGTGGGGTGGTTGCACGTTTGAATGAGAATGGCCCACTGCCCGTGACCAGCCATATGCTCCCACATGGGAGCCAAGGGAAGTCTGGGCACAGGGAGCAGGCCAGGCAGACAGCGAGCGGACAGCCTCTTCCCCACCACTGAAGCCCTTCATGTCTTCATGAATGCATTCCAGGTCAAAGCTGATTTCTACATGCTCAATCAAGCCATACTCCCCAAATCAGATATCTGGAAGTAATACGTAATTAGTCTTTATATCCTATTCTTTTATTATGTGTATTTTGATTCCGAGCAAAATCTCAAGCTTATTAAGAACTCAGTGCTTTCTGCTTGTCCCTCTGTCTCTAGAAAAAGGCCTGTCGTACAGTGGGTCAACTCTGATAGCCTCAGCGCACAGTAAATAGTAGATGCTCAGTAACTGTCTTGATGGACAGCCTGTTTTAAAACAGTCTTGTCCTTGGTCTTGAGACAAATCTCCCTACAGAGTCTGCTGGAGCATCCTTTGTCCTGCTCACTCTGCTGCACTCTCTCTCGGGCAGGAGCACTGTCTTGTAAATGAAATAGAAGTTTTCCTGATGAGGCTGTTACTCCTCATTTATTCATTTAATACCCTTCTATTTATGCAGCACTTACTCTCCGCCAGGCTGTGTGGTAAGCAATGCGAAGGCAGTAGGGATTGAGACAGCATCCCTGTGCTTAAGAAGCAGATGATCTATTGGGAGAGACAGACATAAACTAGAAATTTCATTTGACTAACACCCATGAAGTGCTTATTATAGATCAGGCTTTGTTCTAAACATTTTATAAATGTTAATATGTTTAACTGTTGCAATAACCTTGTCAGATAGGTACTACTTTTATCAACATTTTACAGATGGGAAAAGTCAAACAGCATAGAAAGGTTAAGTGACTTGCTCAAGGTCACACAGGTAAAGCTGGAATTTGAACTCAGGCTTCTCAATCAGAAGAAGAATACGAATTATGAGAGCAGAAGTCCAGTGGGCCAGAGAGACCTATAACAGGAAGACCTCACATAGTTGAAGGGCAGTCCCCTGACTAGCACGCGATTCCTTTGATAATAGTATTTTGGACTCAGCAAACATCCGTCGGCATTTCTTATAAACCAAGCCCCGTGCAAGTGCATAGATGTCACAGCTCTCAGCGCGGTTCTGGCCCACTCGATGCCAGTGTCCGTCCCTTCACTCTAGTTCCCTCCTGGCTGTTTAAAAGGACCCGGCTACCTGCTCACACAGTCCTACCCCTTCCTGAATTCTGAGTCCAGGTGGATAGTTACTTCCCACCTGGTCGGCAGGGTTTGGCATTAGTTTTGGCTGCTCCAGGTATGAAGATGAGATTCCAGGCAGAGGCCCCCCAGAGAGGCGCTTGGTGTTGAGGCCAGATCAGCCTCTGGCTTCTTGAACAGGAGGACCGCCCTCTCCCAGGCTCCAATGCCTCGTGGGGACTCTTGCCCTATTTCCCAGCTAGTTGCTTGGGACGTGCTTTCTTTTCTCCCTGGGGCAAAGAGCGGGGCTGAGAAGGGCAGATCAGATATCTGGGATGGAGATGGGCATAAATGGGGAATAATCAGGTTTTCCTTCTATGGCCCATTTACAGTTGTGTTCTTACTAGATTGCAAATTCCATGAGAAGGTTTTTTCCCCCCCCGATACTGATATATCTCAAGCATCTAGAATATTTGGCACATAATAGACTCTCAACCAACACCCCCTCTGCCTGGTCCCCTTATTCTGCACTGGGCAGCAGTACAGAGTGGTAATTCTGAAGCCCTTCGTGGAGGCTGACTCTGGTGATGTGACACATGGTGCAAGCTCTCATTCCATGGCTGGGGTGGTACGATGGATGTGGGGATTTAAGCTGTGCTCTCTGCATGAGATGGGCCTTTTATTTGAGGCAGTCTGTCACTGTAGGTATACCCATGCAGATGGGAGCTGGGGCAAGACCTGCGGGTGACAGTCTCATCTCAGACACAGGCTTCATGCTTCTTTCTGCCCTTGGCCTCCTTCCACAGGTGGCTCCATGCTGATCTCGGCAGTCTGCTGCTTCTTCCTATTTTTCGGCAACAGTGAGTCTGCTATGATTGGCTGGCAGTGCCTGTTCTGTGGGACCAGCATCGCTGCCTGGAATGCTCTGGATGTGATCACCGTGGAGCTGTATCCCACCAACCAGAGGTTGGTTCTTCCCTGGCCTTCTCTCTGGGACTTGTGTGGTCTTTACCTAGAAACCTGCCTGCTCCAAGGCCCTCCACCGTGGCCATCTTCGTATGCCTGGTGTTGCATGGAACAAATGTGTCTCAGGTTGTTGAGTTTCTCCTGCGTCAGGGCTGGTATAGGCCTGCTGGTGTAGGGTGGATAACAAAGATGTAAAGGGTGAGTACAAATCATGTCTAGGGGAGAGAAATAAGAGGGGATGCCACATGCATCACACAACCAAAGAGTTAAGAACAAACCTGTTGAAGGGAGACAAGGTGAAAAGGTGATGAACTAGGCAAATACAGGATTGGGGAGAAGTGGAGGAAAATAAAGGTGGGGATGAGGCACAACAGTCTGGGACATTTGCAGAGCATGTGGTGAGGTACCCAGGATTTACTTTTATTTCGCACAAGCCATGTGGCAAGAGGCCTCTTTTAAAGGCATAGGGACAAGGCTATTGCTTAGCAGTTATTTCTTTTCACGGAAGGGGAATTGCAAAATTTATGAATAGCAGATAAAGGGGACGTGTGGTCAGAAAGGGCTGTGAAGTCATGGAAGGCAGTAAATGAAATTGTGCAAAAAACCTTAAATTGGTGACAGAGTTACTGGCATATAAGCTGCTACAGAAAAACACAGCACACCATCTCCTGAACCAAAGAGCTTCTAAGTTTTACAAAAAATAAGAGGAGAAATTATCATTATCTGAATGAGTTATGATGGTACATCTAGAAACCCCAAGAAAATTAGCTAAAGAGACTACTAGAAACAATAAAATAATTTGGTAAGATAGTAATATAACTAAATAATTACAAACTTTAAAATGTATCTTAAAAATAAAAATAAAATTGAAATCCATTTAATAACATTGGAAATCAGAAAATAGCTAGGAATCAATTTGATGGGAAAGGTAAAATACTTAGTTAAGAAAACCATAAAGCTTTACTGAGAGATATAAAAGAAGACTTAAATGTATGTCAGAATCTACTCTATTGAATTCTAAGAAGATTTAATCTTACAAAAATGCCAAATATTCTTTAGTTTTTTTCTAACTCGAAAGAGTCAACTCAAAATTCAATGAGATTTTTATCCCCTCTGGGAACTTAAAAAAATTAGTCTAGAGCTTACTTAGAAAAAAGAAAATTGTGAAAATATCCAAGAGCATTCTGAAAACAAGAAGACTGGGTTTGGATGTTGGTAATTGTAGTGGTAAAGTATGATACAGTATAGAAAAGGAAATGTAAAAAAGAATTTAAAGTACAAATTCAGAGCCATATTCTTAATAAACTTGTGATATGAAAAAGAAACATTTTGCTTCAGTAGGGGAGAGAGAGTGCTGGGAATATGGCCTCTGCATACAGATGGAGCCAAGGAAAAACAGATGGTCAATAATGATAATCGCTGCGAAGTGTGATTGGGGGATAATAATTAGGGTTAGGTTCTGCCATGGGTGATAGAAACCACCCCAAACTGTGGCCTTAGGAAGGTGGGCATTTTATATTTTCCCTCCTATAGAAGTCCAGAGCAGGCTCTGCAGGCTCTTTCTATCTTGTTATTCTCCTTATCATGATCTCAGCCATAGTCTAAGATGAAACCATCTACGTTCCAGGAAGCAAGATGGAAGGAATAAGAGTGTAAGAGAAGAGAGCAAAAGGCTCACACATGAGCGGCCACTTAATGTCATTGGTCAAAACTTGGTCACGTGGCCACACCCAGCAGCAAGGGAGTCTGGGAAATGTAGTTTTACACTTGGAAAATGCCATTTCAGGACAACTAGAAATCTCTGCCACAAGAGGATCGCAGGTGTTATTAAGCGGGAACATTTATACTTTCTGCTTCATCTTTCTTCTTTGTTTCATTATTTCATAATATTCATGTATCACCTGAGAAAATTCAAAAAGAGATATATTTGGGAAAAAAAGAAAAGAAACTAGTTTGAAGGAAATACTCCGAAATGTTAACAGTGGTAATTGCCTTTCAGTGGTTAGGTTACACATCCCTGCATCTTTATGTTAGTCTGTATTTCCAAATTTGACTAAAATGAGAATGTGTCACTTTTATATTTAGGAAAAAGAAAATTCCCTCCCACACCTTCACTATACCTTTCCTCACAGCAAAGAAAAGAAAGAACCTGGTCTCATGGGTTGAATGTGGGTAGTTGGTGTCTTTCAGGGTTATTTACTTTCTTCTTCTTTTACAGGGCAACGGCCTTTGGCATCCTCAATGGATTATGCAAATTTGGAGCCATTCTGGGAAACACCATCTTTGCTTCTTTTGTTGGGATAACCAAAGTGGTCCCCATCCTCCTGGCTGCCACTTCCCTAGTTGGTGGTGGCCTGATTGCCCTTCGTCTGCCAGAGACCCGCAGGAAAGGAAATGCCAGAAGAACCTCATCTGGGAACTTTCAGTGCCCCCACACTTCCTGTCTGTCGCCGTCCAGAGGACCTTGGATAGCACTGGAGGAAATGTTGATTTTGTGACCCCTAGTTTAGGACCTATTTCAGCTGTCAAGATGTTTGTAACTCAGGTGACTGATTTGGGGTGTCCTGAGCTACCCCGATAATCATAAAGCTGTGTGCTTATTTCAGGTCTATCCAACCCAAGACAGGGGAGGAGGAATAACACCCTCCAGTGGGTGCACATGCTAAGCAAGGAGTGTGCACTCCCCCAAGTGAGGTGCAAGGACTTATTTGCATTTCAGAATGAATTTGAACTAGAGAAACATTCATTCTCCTTCATAAAGTTTCTTGGAGCCCAATGACCTAACAAATTGACTTGGCGGGAAGTTAGAGTCATTATATAAATATTGGGCTGGAAGTACAGGATACATATATTTTTGCATTTAAAAGTATCACCTATCGTATTTTCCATTTGAAAATTGGCACAATAGCATTGAAGATACTCAGTTATAGAAAACCAAATATTTGAGCATTATCTATAGAAACATACGTTCCCCCTTTCCTAGGCATCCTGAGTTTTCCAGGAGGATTGAGTGATACATTTAAGAATGATATTTATTCCTATTTTGATCTACTCAAACTTAATGAAATAGATATTCTTTAACATTGTACATATAACTATATTTGGGTTTAATTTGCAGAAAAGATATCTGCAAATATATGCCAGCACTATAGCCATAATTTGGGAGGACTTGGTGTTTGAAGTTCCAGGAAATGGGGTCTGATCAAATGAAATGCAAGCACAATCTCTTATAGCCATTTAACTTGCGACGGGGAGGATGCACTTAGCAAACTCACCCTGTACGGTCCACTTAATCCAGGCACTTTTCTCCATGTAGGTGGAGTCCTTTCCTCTCTTACACAAATCACTTGTGAAACTCAAGCTCAGTGTCTTCAGAACTGGCATTTGACTTTGCTGCTCACCCAGAAACAACACAAGAAGTGTTCAGTGGCCTCTGGCACTGTCCTCGTAGGTGAGAATAAAGCCCGGTGGACAACACGCGGACAGGGGGGCGGGGTGGGGAAGTGCAGCCACAGTTCTTCAAAGTGTGAACGCTTCCTGTTCCTTTTAGCAGGAAAACGCTACCCGGGTTTGTTAGAACGGTCAGATCCCATGCACAATCTATGCTGTGTGTCTCGGTTGGGGACTTTCGAAACAGCTGTCATTGACCTGGGAGCAGGGAGTGTAGTGGGTGTTAATATGTTTTCCTTGAGTGCTCCAAGAGAACTTTTATGGGATCCAGCTTGGAACATGAATCGAGGGTGAGGACGGGGTTGGATGTGGAACTTGGGACAGATTGCTTTGGCAAGGGTCGACAATAGGCTGAAGTCTTGACTACACAGAAAAAGGAACACGTTTTATTCATCAAAACTGTCCTGCATAGAAAGGACAGAGCTGGGAACTTCTGACCCTGGAGGTGAACTTGCGGAGGACAGGTGAACGTGAGTCTCCAAGAACTTGTGCTTGGAGTTGGTAGGCAATACTCTCAGTGCTGTAAGGTGCCACACCTTCCATACCAGGAGCCTCTGGAAATTTAAAACAGAATAATGATGGGTGTGCTGAGTGTTTCTCAGTGTTGGAGAACTGTTTAGGTCCTGTGATAGCTTCAGGCCATCTTTCT
>NW_006430726.1:450447-452666 GCF_000325575.1 Pteropus alecto | reverse complement strand
GCACCTTTCTACCCTCAAGCTGAGATCAGTTTTAATGGTTAAAATGTTTACTCTGCTTCTCTTTCCCCTCACCTCTTTTTTTCTGTACAGCGAAAATACATCAACTCTGATCTGACACCCTGATTTCCCCCAATATACAAATATGCCATCGTGTATTAATGTTTCTGTCACTGTTTTGTAGAATTTACCTAACAGAATGCTATGTCAATAAAGAGAAGACCAGTGTAATATACTTGTAATATACTTAATATACTTGCTGCATTCTTATGGTATGAAATACAGTGGCTATTTCATACAAGAGAGTGTGTAAACCTGAGGTTTCTATATCACTTATAACATTGTTCTTCATTGGGATAATCAGCTAAGAAATGTACAAGGAAGTTAAAGCCTGCCTTTCTAGTTAAGATGGATCTTGTAAATCTAACACGTGATTAATTTTTGAGTGTTGGTGTGGCTGCAGTAATTTTGGGGTAAAATTCATTTGATTTGCAAGCTCTAATTTTTGCATTATCTTTATGGATTCTTACACCAACCACCTAACCTAATCAAAGGCAATTCTCACCTCACCCCTTTCCCCATGAAGGATTGTCTGGCACTGAAATGTGGCCATTTCTTAAACGCTGTCACTCCTGCTGTAATAAATGCTTCCTAAAATATAGTCTCTGTGACAGGTCATTGGGGGATAGTGGACAGCTTTCTTGGCCATCCGCTTCTTTTTCATTTCGCGTTCCAGAGAAACTCCCAGTGGCATTCATGGAGGATTAAAGGGATGAGGTTCTCCTTTGTTGAGCAAATTTGTTCACAGTTTATGATCTATTTTATGATGCCCAATTTGGGAGTAGCAATTAATAGTCTCAACTGTATTGTGTCATTTACTGATGCTGATTTTCGATCTTTCGATTTATTGGAAATAATTAGTGAAAGGGGTGTGCCTATTTGTGAAATTTATAGCACATGAGTCCAAGGTCATGTTATAAATCAGCCCATTACCAGGGTTCCCTGGTATCTTGTGACAGTTCATTAAAAGAATAATAAAATTAATTGTAAGCAAACCTTTAAGAACTGAGGCTAGAGATTATTTTCAGATACTGAGGTCTCTTCTGCACTGATAGGAGCAGCTTGAAGGAACATTAAGAGTCATTTCCTTTAACTCTATTTGCATATGGGGACCTTGAGAGATTAAATGATGTGACCAAGGTGACAGATAGTGCTAGGAGTGGGTTACAAGTCCTGCGGTGAAGCTTTCTCCGTATTTCTGGACTAATTCCCTAGTCACTGATGGGCTCCAGGGCCCCCCACAGAGTCTTTGGGGACTGGGACAATGCGACTAACCCTTACCCTCTATTCCTTGAGGCCAGTCATTAAAAACTCACTTGATTCATTTACCTAAAATGAGTGGAAGGATCAGGAAAATCCGTATTCATCCATTTCACAATTTTTTACTTAGTCCCTACTGTGTGCCAGTCTCTGTGCTAAACTCTGAGGATCCAGCAGTGAAAAAAACAGGTTACAATTCCTGCCTCCTGCCTCATTTCAGTTCCAGCATTTGGGCAAGATGGATATTAAGTTGGCAATGAAAACAAAGCTTATAATCAGCAAGACGCACATTCGATTGGAAGAGGATTCTTCTTTATCATCAGCTGAATGTGACTGTCCTCTTTGTGTCTTTTTCTCAAGGAATGTGCCAATTTCTTATCTTCGTAAACCAGATAAGGGAAAAGACTGACTTGTTCATTTTTCTGCAGAACTTAATCAGTTTTTACTTAATTGACTTTACGGAAAGTTTTACATGGAAGAAGGGATCAGGGTATTAGTGGGGCTAGGCTCTCAGTGGTCTTGGGGAAAGTCTCTCTACTTCATGTCTAGCTTTTCTGGGGTGCATCTGAGCTAACACTGACCCAATATTTGGGGTTTAGTTAGGATTAGTTGGATGGCATATAACTGAAAACCCAAACAAGTAGGTTTAGAATATGTTTATACTAAGTTAAAGGTTTATTTGTCTTTCATATAACGGGAATCTGGAGGAAGGAAAGCCATGGCTGGAGTGGCTACTTTGTCATCCGATCATTGGGAACAGACTCTTGTCTTTAGGTTCCTTCGTTCTTAGTGCACGATTTCTATTGTCGAGGCTGCCTCATGGACTGAGATGGCTGTTGGAGCACCAGTCTTCACAACCACAGTTCAGGCAGCAAGCAGAAGGAAGGGCAAGGGGCAACAGG
>NW_006430726.1:441921-450400 GCF_000325575.1 Pteropus alecto | reverse complement strand
TCCTGCTGACTCACCCTGAGTCACCTTGAAACTGCTCTTCTGGCTGCCCCTTCTAGTTGCCTCTACATGTACCTCACTTCCTTTTGTTGCAGAGGAGGCTGAGCAATGTGATATTTACCTGGGGACAATGGCACCCCTCCTCCAAATTCACGATCTTGTCACAAAGGAGGCAAGGGAGAAAGGATAGGTGGATCACGCTTCTTAAACTTGAACGCGCATCAGAATCACACGGAGGGGCGTTAAAAATCACACTCAGGTAGGTCCCACCCCCTAGAAATCTGGGGTGAGATCTGAGAGTTCGCATTTTTAACAAGCTCCCAGGTGATATGGATGCTGTCAGTCCTTGAACCATATTTTGAGCAGAACTGACAACCTGCCATCTTGATTTGCTGAGGAAGTTTTATGGCCCTGATAACTTAAAACCAGTCCAACCAGAACACACAAAAGCTAGCAGCCCGTGAGAAACGATTAGCATTTTCTTCAAGTTCAGAAACGATCAACTAGTGGCAGTACATCAGTAATTCAAGGGTGTCAATGAAAATATTCCCTCCCCTAGAACCTGCTGGGTTTTACCCAGGCCTTGTCCTTGGGAACTCATGTCTGGTCTTAGGCCTCTAATTAATTCCTAGGCTCAGCAGAGGGTAGATGCCTTTTCACCTGGGGGTTGATAAGCTCTGTTTTGACCATTTTCATGTGGTAATGATTTTTACAGACACAAATATATTTGTGGCACATCGCAATCCATTGGGCTTTGCAATGGTACACTTTGATCCTAAAAGCTTTCTGCTACCTAGGGATGCACGGAGGGCAGCCAAAAAATGACCAGGTGTGAACCTGACCTGCAATTGACAATCAAGTTGGACTTGGCTTGAAAATGTCCCTTGAAAAGGATGAATGCTTCTCATTTAGATAAGAGACAGGGAGAATGGGATGAGTTCCTGCACTTAGACCTCTTTCTACATGTGTTTTCAGAATGGCTACGGTGTGTCTCTACCTCTAAGTGATTTCTCCCCGTCCAAATCTTCATGCTTCTGTCGGTAGCTGTGCTATCTTTAATCACAGCCCTAAGAACAGTTTAGAGGTAAATGACACAGAGCCTTTTCTTCCGAGACACGCTTAAAGCCCATTTTATTTAATTTGCAGAGACGTGGTGGGAAATTCAGATGCGTGGCTTCTGTGACAGCAGTGAGGTTTCCAAAAATGTGGATAATGAAATGAAACAGGGACTAGAGCTATCTACGTAGGCTGAACGGAGAAATAAAGTTTGCCGTAGTCACTACTAATTATAGAATGAACAGGAGATCTGTTAGGCAGGACGTAACGTACCTGCAGAAGGTCCAAGACATGAGCTGGGAAATGAGGTGTCTTTGTCATCTCCCCTGGAAACACATGCTTAGCTGTCCATGTACTTCTGATCCTGCTGGCTTAGAATATAAAATTTCAGAGACCATAAATATGTATTCCTTTAGAAAGCAAAGGTCTGTCTGGAGGTGTCTCAACTGAAATTAATGTGGTCGCCACATCTGATGACTTCGCTACGAAGTTTATTCACAGTGACCATCTCTCAGGAGAGCAAACCACTCAAAACCAAGTGTCCTGTCCCCCACTTCTTGCCATACATATATAATCTCAGGAATTCAGATTTCTTTAAGTCAGCACGTGTGATTTCAATAGAGTAGGAACAAAGTCCTATAAAAATGGCATTCCGGGAAAATTAGTCTTTGAGCTACATTGCCAAGGATTGCTTAAAGAAATGTTCAGAAAAACAACTGGTAAGCAATTGATGAGCAAATTATAGATGGCTCTTATTTATTAAAGTGTTTCTCCCAAATAATTACAAAGTAAATTCTTAACAAATGTTTAGAGCAAATTGCTAATAGCTAATTTGCTAGTCTTTGTGCCAGTGATTTTAATAAGGATACTTTTCAGAAACCTACACTCTCTATAGTTTATGGTGGAAACAGCGAACTATAAGCCGAACACTTGCAATCAGAATATGGACGGTACCTTGTTGGGATGTGTGTCAGAACTTAGATGGTGACGAGAGAGGCAGGGAAGGTGGTTGTACAGGTAGTCCTGAACAGACACTTGTGTGTCCAGTAAGTTTAATAGATGATTCTATAAGGTAGCTCAACTATTGAAAATTGCATTTGGGAGAAGTAAGATGGAGATATTTGTGACATATAAAATAAAATCTCCAACAGCATATAGATAGATATAAAAATTATTTTGTTTTTTAATATCCATCCATGGATTAGTTTTGACTTGAGCTCTTTTCACATAAAGGATGAAAAAAAAAATCCAAAAGATATTTAAAAACTTTCAAGTGTGAAATATTTATCAAATAGTTAAATACAGATTTGTCAATTCTGCTATATTTCCTTTAAGGGGCCAAATAGTAAAGGAGCTGGTCCGTGTAATTTAGGTTTCGGGAATAGAGGAGGATTTAAGGTTATCTTTCTGCATGAGATTTGGCCCCAGGTTTTTGAATCCTGGAGGTCCCGGACACTAACAGACTAAGAGACTGTCTGTATCTTTTATTATTACTTCTCTGTTCTTGACATAATGGGTGAAGTAGATGAAGCAGGTTGAGGAGTTAGAGATACGCTTCTCAAAGTTTGCTGGTCCATCTTACCATACTGATTTATGCTTACGAATCTTTAAAAAATTTTCTCTATTCTACAGTTGTAGGCTAAGCCTGGAAAGTGCAAACTAAGCCTTTGGGTTTCAATGAGCAATGGTGTGGGGTTAGAGAGTTTAGTCCCCCCCGGTTGCGGGGAGTGGGAGGGAAGGGAGCCTAGACATGTGCCTATTTTGGGGAGAGGTGAAAAGTATCCAGATGTGGGTGACTATTCATGGTTTTCCCCAAATGTCCAACTAGTGGTTTTGAATCTTTTCTATCGTCACTGCTGTGAAAGTGGCTATCTCAGTCCTTTGACTGCTTAGGACACGTGTAGCTTTTCAGATGCATGAGGTTGAGCAGCAAGGTCCACGATGGAAATGCTGCTGTCTCAGAAGGAAGTTAAAAGAGACAATCTTGCCAGGTATCGTCTGTGGCCCTGGGAAGTGCTCTAAGATTTGTAAAGAATACTTTGTAGGTATAGGAGGCATGTGTGATACTGTTGTTGTTAATGAAACATGCTGATACACGGCCAGTGGAGGGAGGAGCTGTTTCTTTGGAAGCCTGTCATCTTTCTATAAAGCGCCTTTAAGTTGAGACAACGAGAAATCAGTTATATTTCACATTCCTGTGTTATACTGACTAGCCCTCGGTTCCATGACCGTGAGGAGGACACAGAGCAACATGCCCTGAGCCATGAAAAGGAAGTCTGCAGGTAAAAGCAAAGGGACCCGTTACCAGGTTTACAATGACATGACCACTGGTTAGATAAACCTTTACCATGTGTCCCTCTAGAGCTGTTTGGATATGTCTATAAATAATGCCATGTGTAGTAAGTGCATCTACTGAATCATTAAACTGATGCCGTGAGTGTGAAATGACTGAAGCCATTTTTGTTTTCTCTTCATATTTTTCACGCTCTAGTTTCCCTGTCCGTTTAAGTGTTTTTCCATCTGACTGTCTCTGGAAAGTGGAATTGCTCCAATGACCTCAGCTTTTTTGTTCTTTAGTGTATTGAAGTAGTAGAAACATTTGATTTGGTGATTAGTGAATAAGTTTTTTAACCTTTACTACTTTGTGATCCAATACTAGCAGACATGTATCGAAAACTTACTATACGGCAAGGGCTGTGATAGAGACTTTTAGACTGTCTCCTTTAATCCTCATAATAACCTAATGATGTGTTACTTTCTTCCCTTTAGTGGCAGGGAGCTTGAAGTGTAGAAAGGTAAAGTAACTCGCTCGCCAAAGACCGAAAAACTATTAAGAGGGGGAGCCAAGGTCCAGGCTCTCCTCACCTCACAAATAGTGTACTGTAATTACCCCGATGATCTTCCACCCAAAGAAGCCTGGGTGTGGATTAGTCATTGGCTGCTAATGTTCGCAGGCCACCAGGACAAGATTAACTAAACTGGGTGCTATCTCATGCCCAGAGGGTCCCCCAAGACTAACCTTGTAGCATCCTTTTTTCCTGTGCATCGTGACTAATACAGCATCTAGGACGCAGTAGGTGTGATGACTGGACAGATGAATGAACCCGCTAGTGGAATCGTGAGGAACAATTGAAATGTCACATTCGAAATTCTTAATCACTTAATGGCTTGATCCAAACACTGACCTAACACTGCATAAGACTCTGCTTTGCCGACATTAAGGCTTTGTTTGTTGCATTGTGGAGAATACTTAGGGGGTTAGGGTCGCGGGTTCTTGCCAACTGGTATGGGAGCATTTCAGTATTTTAACAAGTATGGAAGTTTCGGTGTGAACTGGCTGAAATGAAATATTGGGGGTACAGCTGGCCAACCACAGTGCAGCGTTCTCTTATAGTGGTGTTTTCCAAGGACCTACTCCGGCTGCTGAGACATCAGTAACTGAAAAATTCGTTGAGGTTGGGTGTAGATTTGACCAGGTGTTTCTGGTCAAATTTTGCTTCGTTTTGCTTCGTTTCTGTATCACTAGAGGGCAGTAGCTACCTTGAAACATAGAAAGCAGGCCTGGACTCCGGGTCGGTTAGTTTTCTGTCCCAGTTTCTGTCAAGTGAAATGAGACAGCTTTTGCAAAACGACGAACATCCCCCCTCAACTCTTTGGGGTGCATCTGAATGTGGAAATGATTCCAGAAGACATTTGCTAGAGGGCCCAGGGTGCCCCTCAACCATTTGTAATAGACTTGGGCCTGACAGAGAGACTTTCCTCATCTTTGGGGCGATTGTCTGGATTCAGAGTCGTGCTCCTGTGGAAACATCTGGCACCACCCTAACAGGTGGCTGGCACTGAAGCCATGCTTATTTAACCAGTCTTTCACCATTTACTGTTGCTAGGTGACTTCATAAAGGCTCAAACCTCCGGGTGTCCCCTGGGATTTTGTGAAGATGAAGTGTTAGAAACAAGAATGGAAAAGTGAATGGTGCTTTGGATATTCACAGTGTGTCTGTGCAAAAACTGAACTCTTCCCCATATGGGAGGTGGCTGCTAATCCATGGAAAGGCACCCAGATGCATAGGATGACTCATCCCAAAGAGATATATAGGACGATTAGGAGGAGGTCCATTTGGGAACCCAGAGGTTCTTGGCTCTGCTGCTAACTTGTGTGATCTAGGAAAATACTGTGAGTTCTTGGGCTGCTTGATTAACCCCAATTTCCTCATCTTTAAAAGAGATGAGCTGGACACACAGCTATAAGCTCCCTTCAAGTTTTGACTTTCTACAGTATGAACAGTGTCTACTAGGGAATGCGTGCAAGCTAAACACAGAAATAGAACTTTCTGGGTGCGAGACTTGGTAGAATGCAAGAAAGAGAATGCATGCAATGTTAGATATGTTTCGTTTTGAGATGCTTGACAGGAAGTTGCTTATTCCTCACCAGTGGCTTCTGCTGAAAGAAAAAGTGACAGGTGATCTGTAAGTATAATATGGAGGAAATATGTCCTCAGGGCTAACTTAAAGAAAAAAAGGAAGTACAGAGAAAATGGAGTTTAGTTTTATATTTGGATCTTAACTGAAATAGCTACAGAGTAGTGACAGGAAACTTCGTTTAGCCATACCAACAGAAACTATGAAAGAAGGTAATCGAAGAGACCAGGGAGAGAAAGAGAGAGATAGAGGTCGAGAGAGAGAAAGAGAGGTCGTTTTGTAGTTTGACTCCTGGCTCTATCATTTATTAGATTAGTGGTCCCCAAGCTTTTTGGCACCAGGGACCGGTGCTCCTATGAGATGATCTGATGATCTGAGGTGGAGCTGAGGCTGGGATGCTGGCTCTGGGCAGTGGCTGCAAATACAAAGCTCTGCTTGCTCGCCTGCTGCTCACTTCTTGCTGTGCGGCTCGGTTTCTAGCAGGCCACAGACTGGTACTGGTCCGCAGCCCCAGGGGTTGGTGGGCCCTTGTATTAGATGGTTGGGCAACTAGGGACCTCTCTTTGCCTCCTTTTTCCCATGTGATGTCGGTAAATGTTGGCTGCCTCCCTGCTTTTTGCCTTTCCTTGAATCTGTAGTTCCAAGGAAAAAAAGTGTTTGTTTGCAAATAATTCTCCCTGAAGCCAAATGGATTGTAACAGCACTGATAAGTGTAGTAGAAAATCACTAAGTTTGGCCTGAAGGAATCGTGTCATTTCCAGAACGTTCTGCAGCCAAAGACGAGCATGCAGAGAAAGGAGAGCAGAAAAGATAGATGGGTAGAGAGTCTGGAAATGTATCTTGAGTGTGAGTCCTGGTGTGTTTCATGAGACGGGCCTTCCTGGCAGAATTATTTTTGGCTGGAGAAGCACAGGGAGCAGATGTGTGCACTATGCCTCGGGGGAAGAAGGGTGGGGAAGGCAGAGTCGTCTCAGAGATGGGTCATTGGGCCCCTCCCTGGACTTGCGTGGCAGCCCCTGGGAGAGGAGGCTGCAGGACTGCGATGTTGATAGTGGGGGACAGCTTTGTGGGGAGCACTGAACACCAAAGTAGGGAACCAAAGCTGGAACACGAGGAAAACGCTTACGTGCAAACGTGTGGCTGCAGCCACTTGTGGGCTTCCAGAAATAGCCAGGTGAAACTCTTCATAGGGTTGGAAACCCTACATTAATAGCCTGGAGAAAACCCTAGAAACAAGAGTGATTACTGTAAATGTGACCCGGTTTATAGGAACTTAGAAATAAATAGAAAATATACAAACATAGCCCACGTACCAGAGAAAGAATGACTGAGGGAAATTTGGGTTTCTTACATGGAAAAGAGATATAGGATAACTGGGCGAAGTTTCACGGAAAATTGTCTCTTCCAAAATTCTGGTGTTAAGGTTTCATCGAGTCTGAATGCAGTGGCGGTAACACCAATGAAATGCTTTAAAATCACATGTTTTCATGATTTGATCGTTATGAATTTACTTTTTTTTCAGCCTACCTCCTATTAAAGAACTTCAACTTCATAATTTTGGTAAAGAAATTTTGGCAAATAAACTGTCCACAATTTATATAATCTCGCTTAAAAATCAGTTTTGCATTTGCCTTAAGTTCTCAGATGTCATTGCCACTGCATATCGGTTTTTTCCCCCCAGGAAAGCTAGCCTAAAGGAAAGAGGAGAAAGGAAGAGAGAATGAATTAATTAGGTGATGGGGACGGCAGAGCACAGACGAGGAGGAGGAGGCCAGGCCGTGGAAGAAGGCCAGGTCGGAAGGGAGTGGCAGGTGGTGCCCACAGAAGCAAGAAAGAGGTCGTTGTGAGAAATTCTAGGAACACAGAATCAGAGTGTGTTCAGGGATCCTGGAGGCAGCAGGAGCAAATGGAAAAGGTGCAGAACTGTAGATCGTAGGTTTGGGTCAGTGCTGTGCCTCCCAGCAGGTCAGACAGAGACAAAACCCATGTCTGAGGCCACAGGCAGTTTCAGAGGACCGGAAATCAAGCACAGTGCAAGAGTTGGAGAAGATTCTAGAGAGGGAGAGATGAGGAACTGCATCCCTGGGTCAGACGTGGACAGTCGGGTCTTTACTACACACCTGAGGAAGGACGGAGGATCCCAGGGCAGTGCCCTGATTGTTACCTTCTGCTGGGTGGGTTGGTTACCTCTGAGGCACCAACGCAGATCCTCTTAGCTTCAACTCTCGTTTCGGTCACTGCTGCTGTGCCAGTCAATCCACATGGACTTTGACAAGTTCCCCGAAGGGAGAACCTCACTGTACCTCCCCTCAGGCCTGTGTTGTGTGCCTCTGGCGTTTTAGACACCACGGCATGGCTCACTCAAGAAATGGCTCAGCATCCACAGAGGCTCAGCTCTGAGATGGAGTGGGGTTCGTGTCCTGTGGGGGAAGCCCTGGACTGACAGGGAACAGGGCCCGCGAATAAATTCTTTTCCCTTTCTTACACCAGACAGATGTTTCAGAGACACATTACCTGTGCGATTAATGGCCCAAGAGCGCAGACTAATTGGATAATGCGAATGCATCTCTGGACTGGCTTTCCTTCTTTTTTTCTCTCTCTCCCTGTCCCTCTGTCCTGCTCCCTGGAATCACCCCCAATCCTTGCACGTGACCCTGTAGGGAGCAGGGCCGGAGGGCGCCTCAAAACAAATCGCGAGGACATTCTTTCTCCATGGTTCGCCGTGGAGGCGTGGCAAATTCTTGGAGCAGGTGTCTCCCTGGTTAAAGATATTCTTTCTTCAGAAGCAGTTCTTCTGCTCTTCAGAGATGATTTCACATAAAACACAGACTTGAAGATTTAAAATTCCACACCCTTCTCCAGACTGAAGACTCTGTCTCTCCAGGGCTTTGTCTTAAGACATGGTTTACACACCTGCTCACCGACTTGGTCTCCTGCCCTTGGAGGCAGCTCCATTCATCAGTGTCCCCCCGAAACTGGTCTCTTGAGCGCCAGACCTCCCAGCACG
>NW_006430726.1:426212-441648 GCF_000325575.1 Pteropus alecto | reverse complement strand
GTCCTCCTAGCAGAGAGGGGGAGGTGCGAATTCTCTCTTCTCCCCGCTGTTAAAAGAGAAGTGCCCCACTGCAAGCAATCTGCTGCTGAATCAGAGAGAGATATATATACACATATATATATATAATTTTTTTTTTTTTACCTCCGGTGTGAATAGTAATTAGAGTGACAAAAACACAGCATGTGGAGGTTCATACCACTTTGGTACTTGTAATTTTAAGCTCATCTAAGGGCTATATATGATTTTTGGAGTTTGAGTGAGTTATGGTTTGTGGGTAAAGTGTGTGAAGGGGGTGTGTGTGTGTTGGGGCGGTTGCGATGGCGGGTAGTATAGTGAGGTTTCTTGGTTACCATGACTACACCACGAAACTCCCCTGACAACTTGAACCATGTTCAGGCAAAAGAAAGGGGGGTTTTGGAAAATCGTACCAATGAAATCAGAGGGGGTTACAAATTCCCAAACTGGAAACTGATATCTCTTTAAATATCACTACCATCTGGGCGCATCCTCTTTTAAGATTCTGTACTCCAGATGCATTTTTGTCGTACAAAGCAGAGTTATCTTTAGTAATACAAGATTAAAGGAGCAATGACTGACTGTAACAATTCTAAGGAAACCTGGGAATTGGCTGCACAGGGATGTTTGATTTAGCTGGCACCTTTGGGGTCTCTGTGCCACAGAAATGAAATCTCCCCTTAGTGGGAGCTGTGCAGTTGAATTAGGGAGGACGAACTGGGCAGCATGAAGAGTCTCACTGTCCTCCCCTAACCCACCCCTGCCTCATCTCTTCGGGGTTCTGTCTGGGCTAAACTGGTGAAAATTACTTTCAAAAATCCAACCATTTCAAGCCTCTGGAAATGGCCCTAAAGGCAAACAACAAGTGAAAAAACACCCATTCGAGAAAATTAATGAAAGTTTGGTAAGAAAGGGGAGAGTCTGTGGTATTTGGACCAAGACGGCCCCTTCCTCGGCCAGTCCAGATGGCTGCAGCTCAAGAACACGGGCTCTCTCTCCTCTGCTTCCGGGCAGAGGGCTTTCTTCCCAGGACGCCAGGACTTCAGTAGTTCTCGCCTTGCCACCAACCACCTGATGCTGAGGGTAAGTCCCAGGCGAGTGTGGCTGAAAGAGCGGGGTTCTTTTCTTTGGCCCGGTCCCCACAAGTGGGACCATGTTCTACGTTGGGCATAGTGTGTTGTGAATACAGGTCTTGTTGCCTTTGCCAGAGCTCGTGAGGTGATGGTTCCAGGCCAGGAAAGGCAAGCAGAGAGGACCTCAGTCAGGCTGTACCCCACTCTCAACCCCCCACTAGGTGCTCAACAAATAAGCAGGGCGTCACTCAGAGCAGAGCTTGCCATACTCCTTGCTTCTAGCTCTGGAGATGCGGCTTGGAGATTTTGCCTGGGGGAGAAACAGGCCATAAAACTGAAAGCTCGTAGTCTCTTCCTGAAGGAATGGATTCTACTTGCAGTGGAGTGTGGAGAAGTTCAAAACTAAGGAGCCTCTCCAGAACAGCGAAGGGTGTGGTAAAAAGCCATTGGATTCATGGATTTAATGGAGATACAGCCTAGATGGTAGGCAGGCTAGTTTGCAGGAGAGAACCGGGGGCTAACACAGCTGCGAGGATCTCTCCTGGGGTCAGAACAGACATCAGACTTGAACTTCGGAAACTGTTTCTCCAAAGGAGTCACTATTTGACTGGATTCAGTTAGAGCAATTTATGCCCCAGGGCATTGTCGAAAACAATAGAGCAACCAATTGGCAATTAAAAGAATTTGACAGCTGGGTGATGTCAGAGAAAGCATACCAATACCATTGTCATCTTTGGGTGACTTTAGGCAGCCCCAAATCTATACCTCCCTGAGGAGCAACACCAAAGGCTTAACTCGTGTGTGTGTGTGTGTGTGTGTGTGTGTGTGTGTGTGTGTGTGGTGGGTGGGGTGGTGGTGGTGAACAGATTTGACTCAAATCCAGTGAGTCACTAGAAAATAAGACAATAACAAAAACAAGCCTCGGAGGGGATATCACTACCCAGAGTTGCTACAATATATAATTCGAAATGTTCAATTACCGAAAAAATTATGAGGCATATAAAGAAACAGGAAAATGTGACCCACGCAAGAAAAAAAAAAAAAAAAAAAAAAAAAGGACAATAGAAACTGCCTGGAAGAATGACCGGATGTCAGATTTAACAGAATACGACTTCAAAGTAGCCATTATGAATATGTTCACAGAGCTAAACCATGACAACAGTGTCGCATTGAATTTTGCAGGTGGTCTTGGTCATTTACTAGGGCAGAGAACATTAATAAAGAAATGGAAATTATAACACAGAACCAAGTGGAAATTCTTGGATTGAAAAGTAAATAACTGAAATGAAAATTTTACTAGAGGGGCTGGAGCATTGATTTGAAGTGGCAGAAAAAAGAATTATGAAACTTATAGATCGGTAGAAACTATGCAAGACGAGAAACAGAATTCTGAGAACGAACAAAATGGAGAGAATCTGAGAGAAACGTGGGAAACCATCGAGTGTACCGACATATGCCATAATGGGAGTGCCAGGAGAGGAGAGGCAGCAGAAAATAATAGTCAAAGAAATAATAGCTTAAAAATTATATAAGACTGTTGTAACAAGTGAAACAATGCAAAGATGCATAAACCAAATGCAGATAATCTCTCACTCGCCACTGCACTCACGTCCGCCCGAGGGAACCGGTCTAACTGCTGGGTGTGTACCCTTCCATGCTCTTCTCTGTGCTCATGAAAACATAAGAAAAGATGCATATATCTAAATATATATAGCTTTTTTTCTATATAAAATAGAGGAGTAATATTCATTGTTTGGATGCACCACATGTATTTACCTATTTTCCTGATAGGTCTTTAATAGCTGTGGTCACTTTTATCTAATAGCAGACATTACTATGTAAAATTTATTCTCAACCGTGTCTAATTTTAGAAGTCCAGGCGATACTTGTATTAAAATAGGTTTAATAGAATTCATTGTCATTTGTAGAGCATGTGCCAGCCCAATCTGGATATTTTAGGCGTGGGAGGTCATAGCGAAAAAAATGACCAAGATGAATGTTTTCGCTATCCCACTTGGTTTGGCCCAATTTCCCATATATGTCAAGTGTGATTTTACTTAAAGTTCTAGACTATGTCTTAGTATGGCACAGAAAAAGAGAATATGGATTTGGAGTGAGAGGTCGGAGTTTGAATTCTGACTTAGTTCCTGTTTCAGTTAACTGTGGCCATGATAATGCTAAGTAACAACCAATTGCAAAATCTCAGTAGTGTACAGCAATAAGGATTAATGTAGCTCTTATGTTTGTGGGGCAGTGTGGGGGTTGGGTGTGTAGGAAGCAGACTGATCTTGGCTCGGCTCAGCTGAGGTCGCTCTGTGTCACACATCTTCTTAGAACCAGAAGACTAGGTTGGTGATGGCTGAGGTGGAAAAACAAGACCATCTGCAAAAGCACTTTCGAAGCCTCTGCTCGCGTCCCATCTGCTAAAATCCCATCAGCCCGAACAAGCCATGTACTGAACCTAGAGTCAAAGGGGCACTTCAAGTTTACAGGGCAAAGGGTATGGTATATTGCCCTACTATCAAGGACAGAGTAAGGATTTGGAACCGTAATTCAGTCTATTATAGTCATTTATAGTAAGTTACTTTGTGTTATCTGAATGAAGGAGATAATAACATCCACCTTGTATTTTTGATGGGAGGGTAAGTTGCAATATTATAGGTACGTCCTTCAGCATGTAGTACGTATTCAATGGCTCATAAGTTTCTTGCTTTGACAAAAGGTATCATGAAATATACGATTCATTTTTGTTCAAAATCTTATACAGTATTGGTCGAAATGGGAAAAAATTTAAAAGCATACACAATAATTTAAAACATTCTATTCCCAACACACTAGTACAATAATGGCTTCCACATTGCTCATTATATTCCATTTGCATAAATGCATTTTCACACTTACATCCAGTGTGTATGGGCCATTCTGAATTTTGCTGTTTTAAATTTCCTTACATCAAGGCATCGTCTTATACTGCTAGACTGTTTTTTTTTCTAATAATCCCTTTTTGTGGCCAGGTGATCATTTATCATTTGGCTGGACTGTGTGGGGTAAACTAGTTCCTGGAGAGGTTTAAGGCCTCCACGCCGAGCATCAGTTACCTGGGCTGGTGTCCTGTTGGTTTTAGAGCGTTGGCACCTGCTGAGTGATGGCAGGGAGGATCTTAGGGCATGGGGCTTTTGAGCACCTATAAATCCTCTCTTCCCCGAGAAGACAAGCCAGCATGCTGGAAAAGAATAAAGTCCCCATGTTATAACAGTGAGACTATACCTGTGAGAGGAAGAACAAAGCCATCTCCAGGTTCCGTCACTGACAATGACACACAGCACCCGGGTCCAGCCCCACTGAGTTGATTTTGTGGTCTAAAATATTTTAGCCAGACGTAGGACTGAATCTGTGGCTTTGTAAATCTGATGAAATAGCCATATAGGCTCATTTGTTAAATTTATTCATTCATTCATTTATTCATTTCTTTATATTGTTTTTCAAAATAAATGTTTATTGACTGAATGGGCTATATACAGTACTAATATTTTTTCTAGTTACCTTTTAAAAATTCATTGTGTATATGTTTTTATTCTCACCTCAGCTTTTTTTAAAAAAAATAAATGTATTTATTTAAATTAGTTTTAAGTATACAGTACATTGCTTAGACATCTGCAATGTTCATAAAACGATCCCCCCAATTGCTCCCTCTTTTCCCTGGCCCTCTACTTAACCATCATATTAATGCTGACTGTATTCTCTCTGCCATGCTCCCCGTGCCCAACTATCAACTACTAATTTGTACTTCTTTAACCCTTCACCCCATTCTCCCAGCCTCCCAACCCCCATCCCCTCCGTTTGTCACCAAACTGTATTTGTGAGTCTGTTTTTGATTACTTTGTTCTTTTTGTTCCTTAGAGACCGCATATAAGTGAAATCATATAGTATCTGTGTTTCTCTGTCTGACTTATTTCACTCAGCATAATAACCTCTAGGTCCATCTATGTCGTTGCAAATGGTAGGATTTCATTTTTTTTAATGGCTGAGTAATATTCCATTGTATATATGAAGCATAATTTCTTTATCCAATAGTCTGTTGATGGGCATTTAGGTTGTTTCCATATCTTGGCTATTGTAAATTGTTCTGCCATGAATACTGGAGTGCATAGATCTTTTCGAATTAGTCTTTTTGTTTAATTTGAATAAATATCCAGAAGTGGGGTTGCTGGATCATATGGAAGCTCTATTTTTAATTTTTTGAGGAGCCTCCATACTGTTTTCCATAGTATCTGCATTAATATACAATTCCACCAACAGTGCACAGGGGTTCCTTTTTCTCCACATCCTTGTCAGCACTTGTTATTTTTGATTTACGGGTGATAGCCATTCTGACAGGTGTGAGGTGATATTATCTCATGGTTTTGATTTGCATTTCTCTGATGATTAGCGATTTGAGTTTCTTTTCATATGTCCATTGGCCATCTGTGTGTCCTCTTCTTGGATTACCCATTTATAATTATGTAGTGTCCTTCTTTATCTTCTTTTACATTTTTTATTTTCAAGTTTATTTTGTCTAATATAAGTATTATTACTCCAGCTTTCTTTTCATTTCTATTTGTATGGAATATCTTTTTTCCATCCCTTTACTTTTAGTCTGTATGTGTGTTTTGCTTTGAAGTCAGTCTCTTGTTAGCAGCACATAGATGAGTCATGTCTTTAATCCGTTCAACCACCTGTCTTTTTTATTAGAGCATTTAATCCATTTATATTTAAAGTAATTATTTATAAATATGTACTTTTGCCACTTTGTTAACTGTTTTAGGTTGTTTTTCACAGTTGTCCTCTGTGCCTTTCTTCTCTTGATCTCTTCCCTTAATGTTTTGTTTAGGTTCCTTTCTCTTTGTTCTTTGTATATTTTTTGTAGGTTTTTAGTTTGTGGTTCCCCTGAGGTTTATGTATATCATTCTTTATGTATGAAAATCTACTTTAAGCTGATAAGTGTTTAAGTTTGAATATATTCTATAAAGATTACATTTTTACGCCCCTCTCCATGCTTTATGTTACTGATGTCATATTTTAGATCTTTTTGTATTATATCCTAACTAGTTATTATAGTTTGATACGTTTTTCATTTAACCTTCACAGTAGCTTTTTAAATGTCTGATTTAACCGTGAGTTTTTCCCCTTTCTCATATTTTCTTATTTCTGGTTATGGCCTTTCCTTTTCTACTTAAAGAAGACTAGCATTTCTTGTAAAGCTGGTTTAATGGTGATGAAGTCCTTTAGTTTTTGCTTCTCCAAGAAACTCTTTATCTCTCCTTCAATTCTGAATGATAACCTTGCTGGGTAAATTATTCTAGGTAAATTATGTTGTAGGGAGGGTCCTTCCTTCCAGTACTTTAAACATATCCTGCCACTACCTTCTGGCTGTAAATTTGCTGATGAGAAATCAGCTGATGCCTTTAGAGGGTTTCCTTTGTATGCAACTCATTTTTCTCTTGCTTTCTTTAAGATTGTTCTTTTATCTTTAACTTTTGCCATTTTAACTACCCTAGGCCTTGGTGTGGGTGTCTTTGGGGTTCATCTCGTTTGGAACTCTCTGTGCTTCCTGGGCCTGGATGTCTGTTTCCTTCCCCAGGTCAGGAAAGTTTTCAGCCATTATTTCTTTAAATAAAGTTTCTGTTCCTTTCTGTCTCCTCCTTCTGGTATCCCTATAATGTGAATGTTTGAGGGCTTGATGTTATTCCAGAGATCCCTTAACTTATCTTTATTTATTCATTTTTTTAAATTCTTTTTTCTTTCTGCTGTTCCGATTGGTTGAGTTCCACCAGACTGTCTCTAGGTCGCTGCTCGGTTCTTCCATAGTTGTTAATTTGCTGTTGATTCGTTGTAATGTTTTTCGTTTGTTTTTCTTTTCAGTTACTGTATTCTTCGTGTCTGCTTGTTTTTTTCTTATATTTCTCTTTTTCAATGTTCTCCTAAGTTCCTCTATTCCACTCCCAAGTTCTATGAGAATCCTTACCACCATTTCTTTGAATTCTTTATCAGGCAAATCATTTATTTCCATTTCCTTAGTTGTCCCCCCTCCTGGCCCCCTGGGGATTTTTCTTGTTCATTTGAGAGATATTCTTCTGTTTTTTTATTTTATTTGTCTTTCCATGTTTGTTTATAGGAATTAGACAAAATTGCTGTCTCTTCAAATCTTTATAGGAATTAGACAAAATTGCTGTCTCTTCAAATCTCGAGACATAGCATTATATGGAAGTGGCCTCTGTGTGCCGGGTGGCTTTGCAAGGCCGGTAGGAGCCAAGCGGGTGCCTAAGGCGTCCGGGGCACTGGCCTACGAGCAGGAGCCGTTCCAGGCGGGGAGGTTGGGTGCGTGTAGTGACGCCCTGTTGGTCCTGCTTGTTCCCTTTGTCCAGGCCAAAATAGCTCAGGCGATGTGTCCGGAAACACACAGCTGCGACCTTGCAGGCAGGGTGAGGTCCTGGATAGAGCCCCTGCCCGCCCCATCGAGGTGGAGGGGACGTGAACCGCCTCCTCTGGCTGCCTGGGCTCCCCGGCCTCTCTCTGCTGCCCCTGTCTGTCTGCAGTTTGTTGCACAGAACGTGGTCCATGTGGAAGCGATCCCAGGCCGCTCTAAGGTGGGCTGGGCAGCGCGTGGCTCTGAGCATGTGCTCACACCTGGCGCAGTGCCTGCCAGGATGAATCACGTGGCTCCGAGCATGCGCTCACACCTGGTGCAGTGTCTGCCCAGGATGAATCACGTGGCTCCGAGCATGCGCTCACACCTGGCGCAGTTAAGGTGGGCTGGGCAGCACGTGACTCCGAGCATGCGCTCACACCTGGCGCAGTGCCTGCCCAGGATGAATCACGTGACTCCGAGCATGCGCTCACACCTGGCGCAGTGCCTGCCGGGAGGAGCGCTCTCTCAGGGAGGCCAGGTGCCTGTGGCGACGCCGTGTTGTTCCCGCCGGCTCCCCTGCTCTGAGGCGAAGGCTCCAGGAGGCGAAGGCTGCAGGCAGTGTAGCTGGGAAGGCGCCGTGGTGATCCCGCAGGTAGGCCGAAGCCCCCGAGTAGGGCTCCCGCCACCTCCGTGGAGGTGGGGGTGACGCAGACCTCCTCCTCAGGCCCGGGAGAGTTCCCGCAGCCGCCGGGCCTCCCTCGGCTTCCCAGCCTTCTCTCTTCTCTTTCTCTAGTTTGTTGTCATAAGCTGGTCACTCAGGGCTCGGTTGTTTCACAGGAGTAACTGCCACCTACTCAGGTGTGTATTTGGTTTTGTCACAGGGTGGTGGGGGGGCTGGCGGCGGTGGGCAGTGCAGCGTCCTTCTATGCGGCCACCATCTTGGACCACCTCACCTGTTGAATTTAAAAGCCGTAATTAAAGTGGAACTACAAATGTTTTAATGAGAAAGTGGCTAAATAAGTACAGAGAGCAGCAGGTGGCACCTGCTACCTCGGCCAGCTTCATCCAATTAAGGAAAGTTTGGGCAGCAGGCCAAACTTTTTGGGGCCTATGTGTTAAGCTGCTGATGCTGAGACTAGTTCCATGACTAGACTCCAGAGGATCCAAGTCAAACTACGGCCTGGTTCACGCAGGAAAAGGGACTTATTTTGATAAGGGTTGTCTGATAAATACTTTCTTGTGAGTTGCCCGAGGCCCTCTGGAGGTGAGACTAGCTCCCTGTGCATCCTGAACTCTGTGCCACATCATAACCAAGTGTCCAGAAGTAATTAGATCTTGTCTTAGGTTAGCCCAGGAATTTCAGAGGATGATCTGAGTACCCATCATGTTTCTCGTGAGCATCTTTCCATTTCTCTGTGACATGTCTCTTCTGTGTCTGTGCCTCAATTTACATGTCCAGTAGCGGGTTTCTGAATTAATAGGTAAATGATACAGTAGTCAGGAGAGTGGACTCTGGAGCCAAACTGCTTGGGTTCGACCCCTGGCCCAGCCCTTGATGTTGTCACATCGGTGAAGTCACTTAACCTCTCCATGCATTATGTTTCTCACACTTAAAATGGGAACACTAATAGCACCTGCGTCATAGGGCTGTTTTAAGAATTGAGCAATTTTTAAAATGCTTGGAGGAGTTTCTGGTACTTAGAGTTATATAAATATGACGACTATTATCGTAAGCCCTTAATGAACCCTAATTAAATGAGATAATGCACGTTATATTCTAAGCACATAGAGGACACTGAATTGTAGATATCATTATTACTATAAGATATAAGAGTTTCATTTCCTCTTAGATAAAATGTCTGAGTGTTAACAGGGGTCTTTTACAGATTAAGCCTTAACCTGCCTTTTTCCCACCTGGGTTCAGCTCTGTAGAGGAAAGTGTTCACACAAGTTTGGGAAATGTTTCATGGATGTGCGTGTGTGTGTGTGTGTGTGTGTGTAAAATACATATTCAGACCATAGAACTGTTCTGCCCAACAAACACACTTAGGAAAATTTCTTCCATTACCCGTTGAATGAGAGGGGAAATTTCTGAAGAGAATTCTTAGGACGTAGAATTCTGATCTTTTCTCAAATAATGCTAATCAAGAAACTGCTCTTACCTTTGTGGGTAATGAGGGAGGTTATTAACATCCCCCGTGTGCCAGGTATTGATCTTGGCACCTCAGACACATTATTGTTAATAAAGATGTGATAGTGAGTCCCATTTATCGACCACCTAGAATGTGCCAGGCATTTTATATAATGATCTCTACCGTCCATAACATTTTTGCAGAGTAGATATTATCTCCCCAGAATAAGGATGGAACCATTGAGGTTCATCTGTGGCAAGTATGCAGGGCCCGGGTTTAAGCTCAGGTTTGAAGGTTTCCAATCTCTTTGTGAAACCTTGGGACAATGTGTCATTCTCAGCAGCACTTTTAGGAAAGAAGGCAGAAAATAATTGTAACAGCAGACGTTGGTGTTCATTTTCCAGTTTACGAAGTTTTTCTCACTGCTGTCTCTCATTTGATGCCAGTGCGCATGATCTAGACCTAACTTCCCTTTTCAGCTCTATTTACTTGGCTCCTGTGACTTCTTGCCTCTTCTCACATTGATCCTTGGTCCTCATTGACTTAATAAATCTTCAGGTTCCAATTTCCCTTCTCTGGGCGCCCTGTCCCAACTCCTCCAGATAGAATCGATTGCTCTCTCCTCTTTGTGCCTCAGGATTTTATTCAAAAACTTCTATTGTTGTGGTTATCACATCGAATCGAATGGATGAGCATGTTGCAGTCTTATATTTCAGGCAGGTGTTAGTTCTTGTTTTGTGTTTCTGAATGAGGATAGTAAAGCTTAGAGAGATTCGGCGACTAGTCCAAGGTCATATAAGTGATCAGTGGTGAAGCCGAGGGTTCAGTCTGATTTTAGAAACAGGGAAGCCAACACAGAAGAATTACAGTGATGACAGTTTAGGTTTCATAGGCTTTTAACCCATTTTCTTCCCTAAAGGAGCACAACTGTTAAGGCAGGATTGATGAGCTAAGCAAGAGAAAACTAATAGGACGAGTGAATTTAAAAAGTAGCTATAACCTCCTATTTATATGCATCTTGTAGTTTACAAACCACCCCTTGTTCTGGCCACTTTAATAGTTATATCAAGAGGTTTGCATGATGATGAGATATATTTTTTCCTAACTCGTTCAGGTAAGCAAGTGTATCTTCTAGGGGTCTTTAAATTAAAGGAATGTCCCCACCATAAACCTCCATGATCTTCCTCCCAGCTCCCTGTTCTAGTACTTTCTTGAGACTGTCTGTCTGTCTCTTTCTCCTTACTCTGTGGGAAATTTTGCACTTTCACACCCTACAAAAGCCAATTAAAAGAATCAATTGAAGTCAAATTTGTGAAGGGAATGGTCCAACAAAGACGGACTAAGTGAACCAAGGATGTTGGGCATTATGAAAGCGGAACGGTTAATATTGCCTAAATACTCATTTACAGGCCACAGACTGATTTCAACCCAAGAGGCCTTGATTAGGCAAAAGCTTCTCTGCTGCTCTGTTTTTTTTCTTGAAATGTTTTCTCCGCAGGCTGATTTAAGTTTCAGTCGGGGCAAAATGAGCTATCAGCCAGAGCAAAAGACTGTCCCATCTTCTTTTTTGAAAAATAGAATCTAAAGACGTATTAGTGCCAGCCATGGTATTAATTACAGCCATGACTTTCATGGTGAGCCCTCCGACTACTTTTGGGAAATAGGAGACCATTAAATCCAGATTATGGTTTGTCAGTTCTAGAAAATGCCTGTTAGGCAGCATTTGCTGTTATTCTAGACAATGAAGTAAAGAGCACAATCTCAGGCATGTAAAGGGATGACTTCCTGCTGCCCTGGGGAGCAGCTCCAGGCCTGGCCCCCATCCATCACTGCCTAACCTTGAAACCTTGTCTTCTGACTGCTTGGTTGAAATAGTGGAAATGTGGCTTAAGACTTCTCAAGAAGATCCAAAAGGAAGCTTTGTCTTTTATATTCATCCTTTTTCTTTGTCTTAGAGCACGCGTGCGTGTGCGTGTGCGTGTGCGTGTGCTCGCTCTCTCTGTCTCTGCCTCTGTTTTTATCTCCAACTCCATCTCCCTCTCCCCCTCCCTCCCCTTCCTTCTCTCTCCCTCCCCTACCTCTCTCTCTCTCAGATCAAGGTGTCTGTTACAGTCTGGCTCCCTCATGTGATAGGGCAGGCCTTGAATTTGCAGAACTCACTGAAGGCTGAGATATCGTTTTGTCCTGAAACCAGAATCTCATAGTGGAACTGGAGAATGAGCTGGTTATGCTTGGGTGCAACCTGTCTCTTTCATTAACTCTTCTCCCTACTGACTGTGGACCTTATGTAAGATTCAGACTTTGACCTCCTGCAATTTCACTAAGATTTTTTTTTTTGACAATTGAACATCTTGGATATAACATCTCAGATGAACACTTTTATGCCTGTAGTTTTTACTTGTCACTTTATAATCTAAGTTCACTAGTGAGTGCTGAGTGTAGCCTCGGTTATATCTCAGTGAATGACGATGACCTTCAGAGTAGTCATCTTGCTCGAAGATACTATTCTTAGAATCATTTAGGTGCAGTTGGAAGGAAATCACACTAGCTAAATTAAGCAAAAGGGGGATTTATTTTAAGGATACTGCCGCATCTCACAGAACCTGAGAATACAAATGTGACCAGTTCTCAGGAAAACCTGGAATCAGGAGCACGGATGCTCTGAGAATTGACTTCCTACTTCTTTTCTCTCTGATTCTCTTTACAAACCAGTCTTTCTTCTCATATTCAACACGTAGTGTTTCCTCTATTTCTCTAGTCTGTGTCACAGGAAACTAGAATGTAAATCCAGCCTGAGCTTCTTGTCCTGTAGCAAACCACTCGAGGTTGGCTTATCTTGGGACAGGTGCCTGACTCACAGGGCTCTCCTGGTAGCCATCAGAATAGAGTGGTCAGTAATGATAGGCAGGTGTCAGAAGAAGGGCAAGGGTATTGGGAAAATAAAAAAAATAAACATAACACCAGCATCCTGTCAATGTATTTATAGGCAAACACTAAATTCATTAGTTCTGTTAAATTAAGTCAGTCCATTTTCCTAGGAAGTGAGTGGTTGTAGATTTTTTTAATTCTGTGAACTCTTAGCCTCTATTATTAATTGAATTTAGTTACTTAGAGAAGCCAGTTACTTTATAAGACAACCATGTATTTTAAAATATCTTTTTACATTCTCCTTTTCTTTAAGGAGCTTAACAAACACATATAGGGCTTACTCTGTGCAGGCATGGTTCTGTGTCATGTGTATGAGTGCACATGTGTGCACTTATTTGGTCCTCAAAACAACCGTATGAGGAAACTGAGGCACAGAGAATTTAAAATATTTGCCCAAGGTCAAGAGATAATTAGTAGTGGAACTTAGAATCCAACCTACATAATAAACTGAGGAGAGAAGATATAGTCAAGTTAACAGATAATAATGCAATGCAGAATGTGGTGTGATGACTGTTTTTTAAACAAAGGTCCTAGCATTTGGAAAAGTTTCAGGACCACATGAACCAGCCTCATTACTTTGTGTTTATATTATTATTATTTTTAACAGAGTTGCTATTATTGACATGGTTATCCACTACACAATACTAGAGAAAAAGTTTAAATTTTACTAGACAACTTTTTTATGATAGCATGCTTCGAAATGACCATTAGGGCATGGGGGTGGGCAAAAAAAATATATTTTCAAATATTTGAAGGACAGTCAAATTGGAAGAGGGGAAAATTTCCTTAATATTGCTCCAAAGGGCAGAACCGGAAGGGATGGGCGAAAAGTAAAGGGGGCCAGATTGCATCCAGCACGAAAACTTTGCTGTTAAGTCTGCCTACTCTTGGAGCAGTATGCCTTTCAGAGCAGTGAGCATCCCAAAGTGTGGTCCCTGAGCCAGTAGCATCGGTATCACCTGGGAACCTGTTAGAAATGCAAATTCTCAATCCCCCAAACCCCCCAGACCTGCTGAATCAGAAACTCTGAGGTTCGGGTCCATCCCTCTGTTTTCACAAGTCCTCCAGGTGGTTCTGATGCCCCGTGAAGTTTGAGACCCACTGTCACGAAGGCCAGGCCACAGAACAAAAAAAATTCGTTGAAAGATAATGAACATAGGCAGGGACACAAATGCCTATGTACATGCGGGAAACATTTTGATGACTGGGGCTGTTGCTGTATTGTCTCAAGAATGACACCTGCCTGGTCGTATTGCTTTATAAAACATTGGGATGAATTAGAGCATGAGTCTTCACAGACTCAAGCCAGTTATAGAAGAGACTAGTATACACTAATTGTTCAGTGCGAACTGCAGGCAGTGTCCAAATAAGTGATCTTGGGACCTTTCCACATGCACATATGAGGTTTCTGAGCTAAACGAGGTCACCATTAATTAGGGGAAGGCTATTTTCATCATCAGGAGATCTTGCTTTTGGCCCAAGCACCTCTACTTCCTAGAATGTGAATTTGCTGTAGTCATAAAATAAGACAACCATAGAGGTCATCTAGTCTAGTTCAACCTGTTCATTTTACAGCTGAGCAAACAAAGAAACAAAGGCCTGAAATTTTGAGAACCAGAATACTCAAGAGCCCACAGGTGTATAATGCCAGGTCCTATGTTCTCAGAATACACTGAAATTTTGCACTTTATTTTGCATTATGTCTGTATTCATTTAGTGTTCTCATTTCTGAGATAAGTATAATGGCATTTCTATTTCTACTTAAAATAGAAGTTGCTGAGGATAAAATGAACATACACTGAAAAGCATTGTTATAGATTAAAATGTGGAATATTCAAGGCTGGTATCTTCACCATAGATTTTATCATAAGGTCTATCCTCCTGTATGCTGGATAGGCTTCAGTTATAAGATTTTACTACTAGGAGGATCCTTAGAGGTCATTTCTTTCAAGCCCTAATTTTACAGATGAGGACACTGAGGCCTAGGGAGGCTGATGTAACTTGCAGAAGGTCACATATAATCAAAAAAGTTCTCCAGTATTGGATTTTTCTGAGGATAAACATCCTGTGGAATTGTTCCCTTGAATGCCTGCACAAAATCAAGCCGAAGCTGTTGTCTATTTCACATATAATTTCCCCCCTGGTATTTGACATCACCAATGAAAGCACAGGGCCAGATGCTTAATTGCTTCTAAATGGGGGCTGTGAAATGATAAGCAACTTTTTGCCATCTTTTCTGTGGGTCATTGTGTCTTCTCCAAAGTCATCATATTTTTGTTGTTTGTTAGCTTATTTCCAAACTGGGAATTATAAAAACGATCTTTGAAAGCACTAGAAGGACTTATGGCAGACTGTAATGCAGTCTTTCTAGATTTTTCAGGCGTTATATGCTGCCTGACACTTCCATTTGGTATACAATTAGATGACGAAAACCGGTATATTTCTAGTCACCTTTTAGCACAACATAAAGCTGTAAATGGAAAGAAAAAGGCTGTTCCTGGCCAGTTACTCTTTGACAGGCTGCTTTTCTTTCCTTCTTTAATAAGTTGAATTTGTTCTTCTTAGATAAGAAATTGCATTTATATGCACTGTGGAAAAACTAGAAAATGTATTAAAATGTAGGAAAAAGCAAAGATATCCATCATCTCATGACTTGGAGAAAATCTCTTTTGTTATTTCAGTGCATTTCATTCCGATTTAAAGAATATTTTTATGGTAATAAAATTTCATAGAACAGATATGTATAGCTTAACATATCGTAATAAAGCTTGATGACTATTACTAAACCAACATCTGTTTTAATATCTAATTGTCTCTCATTCAGGTCAGGAAACACAGCATTATAGGCACTCCAGAGAATAACTATGTGGCCATTGTGATTGCGATCCTCTTCTCTTCCG
>NW_006430726.1:424285-426197 GCF_000325575.1 Pteropus alecto | reverse complement strand
TATGTTTTAGCTTCTCTGTATAATTTTATTACTTTCGCATGTATCCCTAAACTGTACATTAGTTGCAGTGTTTGTTACAATGCATGAACCAATATTGATACATTAGTATTAACTAAAGTCCATCATTTATTCAGATTTCCTGAGTTTTCATCTAATGACCTTTATCTGCTCTAGGATCGCATTAAGGACACCACAGTACATGTAGTTGTAATGTCTCCCTAGGCTCCTCTTTGCTGTGGCAGTTATTTAGACTTCCTTGTTTTTGATGAGCTTGTCAGTGTTGAGGAGTGTTGGTCAGGTATTTTGTAGAATGTCTCTCAATTGAAAAAAAAAAAATTATGTTTTTCTCGTGATTAGACTAGAGTTACAGGTTTTTGGGAAGAAGATCACAAAAGCCAAGTGACACTTTTATCACATCATACGAAAGGTCATTTATGATTGTTGATATTGACCTTGATCATCTGGCTGAGGTAGTATCTGTCAAGTTTTGCCACTAAGTTTCACCATACTGTATGCTTTGGAAAGAAGGGGCTATGTGCATCTCACACTTAAAAATTAGGGAGTTGGGCTCCCTTTCTTTCAGGCTGGATCCTCTACATACATTATTTGTAATTGCCTTGCATAGATTTGTCTCTTCTTCCCTATTTATTATTTATTAATATCAGTATCGATTCGTAGATA
This sequence comes from Pteropus alecto, assembly GCF_000325575.1. Taxonomy (NCBI): domain Eukaryota; kingdom Metazoa; phylum Chordata; class Mammalia; order Chiroptera; family Pteropodidae; genus Pteropus; species Pteropus alecto. The sequence continues at coordinate 425,516 of NW_006430726.1, read as the reverse complement.
TTTATTTTATATTGTGTGTTATAATCCAATACTACTTTATGTTGTTGCTCAAATTGTGGCATCTTTGTTCATTGCGAGCTCTTTCATTTGGCTCCTGTGCCCCATAAATGAACCAGGAAATGAGCCCTCACTGACACCAAATCTGCGGGTACCTGAAGCTTAGACTTCCCACGCTCTAGAACTGTGAGAAATAAATTTCTGTTGTTTATAAGTCATCCAGTTTTCTGTTATAGCAACCCCACGGAACTAAGGCACTGGAAAATATTTTTCTTCATCTTCGTTCAGCTATGTCTAATCTGCTGTCCAACACAACCGCCTAGCTCTTAATTCCTTGTATCTAAAAGTTCTGTTTGGCTTTTTTCAAATCTGTCGCATCACTTCTTATAGTCTCCTGTTATCAATGAATATTTCCAAGTTTGCCTTTTATCTCTGTAGATGTAACAATCATGGTTGTTTTATAACCAGTGTGTGTCTGCTGTCTGTTCCTTCTGTTTGTTTGCTTTCATGTTGCTTTGTTTCCTTGTGTGCCTGGTTCTCTTTGCCACCTTGGTGGGCATTGCACTTGGAAATTATTTGTTCAGATTCTCCGAGGTCAAGGATGAATGTGCCTTCGTGTCTTCCTCCAGAATGCCTTAGAAGCGTGAGGTTTCCTGGCTCTTTCCAGGCTATGGATGGCTGTGCTGTCGTAGGAGAACAGATGGGTTTTTGTCTGGTTTGCCTCTATCCTTAGGGGTCATGATTTAATGCATAGAACTCCTGCAATACTCCCTACCTTATTCAGGCTTCTGGCTTTTGGCTCTGCAAAACTTTCGGACCAGAGTCTAAGTACTTAGTGTTGGCAAAGAGCCTCAGAGCCAACGTTCCAGTCATTATATTTGTGATTATGCATTGCATAATATTCTGTATTCTGATGTTTTTCTCTTAACATTATAATTGTTTTCCATATATTTTACGAATATAGTACAATTGTTTTCTAGTATTATGAAAGTTTTTTTTTTTTTTAAATCTTCACATGATTTCAACCACATTGATAACCTGAACAAAATGCTTTCGGCGAAATTGTCCACTACCAATAAATTCTGATTACCTTTCAGACCTTTTATGATGGAGAAATAGAAATATTAAAAAATCGCAAAATTCCAATGTAGGACTAGAGAACAGAAAACTAAACTTGATAATATATCAAGCGAATAACAAACAAACAAACATAGTATGTCCATTCCCGGTCAGA
>NW_006430726.1:419767-424267 GCF_000325575.1 Pteropus alecto | reverse complement strand
TTTGGTCTGCCTGTGGCAGAAGCTGGGCTTTGATTTCTGGACCACTCCTTCCGGTTCCAGCTATGGACTTGCCCTTGCTTTTCCTTGCAGGCAAAAAGCTAGCCTCCATCAGGGAGTAATTCCTGCTCCAGTAAGAAGCATAAACATCACCTGGCTGACCCTCCTTCAGTTCTGGAAGGAGTGTGAATTGCTACAGCTATTCTGAAGACCAAACAATGATATTTAGTGCAACTAGGTATTTAAATGCCCTGCAGTTTCACTTCTGAGTACTGTGTCTAGAGGAATGCTCACACAGGCAGATGATGAGATGCCTGAGAGAATGTGTGTGGAGCAGAACAAACTGGAGACAGTGTAACTGTTTATCCCTATAAGAATGGATATGTAAATATGACATGTGCACATGACAGAATGCCACAGAGCAGCCAGAAGGAGTGAAACAGTTCTACAAATAGCACCATCTCAAATGCATAATGTGAGATGAGAAAAAGTAAGACAGGGAGTGAGATCCATAACTTTAGCATCATCTGTTGCTGCTAATGAACCATCCCAAATTTACTGGCTTATAACAACTGCTGATTAGCTCATGAGGCTGCGAGTCAATGTTTTGGGTTGGGGCAAGAAGGGTAATTCTGCTGATCTCTCCTGGGCTCACTCATTCCCCTGCAGTTGCTTGTCAATTGACACAATTGTTCCTGGGTTGCCTAAGATGGCTTTGCCTGCCCATCTAGCCGTCGATGTTGGTTACTTCTGTCTGGGAGGGTCTCATGTCTACAGCAGCTGGTAGCCTAGCCTGCACTTCCTGACATGGTAGGAAAAGAGTTGCCAGCAGCAAGAAAGGGCACGCCCCAATGCACAAGGAGTTATTGACTTGACTTTAATCATATTTGCCGATGTTCCAGTAGCCAGAGCAAGTTATATGCCAAGCCCGGAGTCAGTAACCGGGATCCATGGAGGTGCGTGGTTCATTGAGTGCCAGGAACTGCAACTGGACTACCACAACAGCACAGTGCTTGTTACAGACTGAATCGTGCCCCCCAAAATGCATATATTAAAACTCTAACTCTCAGCACCTCACAATGTAACTGTATTTGGAGACAAGGTCTTAAAAAGGTAATTAAATGAAGTTTTTAGATCGGGCCCAACACAATCTGACAGGTGTCCTTATACAAAAAGGAAATTTAGATTAAACCAGACACATGTTCCTAAAGAGGAAAGACCATGTAGGGACACAGCAAGAGGCAGCCATGTGTAAGCTAAGGAGAGAGGTTTCAGAAGAAATCAAACCTGTTGACACCTTGATCTTAGACTCCTAGCCTCTAGAACTGCAAGAAATGCCTGTTGTTCAGGCCACCCCATCTGTGATATTTTGTTATGGCAGTCCTGGAAAATTAATATACTATTCATGTAAATTTAAGGAGTTTACCTGCAAGCCATACTCCATATTTTCCACAGATATAAAGGGAATTGAAGAAACATATGTGTAGATTAGAGGTACGTATACCCAGTACTGGAGTGAAAGAACTTAGGAGGGGAAGAGAATAGGATTGGAGCAAGCAATAAAGTGGAAAACAATTTAAGAAAGAGACCCATAGATGGACAGTTGGTCACGTGCCATCTACTGAGGAAGATCGATTCACACCTGTGTACCTGAGCTCAAAAAACAGGGTGAAATAAAATAAAAATGGTCTTTCCTGATCGGGACAGAGGTGGCTGTCTTACCAGTAATCCAACTAATTTTAAAAATAAAATTTTAAATACTATTATATGATAGTTTCTCATATCATTATAATGCTTTACATGAAGATACCATTGCTCCCATTTGTAGGAGAGGAAGCAGAGGCAAAGAGAGTTTAAAGGAGCCACTCACAGCTGCACAGTAAGTGGCTGGACAGAGGGTTGGACCCCAATCTGTGTGACTCCCAAGGAGCCTTGGCCACTCCTGTTTGATCACTGTTACTTAGCTTCTGTGTCTCTTCAGTTCCTTGGTCCTTTTCCTTGAATCTGGAATTGGACTCCCCTCTTGCTCTTAGCTGCTTGTCTTGTCACTGCTCTGGGCGCCCTACTTTGCTTCCCACTATTTCCTGGCTTTGCCTTGTAGCCTGGCTCCGTCCTGATGAGGGCGTGGCCCCTCTGGTGGGCTTCAGCCTCTCCACAGTGGCTCCAGGGTCTCTGGCACAAAGCTTGAGGATGCCAGGGAGGCTGAAGGTGAAAGAACACAGCCGGAAGCAGGCAGAGAGAGACAAAGGATGAAGCCTTAACTCCATTCATTGTGGGCACTTTGAAATATGGATGACTGGGTCCCGTCACCAAAAATTCTAATGTAACTAGACTGGGGTGCAGTCCAGGCAACAGAGATTTTTTAAAAGCTCACCAGGTGATTATAATGTGCAGATGAGAACCACTGGTCTGAAGTTTGAATTTTAGTGCTAACTGGATATGGAAGATATCTATATATCTATATAGATATATAGATATATATAGATATATATGATATGGAAGATATCTATATATCTCTATATCTCTATATCGATCTATATATAGATATAGATGTATAGATATATAGATATAGATATATATAATTTAATATGTAAAAGGAGGTATATATATATAGTATGTAAGGGGATATATATAATATATATATAAAAAGAGATATATATCTCATTTTAAATTATCTCACTTTATTTTTCCAGTTTCGTGAAGGTATAATTGACAAAATTTTAAGATATTTAAAGTGTACATGTCACGACTTGATCCACAACCATTGTGAAAGGATTCCCCCAATTATGTTAATCAACACATCCATCACCTCACATATTTACGCTCTCTTTTCTTGGTGAGAACATTTAAGTTCTACTCTCTTAGCAAGTTTCAATTATACAGCGCAGTGCTATCAACCACAGTCACTGTGTTACACATTAGACTTTGTCTCATCACTGAAAGTTTGTACCCTTTTACCAACCGCCCCCCTTACCTCCCACCACACCCCAGCCCCTGGAAACCAGGTTTCTGTTCTGTTTCTATGAGTTTTGTATAAAAGAAAAGGGTCAGTGGTGGGCTGGAGCTGGCTTTTAATGGCTAGTGAAAGCAGATTGTTCAGAAGACTTTTCTGAGCTGGTTGTTGGTAGCTTAACATCATCACGGTGAGAGTATTTCACCACAGACATTGGCAAACATGACAACACGGGGCTTGTTTTATGGAGAGCTGGGTTATCTGAACACCGATGGCTAGTCTGTCTGTGGACTACAAAACTTCACACATGTGAAATGTAACACTGTGCGATGCAGGACAGTATTCTGTGCTGTGAGGTCAGAAGACCTGAACTCGAATCAAACACTTCACAACTTTAAAACCAAGTGATGAATGGCAAATTATTCTTTTTTTACCTTACGTCAATTTTCTTAGGTTTTTAAGTAGGAATAAGAATGCCTGCTACACTGAAGTGCTGTAAGGGATAAAAAAACATATGCGAAAACATCGTGCACAAAATAGGTGAAAACAGTTGAATTTGCCTGAGGAGCTAAGTCTATCTAATAAACCCACTGATAATGCTTTCAGAAAACACAAGTAATAATGATATTTATAAATGTTTACTGTATACCAGATATGATATTTTTCATACATTAGTCTCCTTATAACAACCTTCTGAGGTAGGTCTTGTTCTTTGAAATCGCTTTAAAGATAATTAAATTCATAGAGCTATTTTTTGATAGGGTTTGTGTCTGTCGTTATTCAGAGCCAGCCCCTTTCCCCATTACACTCTATTGGTAAAGGGTGATAAATGCTAAATGATGATAATGCATGCAATAAACATGATCACATGGGTAAGTGTGTCTGCCTCATTCAATTAGATGTGAGGTCATCTGGAAACAGCACCCTTTGTATCAATTAATGTGGAATCACAGCTTTGTCAATCCCTCAGGGGCAGCCTGAGATCTTTGCCAGAAAGTGTGCTGTAAATTGTAGTCATGTTTTATGCAGTGCAGTCACTTGTTTTCGTCCCGTGGGGATCACAGCCTTACTGGAGCGGGGTTTTACGACCTTCAGCTAAACCAACTCAAAGCCCAAATTCTCATTCCAAGATCCTATTAACAGACCTTCGATATGGTACTGATAATTGCCCATCACTCTCTGATGAGTCTTTCTGCCTTCCTCTGAGCATGGGCCAGTTCCTTTAAAGGATATAAAGTTACTCATTTCATCACACTCTTCTTTCTCAATCAATTACGCAGCATCTTGGCCATTAGAGGATCTCATTTTCTTCATCTCTCTACATTGCATTTCAAATACAGGCAGAGATATTTTTTTGTCCTCTGAAATTTTTCCTGTCTTGTGTCCTGCAGAACAGAGGCCAATCAAGACGCTCCTTTTCTTTTCATGGAAAATAAACCTGGAAAGTGAATTTTATTTCCCCATCACTTATTTTTTTAAAATTAAGCAGCTGCACCTCTTCCTGTTAGAGAAGCAGCTTCCTTTCCTCTTCTCCCTCCTTTCTTCTTCCT
>NW_006430726.1:402939-419745 GCF_000325575.1 Pteropus alecto | reverse complement strand
CTCCCTCCCTCCCTCCCTCCCTCCCTCCCTTCCTTTCTTCCTTCCTTCCTTTCTTCCTTCCTTTGTCTCAACTTTATAAAATGACGCTAATGAGAATGAAAGAACAAAAATCTTGACTCGAGAGTTTAGCCTTAATGTTTTGCATTATCTCCTAATTACTAAATAACGTTCCCAAGTCACTCCTTATAAGTGTAATCTGGGCGATTGTCGATCTTTCTTTGGGGCATACATGCGTGTGTGTGTGTGCATGTGTATGTATGTGGGATGTGCACAGATATACCTGTTGGGAGCTTCTGAGGACCGATTTAAAATTATTGCAAAGTGCTTGAAAAAATAAGAGGTGATTCCAAGTAGAATTTTTTTTTTCAAGAAAAGTTGAATCAAGAAAGAGGGAGAGAAGAGGCTGATAGACACACCATTCTAATTAGAGAGGGAGGCAGACCCCGCAGAAGGATAAGTGTGGGGTGAGCATGTGGCTGTGGGTACAGGGGTGGTATGTGGTAGTGTTTGTCACTCCTCAAAGATGACACCATACCCCTTTTGCTCGAGGCTTTCTTTGTGTTCCCTATGCTTGGTCTCCCTTGCGAATCCATGGCACGTGGGGAATAACCCATGATTTGACTTTTTTTTCCCCGTAGGGTAGCAAATTTCATTATAATAAATGCTGGGTTAAGAGTCTGGGAATTAAATAAACTGGAATCCCAGTCTTACCTTTTGCCATCAGTGCAAATCGAGACAAATTCTTAACCTCACAAAGCCTCGACGTCAGGAAGAACCTTAAGGCAGACACTGGAGAAGTGTTTGTGGGAGGTGGGTGAGTGCAGTGGGAACTGTCCAACCAACCTTCCGCTGAAATCGCATCCAAGGTGAGTGGGCATGATGCAGAGTGCCTTGGCCATCTCCCTATGGGGGTGAAAAAATGCTTCACCCTAAAATTCATCAGAAGTCTGCCAGAGTTCGAGGCATCTTAAGAACTATGAAAACAGTTTCAGAATTTCCTGCAGGTTCCTACAATTGAATATTGTCAGGGCTGAGGCTGGCTTCCTTCTATAAGCACCCAATACGTGTAGTTGGGAAATAAACCATTGGTTTTAAAAAAGTGCAATATATTCATTGGGTGTGTGTTCAATTTTTAAATTATTCAGAATAAAATGTACTTTTTAAAAACCAAAACTTGGTTTATATTATCTCAAAGGCTGATGTACCTCTCCCCTACTAGCATGCCTTATCAAATCATCAGCCTCCTGAGGAAGCAGCTAATATTGCTACCTGAAATACTAACCACTCTTTTCTTAGCAAGGGGACAGATAGTCTAAGGGAAGGAGAATAAGAGAATGCATATCAGTTCCCCACAGCAGGTAAACTATTTGACAATAACGTAACGGCTATGGCTTCCTCTTAGGTGTATGATGGGGAGAAACTGTGCCTCTAAAGCTCTCACATGGTTAGATTAAGAAAAGGTCGGGCATAAGCTTTAGCTCTCCAAATAATTATTTCTTTTTCTAAAATTTATTTATTATGGTGACATTGGTTAATGAAAGCCAGTAAGTTTCAGGTATACAATTCAACAGTAAAGCATACACACACACACTAATATTGCATTGTGTGTTCACCACCCATACATAGTTAGATTTCTTTCTGTCACCACATATTTGACCTTTTACCCCATTTACCTCCCCCCAACCCTCTGGTAACCACTAATCTATTGTCATGTCCATGAGTCTCTGTCAAATAATCGTGTCTGAAAGAATGGATACTATTCCAAAGGCCAGCCTTCTCTTCAAACTACATCATCCATGTGGATTCTGATCTCGGAGGGTGGAAAGTGCACATGCCTTAGAGTTAGACGAACCTGGGTCTAAATCCTGGCTCTGCAGATTACAAGCCCCATGGCCTCAAGATAGACATTTAATTTCTCTGAGTCTCCACTTTGTCATCCCCTAAGGGAGAAAATGACAATTCTCTCACAGTTTTGTGGCAAGAATTAAATGAGATAGTATTCATTAAATTCTGGGTAGAGAATCGATGTTAGTTCCTTCCCTATTCCCTTAGCTAAGGGGACATGAAGCAGTGTCAGGTTTCCACTGCAAGTAAGACAGCCCCATCCCTTGTTGGGGGATACCTCTCACCTGTAATACAGTTGTCATCGTTACTATCCCAAGGCTCTGAGAAGCAGGTATGTATTTCTTTACTTATTAGATTTGAACATTAATTATCAGACTTATTTATTATTCACTTATTTTTCTCAGTCAAGCTTACTATTCTCTTCTAAAGTAAATAGAATATAGGGATTATAGGAAACAGGCATTTATAGGGGTCACCCAGAAGAAAAAGGAGCAAAGGACATGGACACGCAGTTAACGGAAGACGAAAACCAAGTGGTCGACAAACACATGAGAAGACACCCAATCTTATGAAGGATAATGCACATGAAAATATTGTGAGATGCCATCTCAAATCCACCCACTTACAGAAACATGTAAGACTGATAGCACTAAGGTGGTGGGGGATAGAGTGATGGACATCCTCGTGCACTGCTTGAGGTCATACAAAAGTGTAAAGCGACTTGGCAGTATGTAGCAAGGTTGGAAGCACACACACACTTTGATCAAGCAATGGCAGTTCTGGAGAACAGCCTCTAGAGAAACTATCACGTGTGAACATTGTTGTTAATAACACAAGTGTGAAGGGCCGTGGGGAATCTAAATGTCCAGCGGTAAACTTAATTGCATTTCGGTGCTTTCGTGTGCTAGAACACTGTAGCTGTTAAAAGGATGAGTTATAACAACACATACCAGCATGAAAAGATCTCCAGGATGTACTGTTTTATGAGGAACATATCACCGTGCACAGGGAGAGAAGAATAAGGGAGTTTGCTCATGTTTACTGCAGCTGTATTGCAATAAGTGAAAAGCTAGAAACAACCTAAATACCCATCAGCAGGAGGTGTGATAAATAATCGTGGTAGAGTCAAAAGTGGATTATTAAAGGGTGCTAGGTTAAATTAGAGTAGTCATATCAACATGGGTAACTATCGAATGCACAAAGAGGAAATATGTACTTGTTTAAAAGTCAGAAGCATGCAAACTAATACAAGGCAATGTTTAATACATATGTTATTAAAGTTTAGAGGCATATGGGGGCGGGCAAAATAAACCCCAAACTTGGAGTGATTGTTATGGCAGATGTGGGGAGGGAAGGAAATGCAGTACATGAGAGTATCTGAAATATTTTTTAATGACAAATGAAAAACAGGCATTCTAATGGGAGAGAAATCTGCCTCTACTAATTTAAATAGTATTTTATTTAAAAAAGAAAATTTTGACATTATAAAAAAATGTTTAAACGTGTCTTCCCTTCCATTAGCTCCAAGATCTAGGTGGGAAATGCTGAACCTGTGTTTCTGTAGTTTGAACTTTCTAGAATTCTTGAGGTGAGCTTAGCCATCTCTGCCCCTGTTTTCGTCATGAGCAAGGTTCAGTGACAAGACAAGAAAATAAGACAAGCCTGTCTAGAGACCGATGCTCCAAAGAGATGCTGGAACCCTGTACACGTGTCCTGTCAGCTCTGAGCATTCACTTCCCACAAGCCCCGTCACCTTCCTCTGCTGTCCCAGAAATCCCCATGGCTTCTTGGGCTCCATTATTTCAGGTATAGACTAGGACATCAACACGTTTTATCATTATATTCAGCCCCTGTGAACAGAGCTGAATGGCACCGAACTCTGAAATGTTAAGGCAGCCCTTGTCACTGTGATGAAGGAACCGACCATGTGCTTTGTGGATTTAGACTCTGATCTCCATGGGTGGAAAAGAGAGAGGCAAATGCATTTGCTTCATGGGTCGTTCACAGTCCTTGGTGAAATGTCCAGGTGCAGAAGCATGTTGTTAACGGACACTCCCACACTGCCGAATCCTCGCCGGCTTTCGCCTCCTTGACAGTCCACATTATGAGGGTTGCTTTGGGTGCATCCTACTGTGTTGACATCCTGCTTCTAGCTGAACACCTATTGAGGCCAAAAGAGGGGTGGCTGGCTACATAAGTGGGTGCAGGAGAGACCCTGCAGGGTTAACCAATTCCCCTAGGAAGATCCAATTCAGAATCGCAATTGCTTTTTTCACCTTGAACTTAAGCCATGATTCTGGGTATGGAATCCTGGGTTAGCCCTTTTTTTAAGATTTTGAAAGTGTGGTGTGAGTTGGGCTGGTGAGTTTCCTCTGCCTTTGGAGGACTGAAATGCAGGAGGCCAGATGGGGAGTTTAGTTTCAGATGGGTCTGGACACAGCTCTTTAGGCTCTTGGATCCCATGGGGGGACCGAGTAGGATGCCAGGTTCTGGATTTTTTTTTTTTCTTCCTGGCTGGTACAGTTTTATTTGCATATTCAAGCGAAAGGAAAGCTATCAGGAAGAAAGAAGAAAAAAATCCCGCTGAGCATGATTTATCAGTTTGCTTGATGAAGTGATCCCGCTGTGGAATTAGTTTAACTCTGTGAGGTCTGGCCATTGATATGCAGGGCTCTGGCTTTATAATTCAATTACCTGCTTAAATGTCTAGGACGGAATGGGAACTGGAGAGGGGAAAACCCAGCTCTACTAATAACAGCACGATAAGCCTAATAGATTGAATATACCCTTCCATTCACCCTTCAAATAAGCATTGGCATTCTAGGCTACAGGAAGTCTATGTTGTACTCAAGGCAGAAGAATTAGTGGAATAGAGGGCACGGTGGTTGAACTTTTAGTTTGTGTTTCTTCACAGAACAATGATCTAAAACTAACTTTCAAAGTAAAAGTATAATTGTGATGACTATAGAGAGGTCTCATTCTTTTTAACTGCAACATAGTTTGCTATTTGTGACTGACATTCAGCCAGTACGTAATGCTATGGGCATGCCAGCTGGCTTCTATTCTTGTCTACTGAATGTCCATTCTGATTTGTTCGTGACAGTTTCATGTCGCTTGTTGAATATAATTATCACCCCAATCTGTGGTTGCATGCACATATCGTTACTTCATTGGTCGACACTGAGTTTCCCCTCTCATGTTGTTGGCCATTACAAAGGATGCTTCAATAAATGTCACTGTACACACAACACATGTTCAAGAATGGTCATCGGGCAAATCCCTAGAATCAGAACTTCTCGACCAAGCCGTATGTGCATTTTAAACCTGGAGAGCTATTGTTAACTTGCTCTCCGATGAGTTTGCACAGAGTCGTGACGTGGAAGGCGTGGAAGAGGGTTACGAGATGTTTCTGTGTGTGGCAAGTCCTTTGGTGGTTGCTCGTCACATCCTGGTGGTCCACCTCTGATTTCAGCTGTGGCTGAGTTGCAGTTAGTTGTGCGTCCGCTCGCATTGGCGGTGACTGCATCCCTCCTCTGATTCTCCAACCCTCTTCATATTTTCTGTCACAGGGCTTTCTTCCAGGCCGCTGGAGCTGGCTCAGCATGCGCACAGTAGCAGCCTGGAAGTGGGCTTGGGGCAGTCAGCACCCCTCGGGGCAGCCCTATCCAGGGAGTGATGGGAGGCGGTGGATAAATGCCCTAGCACTTAGCTGTGGGGGATTCTGGGTGCTCCTCAGCTCCCTGCAGAGCCCAAGCCATTCCCTTGGCCGGCGACTTTGAAAATGCCCTCTTTCCTAAACTTTCCTTCTCTCTGCCTCACGCTCTCCATTTCCTCACTTGAGTATTAAGTACTTGAGTATTTCTCTGGGGAAGAAAGAGCGATTTCCCTCTAAGAATAATACGTAACACTTGCACAGCACACTCAAGTAATTTTCACAGGTATTCTTTCATTTGCTCATCTCAGAGGTCCTGTGGAATAAGAAGAGTTAGCCTCACTTTACAGACGACAGCACAGACCAGAAAGTTTCGTTTGCTCTCCACCCTCTTCTTCGAGTTTCCAGGGCACATTGGGAACCTGGGTGCAAACTCAGGCTTTGTGATGCCAAACTGAGCAAGAATTCCATCAAATCATGGCCGCCTTCTTCAAAACGGTGTGGCTCTGAGTGGAGACACAAGAGACGTATCATTATGACTATGATTATTCGAGTTCTTATAAGAGTTTATATGAGCCAAACTGACAGAATATACTGGGAGCAAGATCTCAAATGTTCCCCAAGAGAAGCATTATTAAGAAACTATAGCCACATTTAGGATTAACCTGAACCTCCAGGATGCTGTCCACAAATAAAGCCTACAAATATTCTATTGATTACTTTGTATAACTAAAAAGACTGGGTGATGGTGCTTACATCTTGGTCAGTAGTGACCAGGCCCTTCCATTCTCTTGCCTCTTGGATTCTCTGATCTGATGCTATGATCTGATGGGTGCTGAATCTCCTGCCTCTACCAAAAGATTCAACAGATACAAGAAGGTAGATTTGTTTGTAGCATCGCCTCCACCTATGGAAGCAGGCAGGTGAGTGACATCATTGCAGTTCTTGGTAAAATAGGGACCATAGGTCCATTCTCTGTAAGGCCCATTGAAAGACTGATCATGATCATGCATGTAGTGTGCTCCACACAGCACTCAAGACAGAATAGTAGCTGTTCTGTTCTATGGTTAGTCATAACTCTTATTAGCCCAGCTTTAAACCAGCGGTAATTACAAGGACATCACTAGGCCTCAGCCTTCTGCGATGAGATGCTGTCACCTGCACTAGCTCCCAGACCCAACACACACTGTTTCTAAAGGTCTTAGAAAGTGGGGCCTGGTCACTTCTCTCTCTTGGAATTTATCTCTCCTTCCTTTCTGCATGGCTACTGGCATATTTAAGGTAAACTAACACAAACATGCAAAGCACTCTTGCCTTGAAAGCACTATAAAGGTAAAATAATAATGCCAGGCTCATCTCCGCAGCCTGTCACACCCTCGATAAGGCCAAATATCTGCTTGTTCACGTCCAACCCTGAGAAGCCATGAGAATTCAGCCCTGTGCCCATGTCTCCAGACCAGTTCAGGCTTAGACGAAGCCTCCCTCCCTGTTGGATCCCACTGCAGTTCACCCCTGAGATGTGGCCCCGGGGGTTGAGCTCCCATCTCCTGGTTAATTGTTTTCCTCCCCAGGCTGAAGTAAGCCTCAATTTTCATTTTTGATTGAATCTGTCTTCGTGGACAGATGTTTTCTGAGCAACCTGTAAAGTCCTCAGCATGTGGTGATGTAATGGAGGCTATAACTAATCGATAACTCATCCTCAGCTGGAGCTATTTCCTGGAGCCTTTCAGAAGTTGGGGCTGATGTATCGCAAGGGAAGTCGCTGAGCTGGTAGACCAGTGGCATAATGATTCTGTGAAAACCGCTGCCTAGCTCTTCTGCAAGCACGTCCTGTTCCTTTTCAGAGACAACATGGGGCTGGAGGAAGAGTTAGGTAGCCTTGAATTTGAATCCTAGCTCTGCCACTTATCAGCATTGTAAAGTCCTCTTGCTGTGGAGATCATATGAATGACACCAATAATTATTGCTAACAACTATGATTCTTTTATATCCTCATTACTCAAAAGGTGGTCCATGGACCAGCAGCATCAGCCTCTCCTGGTAGCTTTGCTGAAATGCAGAAGCTCAGACCACCTTCCAGACTCACAAAATCAGAATCTGCATTTTACCAAAACCCCAAGTAATTTGTACTCTCATGAAAGTTTGAGAAGCTCTTGCGATTATCTCATTTATTCTTCGTTACAATTTGATACTTCTAGAAAGTGTTGCTGGCCCTGCTTTTACCCTTATCCCCACTGCAAAGGACTTGATGACATTCGCTCCCGGCCATACAGCTAGGATGAGGAACAAGCCCCTACAGGCCAGCATCTTGTTTCCATTCTCCGGACATGTATCTTAGGTTTTCCTAGAGCAGAGATGGGATGAGTTCTGCATTTTCCTCCCTTATTTCCTTTTTTAAAGAGTGTTATGTAAGTCCTAGGGGTATGGCTAGAGGTTTTGCAATTTATTTGCTTTGGAAAAAGAAGGGGCTGTGATTCATAAATACATTTTTTTTTTAAAAAAGTGAGCTTGTTTATTGTTAACAACCCGTTTCTATGGGTTTGGCTTCCCAGTAATAAAGGTGATAAATCATCAAGGACAGGAGGATGATAGAGGTATTTTAAAAAGAGAGAAATGTGGGATCTGGACTAAATAAGCAAGAAGATATTTAAGTGCCGTGACCCTATCATTTTAGGATCCAATATTTCAACCAGATGCATCTCGGATCTTATTATGTGTTCCTCCAAGGACAGATCAGATAGAGAGTCTGTGACATTTACACTGCCTCATCCACCTTATCTCGGGCTTTGGACAAGAGGATACTGTGAGGAAATTGCTTGGGGACAAGATGAAAAACTTCTGGGGCAGCTGGGCGAAGGCCACAGAGGAATCAGATTATTGAAGTAACTCTTCTTATTTGATTAATGTCTCTGAGAATGAGGTTCGGGACCTACTGCAAAGTGGATTTATGACTATGTTTTTGGAAGAGAAGCCTGGAATTCAGGAGAAGAGAAGGTGCACATACCTTGGAGAAACTATATTATTTATTGCTGCATAATACACTTCCTCGAAATGAAGTGATTTAAATAGCCATAAACATTTATTATTTGTATAGTCTGTCAGAAATGCAGGAGCAACTGGGTGGGTGGTTCCAGCTTAGGGTCTCTCCTGAGGTTATAGTCAAGATATTGTCAGGGGTTGTGGTCATCCAAAGGCTTGAATAGAGCCGGAGGGTCCACAGCTGGAAGGCTGGTGCTGACTCTTGGCAGGAGGTACCTGTCCCTTGCCCTGTGGACTTTTCCAAAGGGCTCTTGAATGTCCTCACAACATGATGGCTGGCTTCTCACAGAGCAAATGATCCTTGAGAGCACGACACAGATCACAGTGTCTTTTGTGACTTAGCTTCAGAAGTCACCAGTTGTCACTTCCACAGTATCCTATTGGTTATAAAAGTCAGCTGCGTTAGTGTGGGAGGAGATGATGCACGAGTGTGAGTTTTGGACAGTAGGGGTCATGGGAGGCTGGCTACCACAGCAGATAAAATAGAACTATTTAGGGACTGGAGGCAAGCATCCTGGTTGAACTCCTAACATTCTCCTTAATTATATGATCTTAGATCATTTGTAACCTCTGAGTCTCAGCTTCTTAATCTCTAAAGATGTGAGAATGGATATCTCACATGTTCGGATGCTACGGGCTCTTGGGATCATTTGTAACCTCTGAGTCTCAGCTTCTTAATCCTTCATTACATTACAGGACTTGATGACATTCGCTCCCGGCCATACATGTGAGAATAGATATCTCACATGTTCAGATGCTACGGGCTCTTGCTATGAGGGAAAGATCAGAAACTCCCAGTCTGAGGCCCTTGGTTTGAATTCCAACCCCCTTCTCATTCGTCTAAGGCAAGTCATTTCCAGCTCTGAAGAAGAGTAGATTTTCTGATCTGTAAAGCGGGGGCTGTCCTAAGGAATAAAAGAGATAATGCGTATGGAAGCATTTTGTAAATCTAAGTGTCATTTGCTCATAAGGGATTGTTTTATTCCCTCATGAGGAAGCCGAAGCAGAGGAAGCCACAGACAGTATTATTACTATGCAAAATGAAATTACCTGCTGTTCTGCAATACATTATGGACCCTCTGAACAGGCTCTTCTCCCTGTCAGGTGAGGTTGGCGTCATTAGAGTTATGCCAGGTAGTTGTTATAACAGCAACTAAAAGTCGTATTATTTCACATGTGAACTTTACCATTTACAAAGAACTTTTACTAACATCATGTTATTTGGGCCTCATCTTTTTGTGTGTGTGTATGTATGAGTATGAAATATCTTGATTATGAAAGCACTTTTTAAAACAGTGCTTTTTAGAAATGCGAATGTATACTATTCATGTTAGTTGTAATTTTTATGATTGATTTTCACCATCTCCATGAAGTAAAGTTAGCCATTTAGGTCTCATTCTTATCTACTATCGCCTGAGAGATTTACATCTCAGAGAAGTTAAGTGGCTTATCTCAGGTCACAGAGCTACTTAGGATGAATCTGGAGAGACATCTTATGTGGAAGGCGATTCTTTATGTTTAAGAATCATCCTCTAAACTACTGAGTTGAAAAAGACAATAAAATGAATCATGACTCTTATTACTGTTAAATTCTGTCGATTCGTATTATGTTCTTTCTTCATGCCGAATGCCGGAGTCGCCAAGATGAAGATGTGGTTTGCATGGCTCAGTTGCTGGTGCATGTGATGGGTCATGCTAGACCTACAGGTAAATCATTTCAGAGTAGTAGGATCTGTCTCTTGGCAGAAGTTTATAAAAGGTATGTGCTTTGGGGGAACAAATAATGAACCAAACATAGTCTGATTGAGGATGTGAGGAAAAGCGGAGTGGTGTTTGAGCTGAAATTTCAGGGCAGTGAGGAAGCTTTTAGGTAGATGCTCGTGAAGGGCATTGAGGCCGAGAAGGGCTGATGGGGGGACTGAGGCCTGATTTCAATGGCCTTGCATACATATCACAGCGATTTCGTACTTTGTTCTATATGACAGAAAACCGCTGACATATTAAGATATTTTCTTCGTGATTATGAAAGTAGACAGAAGGCTTTTGAACAGGGAGATGGCATGACGAGGGTCATGAAGAATGTTTTTAAAATGGGGCAAGAATGAAGGCAGCGGGTTCATAGGTCAGGCTGGACTGGAGGGGAGTTTAGTGCTGACCCCCACTGGGGATGTAAATGGACGTGTCACCTCTGAGCAGTCATGTGCTCACGGTTTAACCAACGTTATCTGTAAAGGGCCAGATTGTAAATATTTTAGGCATGTGGTCTCTGTGGCAAATACTCAACTCGGCTGTTGTAATTGGCAAGCAGCCATAGGCAATATGTAAGTGAATGCATGTGACTGTGTTTTGATAAATCTTTATTTATGATGCTGAATTTAGATTTTATGTATTTTCACATAATTTTATATGATTTTCACGTGTCTCGAAATGTTATTCTTCTTTTGAATTTTTCCAGCCATTACAAAACATAAAAACCATTCTTGGTGCATGGACCTTCCAGAAACAGGTGATGGGCCACATATCACCCACGGGCCATGGTTCGCCCACACCTGTGGTATATATTGACATACCATCACCACATCTACCTGTGTGGTCTTGGCAAATTCGTGCCCACCAGTCTTAGTAAACGCAAACTTCATAGCAGTCTTCTCGAGGTCACCGTGTGCAGAATCGGGTGGTTTTCTCCCCCATCTCCCTGTTTCGACTTCAGCTTCAGCTCATAAATATTATCGAATTCTGCGGTTTTTATCTTTTTTTATGCAACACCTAGCACCGGGCCATTGATTTCCCACGAGGATACCTGGATGGGGGCCGTCCTTGTGTGCGGTCCGCTGCCACTCCTCACCAGCCTTAAACAGGGATCAGTTCCTCGTTGCAGCTCTAGACTCAGCAACGCAAGTAGAAGTAACAGGTGTTCATGATGATTTTGAAGACGGAAGGAAGAGGTGGGGTGCATTACACACCCTGAAGCAGGTTTCTCAGGTCCCCGTGGACACATTCTCTTTTTCCCCTAGGCCTTTTTCTTGTCATCCCTCCCTTCTGTCTGATCTTCCCCTCCACACCTCTATTTCTTGGTCCTTTCTTCCTACTTCTGAATGATCCTCCAGGTCACTTAATCTCTCAATCCTGTCCAATGAGCAGCGCGGTTCCATTCTGCTGCTACTTTCAAAGTCCTCCAGGTGTCAAGGCCCACCCTCTTTAGAAAGCTATAGGGGATTTTAATAACAAAAATTTGTTCTGTCATATTTAGAAGACTTGGTTTCTTTATCATTTATAAACTCTGTGTGAGATTACACAAAATACTTTTGGAATCAGTCTCCTTGCTATAGAATGAAACTCGCATCTGTTCTGTTATCTAGGGGGTCATGAAAGTATGAAACAATCACAGCTAATATGTCCCAGGCCCCATGCTAAGTGCCTTATGCCTGTGGTTCCATTTATCTTATGATGTTGAATCTATTATCACCCCCATTTCACAGACTATTAAATTGAGTATCTGAGCTGCTAAGTAACTTGCCCAAGATTTTCCAGCTGGTAAGGGGGCAGAGGCAGGATCAGAATTGGAAATATGAGATATAAACAAAAGATGCCATTACAGAGAACTAGGTTAAATGCTTTTTCTTTTAAGATGATAGGGGAGGCATTGTGTGAATTCCCAAATAAATCCAGAATAATTTGAAATTACTAATTTTATTGGACTTACTGGTATTTAAGCATTAAGTATGTCCTACAGAAGCGTGCCAGTATAGTATAGTGACATAGGAAAGAGACCAGGATTGAGGAGCTGGATAAGCAGCGTAAGCTTTCTAAGCCTCCATGTCTCATCTGTACTTTTTATAATTCTGATTTATGGAAGCACCAGTGTTACAGGTTGTAGGGATTCAGTGACACTGTGCATTTGAAGTGTTAATATATAACCTGGCGTATACTAGTCACTCAACACATCTTGTCTGTTAATGACAGTCACAACAATGATGATGAAATGACAAAATATCACCATGAAAGTTCAAATGACTTCTGATCTTGCTCTACGCTGTTAAGTGGCTGCGTGATTTTTGCGGTTTCCACCGTATAGCTTAACACTGGCAGGCGGGGGACTTCGGTGGACATATCACAGAATGGGGAGCAACAAGACTGGCGTTTAGTCACTTCTATTAATTTTATGGTTTGTGACCCTGAACAAGGAACTTTTTCTAAGTTAATCTTGCATATAAAAATAACAGCGAAAACACCCTCCCTTCTTTCCCACCCCCTACAGTGTGAGGCTCTGTTGATGGAGTGAGTATAATAGGGCTTTATAAACTCAGAGGTGTTTCAGACGGGTTATTATTTTATTTTTTTTGCCCCTTGCACTTGGGAGCAGTGTTTGTAGGTTCCTCTTGGATGACCAGGCATCACACCCCTGCTCTATAAATACATTTGTGCATGAGCATTTGGCTAATAATGGGAACTGCATTTGCAATTGATGTTTTCCTTTGAATGGCAAAAAAACGAGCCACTGTGAACGAAGCTGTAGCAGTGACATTTCAAATAATAAGTTTAAAAGAGCAATTGCTCTTTTGCTTATTTTGCTGGTATGGCATAATAGAGACGATTTAGGGTGATTAAGTCAGTAAACTGGTAAACTTAGAGTGGTCGGAGAAGAGAATTAAAAAAAAAAGTCTGAGATCTTGAATTTGCAACCAGATCCAGAAAGAAGAGCCTACAAGAAATAGCTACCATTTATTTGAGGAAGTGCTGTCTACCGGCCACTTTCTAGAAACTTCTATAATGCTCCCATCGACTATCCCCATTTTACAGACTAGGCTCAGAGGTTTAGGGCACCAGTCTGGGCCTCCTTAAATTCTGTTTTTTTCAGAGAATCGTTTCATCACCTATCCAGTTACACCAGCCCTATGAGTTAGCATCGATGTATTGCTTTCTCTCATTTCCCATCCCCAATCTATCATGGAGGCCTATTGATTTTTACTCTTATCCCCTAGATTATGTTCACTCTGTCCATCCACAGCATCACTAGCTCTCGTATGGATTACTGCTCACAGTTCCAGGTCCTTCCTTTGTAACACACGTTAACAGTTAACCCTTTGCATTAACTTGGGTAACAGGGATGTCTGTGTCTGGCTCTGCCTTTGAAGAAAGGTAAGGCCAGGAAGGCAGGGACCATAGCTCTTGGCTTTCCTGGAGCTTAGTGTCCCCAGGAAGGTACTATATAAACATGTGACAGACCTGGGCAAGGCATTCCAGCTAGGAAGTGATGGATTTTGGATTTAAACTCACCTTTTTCTGGCTCTAAAAATTTTGCTCTTTTACGCTTGTTCACTTTCGGACAATGCCATCTTAGCAGTGGGACTGATAAGTGTACTTTATCCTAAGATCAAACATATCTTGGTTCCATCAGATAAGAGTTAATAAAAATGGATTATTAAGAGCAGATTTGAGAAGCAGATCTGTCTGACCAAGGTTTCTGGGTTTTGCCTCAAAGAGAAATGTAAGGAAAATGGATTAAGCCTGGGCCGATGGCAGGGGCCGAAGGCTGGAGAGTGAAGGAGGGTGATTTCTCTGTGCTGCCTTTGACCCTTGTCTCTCTTCTCCATTCTGGCTGGAACTGGCCACACTGAGTGCAGTGAGATAATGATGAATCATCTCCATTGGACTGAGTATGTGCTGGGCTCTGTGCAAGTGGGGCAGCTTCTACATAAAGAATTTGTAGACAGTTGCAAGTGTGCATCGGTACTTTGACCTAAGTACCCCTCCCCGAGGCCACATCTCTTGAACTTGCTTTTAGTTACCACTGATAAGGCTGACAGCAGGATGGAGGAAAGGAAGAGAGAGGCCAGATGTTGCTACACTTCGCTCTTAGTTTCAGCCCTGCCGCAGACTAACGAACTGATTTTGATCAACCCCCCGAACCGCGTTGGGCCTTCTTAGCTCCTCCTCTGAAAAATCAGAGTGATGGCCTGAGTTTCTTTCAAGTCTGACCTCCATTATCTCTCTTCCCGCTGTTGAACGAACTCTTATGGAAGCCACCGTTCTCTCATGACTTCTGTATCACAAATGTCACCTCCAACATAAATGACCCTTCAAGAAAATTAAATCTTTAATCATTTCCACCTGGTAAGTGAAAGGGCTGGAGGAAAGAGCTAGCTGTCAATAGCTCAGTGGATGGCAAATTAATTCAGTGGAATCGGATCCATGCAAACACGTGCTTATACAGTCATAATTTGCCTTTCATTTTCCTTTGCAACTTAGAAAAAAAAAGTGAATAATTTTCAATGAGCCTCTCATTTAAACATATTGAAAAAACATGTCATTAGCAAAAGGAGCATTTAGTTGCTTGATTACCATATATCTTCAAGTATGTGGAGCAGCCATTTTTCAGTTGGGGGTAATTAGCTGAGCAGAAAGCTGCAAAATCTTGGGGCTGCAAAGTCCTTGCATGTCTCATAAGGGCGTTGGGGAAGCAAAGTGAAACGGGGAAAGAAAGGAGTCAGTTGCATTTCCTTTGCTTATTCAGATGCAAGTCCCTAAAGCAATGAAGGCGAAATTGTAGGTGGAAATGCATGTTTGTAGGGTCTCATTAACTCCTGAATAGTGCTAAAGAAAAAGGGCTAAATAAGATGTAAATTTAAAAATGTATTATTTCATCTGCTTCCTCACCTCTTACTATCACTTTCACATATTTCCTCTTGTTTAAGGCCACCCTGGCTTATCAGGTACAAGGGCGACCTTGGCCAGTTATTTAAATTCTCCAAGCCTCATTTTTTTCAATTCGTACACTTTGGGGCAGTCATCCTTAATTTTTTTTTTTTTTTTTTTACCTCGAGTTGTTGCTGTTCAGATCCCCTAAGATAATTGGTAGTGTATGTGTTTCGTAAGACTCATCATCCAACACGATGTGGGCAAGCTCAGATGGCCGAGGGATTTGACTCTTACTAATGAGATGGAGTGACAGAGGAGGCCATTGTAGAATTTTCCTGGATTCTTTTTTATTCCCTCCAGAAAAAATAAATAAATAAAAATAAAACATTGCTCTTACATTCGAAGACACCTATCTGCACAGGCAGAGAGACATTCTAAGGTTGTCAGAGCTTGGCACTGGTTCTGGATGGCCGGGGCTGGCCATCGTTTACATTGTAGATTGGCGTCAACAACCTGGTCATGATCACCCTTGCGTGTAAAGATCTTGTGGATGGTTGAGGAGGCGGGAGGCTGGGATCACATCTTTCCTCCCTCAGGTTGGGCAGTCCCATGAGGGCAATGCTAAGCATTTAATTGGAACGTATGTCAGCAGTAATAAGAAATCCATCTCTTAAAGACTTCCTAGGAGATTTCCTGCAGATTTATAAAAACGCGATATTGATTAAGTGATTCTGATCCTTTTCGGTGGATATAACTGAGGTCACTAGACTACTTAGAACTTTACGTTCCCTTTTTCTTGATAACCCCTGCTCATAAAATTTATTTAGGGAATAGCTCATGCTATTTAACTTAATATCCTAATTAGCAGGGAGACTAGCATTTATGGATATCAATATAAATTGCAATATCATCACAGACTTCATTTAAAAATGATCTGACTTCAATTTTTCTTAAAAACTCATATTTTTGTAATTTAGTTTGTTATTAGAAGCATGAACATTTTAAAATGCTGAAAAAAATTTTATTAAAAACCTATAGACTTTCATTTAACCAAACTTTACGATGATTTTTTTCCCCACTATTGAAAAATTGGCATTTAGAGAAAAACATTAAGAAAAAAATCATCCATAACCCAAATTCCAAAGAATTAACAACTATTAATTTCTTTGTCTAGTTCTAGTTCTTTCTGCTGTATCTGTATTTCATATAGTTTCATCATGTTATAAAAAATTATACATATTGGCTTTAACTCATTTTTATTGTTATAAATGAAATATGTGTTTAATATATACAAGTAGAACATATACAAAAGTATTAAAAAATTAAAGTTATTCAGAATTTTTCCATTTGGAGATGATCACCATGAACTTTTGGTGTATTTTTCAGAATATTTTTTCCTGTCTTGTCTCTTTTTTCATATTAATAAATACTTCAAAAGATACAGAAAAAAAACACAGAATAATAAACACTCATGTACCTATCATGTAATATTTTAAAGTATTAATTTTTATTTTTCTGTTATTCAGTACCCCTCTCCTTCCCTTTTTAACAAAACAGATACAGTCAAAGCACACCAGGCTGTATTTTATCTTTTCGAGATTTATCCATGTTAGAATGTGTAGCTCTAGTTC
>NW_006430726.1:391336-402919 GCF_000325575.1 Pteropus alecto | reverse complement strand
GGAATAATATTCTACCATAGGGACATAACATAGTGTACCTACTACACTGCTGCCATACACATTCTTGGGTAGGTCTCTTAAGGAGACTCTTTCTTATGTGGGGTTGCTAACTGCATCATAGGCTCATCTCCAACTTTACTAGGAATTGAGAACGTGGTTGTAGTCCCAATTCGTAGTCCCACAGGCAACATTGAAAACTTATTTTGGTTTTGGCTTCATTTGGTATTGTTAGACTTCAAAACCTTTTGCCAATCTTAAGAGTGTAAAAGGATATCTTTGAATTTATACGTCACAGATACCTTATTGTGATGATAAATGCAACCTTTATTTCTAATTCACAAATGTCATGGATTTTGTTTTCAATCCAGCCTATTTATTGGGCACTTACTAAGTGCAAGGTTTCCTTAGGCTGCTACTCAGGGCCGCTGATAGATCTGTCTGCTCAGGTCCATCTTCTCCGAATCTGGGCCGCTGGCATCAGTGTTCCTGACTGCCAGTTCCAATAGTCTCCTTTTTCAGGGTCTGGAATGTTCTGGCTGCGGAAAATAACTAAAGCAACAGGAAAGAGTCTATTAAAGCAACTCTGTTGCCTTCTTACCTAGTAATCACGCAGACCTTAAAATATATTTATGAAAATTACACATTATGCAATGAAAATGTGCAGGACCGAAGCACATAAAAAGTACAAGTCCCCTTCATTCTTCCCCCTCTCCACCAATAAATAACCACTCGTATATAATCTCTATTTCCCCCTTGATATGTGTGTTTATATACAAATGCAGGGAATATTCTTGGACATTACTCTTTGGGCCCATGAGTAAAAGCTGAATGTGCTTTTTAAACTTATCATGATCTGTCAACATCCACACAGCATAATTAACTAATCTAACTCTTCTAATGATGGACATTTAGGTTGCTTCCAGTTTTCCATTACTATAAACAATGCTGTGGCCAATAATTTTGCAAATGTCTTTGGACATCAGTACGAGAATGAGAATTGCCTTGAGAAATTCTTAGAAGTGCTATTTACATGCCATTTTTTAAAACGTTCCTGAGGAATTGGTAACTTCTAAGTAGGTTTTCAACACAATATGTAATACCGCTGAGTTTTATGTCCTGTATCAAATGGCAGAAGTAACAGTAGCTACCTGATAGGGTAGTTATGAGGATTGAATGAGATAATGTGTATCAAGTTCATATACTGAATTTGGACCATAGTAGAGATTCAATTAGTGTTAGTTCTTTCACCTCATCCATCAGCTCCTATTAAAGGGAACATGTGAGAAACACGGAAATGAAACGCACTTCCACTTGTATCAGACTTTGGTCTAGAGCTGAAAACAGACAAAATAATAGAGAAGATTAGGGAAGCAAATGGTGGCTCTTTGAAACAACATTAATAAACCACTAGCTACTTTGATTAGGAAAAAACACAAATTCTCGACATCAGAAGTGAAAGGGATTATTGCTACAAATCCTATAGACATGAAAAGGCTGACGATCATGAACAACTTTATGGTGACAAATTCAACAACTTGGATGAAAACAATTTTTTAAAATACGCAACTTACAAAATAACACAGGATCTAGCAGAAATAGTTGATAAAAAACTTTTGCCACTCAAAAGATACATTCAAGATGACTATGCGAACCATGACTGAGAGAAAATATAAATTTATGAGAAAGGACTAGTTTCCAGAATATATGAAGAATTTTAAAACTCAAAAATAAGAAGATAAAAAGAAAAACATCCTCCAGAGGGGGGAAAAAAAAAGATTTCAACAGACACTTCACAAACGTAATATACAAATGGGAAAAAGTGTTCAAGATAATTAGTCATTAAGAAAATGCAAATTAAAACCACAGTGTGGTACCCCTACATACCACAAAATGACCGGAAATGTTGGTAAGAATGTGTAGCAATGGGAGATCCAGTGGGAATATAAAATAGTACAACCACTTCAGAAAACTTCTGTAATTTTTAAATAAAACTAAACATACACCTACCCTGTAAATCTAGTGATTCCACTGTTAGATATTGACTCAAGGTTACTGGAAATGTGTGTAGAAAAATATAAGAGCTTTATTCACAGTAGCCCCAAACCGGAGACCAACCTTGTGTCCATTAGATAAGCAAACTATAGTAATTCATACCATGGAATATTATCCAGCAACAAAATGAAAAATGAAAGAACTATTGATAAGTGCAACAATATGGATGAATATCAAAAACATTGTGTCAACTGAATGCAGGCTGATATTGAAGAGTGTTCACTCTATGATTTCATTTATGTGTAATCCTAAAGTTCAGCAAAATTAATCTATGTTGGAAAAAATCCAAGGGTTTAAGGGTGGAGATTGACTGAGAGGGGTCACGAAAGGATTTTCTGGGATTATAATAATGTTCTTTATTTGACAGAGTTTTGGGTTACACATATGTATGCATTTATCAAAACACAGCAAGCTAGACTTAGGATGTGTACCATTTCATCGTCTGTAGATTTTATATGAAAAACTGTGCTGAACTCTAATGCCTGCTGAGGTATTTAGGGGATATATATTGATGTCTGCAGTTTAGTTTGAAACGCATGAAAATTAAGATAGATTAATGGATAGAGAGATGGATAGATGGATAGAGCAAGAATTTAGGTGATGGGTATACAGGTATACACCATGAAACATTTCTAACTTTTGCTGTATGTCTAAAACATTTTCATAGTAAAACATTTGCAAAAACCTCTTCATCCCTCCCCTCAACCCCCACTCCATCCCTATCAACCTCAGCCTGAGAAATCTTCATTGGGGAAGGCGGGGTAGATAAGGCTGCTGTTTGTCTACCCTCTACCTTTCTTAGTGGTGGTTTTTAGACCTTCTCAGGCTGGCTAGGAGGAGGGAAAGGAGGAGAGAGAAAGGGATAGATGTGGTCCCCTTGTGGGTGCAGATGTGTTGTTCCCTTTCTTATGGAACTGATTTATGGATCCTCAGAGATTTCCCTGGTAGATCTCTGGCTGCAATTCACTAGCTTAGTCAGTACATTTCCTGGATGGTCCCCTGTAACCCCACTATGGTCTAAATCCACTTCTGATGATGATACAATGCCACCTCATTTTTCTGAGATTGCCTCAAAAGGCAGGAAGCTTTTGGGGGCACAGTTTTTTTCAGGAATGATGGCTTATTCCCTATTGTGCAATCCATATTTGGCCCATGGAACACACACACACACACCCATCTTTGTTCAGCATAACTGGAAGTATGGGTCACTCCTGATTCAAATCTTTCCCTGAGTTCTCCAAACTTCAGGAACACTTGTCAATCTGTCACATGGTTGTTTGGAGATTCTTCTTCATGTGTGTCACTCGCATTAAAATGAAGGAGAAGCATTTCCCCACTTAGGGAAAGGTGTAAGGAGAGGGTACACGTACAGCCCACAACCCTTTTAAAAAAGTCCTCTCTCTCAGCTCCCAAGTTTAGTCCTGTGTCATAAAGCTTGGAGGTGGATAATAGTCTGTGCTGGCAGAACCGCTTTTTGACCCTGCTCTTTGCAAATCTTGCAGAGAGTTCTAGAACCTGACTTTACATGAGAGGGTTCTTGGCAATTGCTGTTTGGTCCTTAATTTTGGCTATAATGCAAAACCTGGAGAAGCTAACGAGTTTCCCTTTTCTGGTAACAATAGCTAGTCTGTTTCCCCTCAATGTTCATTAATATTTTGAGGTACAGATGTTTGCAGAAAAGTGCCTTGGAAGTAGGGGTCAGAACCCTTATATGCAAAGGGGTCTTGCAGACCTTCTAACTCTACTGTTCTTCACAGAGGAGACGGAGATGTGATGTGTTTGCCCGGGGAAACACAAATACGTCCTAGAAGAGATTCGCTAATTTCTGGTTCACTGCCCAGAAATCAGCTTTTTACAGCTTCCCCTCTGCCAGGGAGATAAGATGGAAGGCAGCAGCTTTCCTCCCGTTTCTGAGCTCATGCTCCGTTGCTCCACAAGTTGAACCTTGGAGCTGTGATGGGGAGAGCAGAGCACCTTTCCCCCAGTAGCCCAGCTAGGACCCCCGGGCTACCTGAATGTGGTCGCACTGCACTGCCCTTCATTTGAGTGGTTGCCTCTTCAAAAGAGGAAGTGGCCTGAAGGGCTTCGGTTGGCTTTCCGAGTGAGCTGGAAGGCGACCCCAGCCGCTCAGAACGAGGATTGCAGAGAAAAGGGCCCGACAGAGCCAAGGAACAGGGCGATGGATAACGATGCCTGTGGCTGATCGTGACCTCTACCTCCGTGAAGTGCTGGAGTTTCTACTGTCTGTATTTTGGCAGGGAGGTGGGGACCTCTTTGTTCTTTGTCCTGCTTCCCAAGGGCAGGGCAGAAATAGCATCCGAAGCACTTGCTATCGGAGGGTGGGCATTGGTAGAGGCAGGTGGCAGTGAGTGACCAAAGACAAGCAGCCACTTGGCAGAGGCCTGAATCATGTGACCTGAGCCTTGCCTTTCTCCTGCGGACCAGGGCTGTGGTTGTCTTAGAGTTCTCCGTGAGGTGTGGCCTCAGAAGGACATTTACTAGGTTATTCAGCATTCTGTGTGCATGGGTCCCAAGCTAGAAACTTTATGTTCATTATCTCATTTCAGGCTCATACCAGCCTTGATACTATACTTCCTTTAACAGCTGAGGGGTTAGGTAGCTTGCCCAGAATCATGCAAGTCAGCGTTGGAGAGACCAAGTTCAGGAGACCTTTCCCCAAGAACCTGGAAATCAAGGCAGTGGCATTGTGCTCACAGTTAAACTAATTAAATTGATATTTAACAAAACGCAATAGATTGCCATAGCTCCAGGAAGAGCCACTTGACTATAGCTAATCAGTGATATAAATGCCTCTATCGAAGGGATATGTGATCGGAATTCACGGGCAGCAACGGGACATAAAAGTGTGGGAAGGAGAGGTGTAAACTCCAGCGGGCATTCAAGGAGAGCACACCTCCCAGTGCAGGGCAGCCCGACCCTGACAGCGTGGCGTACGTGTGGGGATTTTTTAAAAATCGACGTTGAGGTTTATACTTGTAAGCATGCGTATTGTTTCCAGGGGCACGTAGTTCCGTCAGGCTCATTGTGAATCCTGGCATTCTCCAGCTGCCACGGCCCCCGTTCTGGGCCCTTCGCAGGCAGTTGTTTCTACTCCGTGCAGCTCCTTCTGTTGGTCTTGGCTTTCATGCCTCTAAATAATCTTCTTATTCTGTGACCTCTCCATTTGGGGGAGGATTTCGGCCTTCTCTAGGTTCTCTTCTACTACTTTTCTGTATACAGGCACATTCTCATCCTCCCCTCCACTTCATCCTCCCCAAATACCTCTACCATTTTGGTTAGATCAGTATTCAGCATTTACATTTATATGACTGTATAAAACTGCTATTCATAGCTGAGCCATGTATATATTAAGATAAATTTTCCTTTCTGGCATAATATTTGTTTTCTCTGGAGTTAATTATTGTTTTGAGTTTTTTTTTTGTTAGGTTTCTATGTAGTTAAATCATCCTCAGCCTCTCCCCGTCATTACATTAAAGTGTACCCAGTATTCTATAAATTTTATCTGCTTCTGGGCTTCCTTGGAAGGTAACCTGACTGGGTCAGTTTTCCAGGAACCACTCACCTCCCCACCCCAATACGAGCATCTTTAGACATCTCACTCAGGCAGGTGCGATTCTTTCTAGAGAAGAATCTTTTTATCGCCTGCCTGAGTATCTGCTATCTTCTTTACAACCAAGTGGGAGAAAAAGCTGGAGGGTCTCAGCACTCACTGTGAAAACGATTGCTTGTCTCTAACGTTTTCAGCACTCGGTGTATGGAGAGCTCCCACTCAGAGACCATGCATTTTACCTCGTGGAGAAGAACCGCCCAGGATGCTGCCACCTTGAGGGACGTGTGGTCATCCAGAGCAGGTAGAGGATCTGGGCTCTTCTTGCTATAGAATTCAATTTTGCTTTCATCCTTACTCTTACCTCTGCCTCCAGAAATAAATGATGCTGCCAATTCTTGAGCTTTTCAGGGATCCTGGCTGCTTTCCCTTTGCTGGCTTAGGGTTCAGCATTCCTAAATCTGGGATGTCAGGTACCACTTATACCTATTTCTTTCCAGTTTGCTAAATGCTGTAGGTATTATCCTTTCTCTCCTTCTTATCCTGATGATTTCTTAAAAGATATTTTCATTGCGATGTAATGTAAAAGTGGGAGGCGTGTGTATTTATTTAATCACCCCTCTTAGTTGAAGTCTGTCTATTTCTCTTAGAGTAAAATCTTAATCATTCAATGTTTCAGTTAGTTAGAATTTTATGTATGCATTGTGCTTTGATGGGCAAGATAGAGATAGAGCGAGAGAAAGAGAGGGGACAAATTAGTCTTGGGGCAATGGAGAAGATTCAGTTTATAGTTCTTAGACCAACAGGAGAAATATTATAAAACATTTTAAGAAGAGTTTGTACAAAGTGATATTTTCTGATTAACCCTCAGAAAATATGTTCTGTTGCTGCCTGTGAATTCCGATCACATATCCTTTCTCTACTGCTTAATATCAAACAGAGAAAACAGAGATGCAGAATGGTGCAATGGAAGGAACAGGTCAGCCATCACCTGCCCCTTCCCCCTCCCAACCAGGGATTGCGCCATTAACTTTTCCTATATACTTTTCATGTACTTTTTTTCCTAGACGCTTCTTCTTCAAAGGTATTTTTGGTCATGAAATTGTCTTCAAGGAAGAATAAGTTATCAGGGAAAAGACCACCCGACTCTCCTCTCTTTTCCTGACTCCACCTTCTTTAGCTTGAAGGCGACTGACTTGGCCACCTGTGTCTTCACTTAACAGTGCTGATGTTCTGCATCCTGCCTGCTTTCTCTGCGGTGCTGTCTAACATCCTCTTCTTTATTCCCGCCTTACCTGCTTCACACCCATCCACACGTGCATGCACACACACACACAAGCGCGCACACACGCGCAGGATGGGCTCCTGGAGGCCATGCAG
Source organism: Pteropus alecto (assembly GCF_000325575.1). Classification (NCBI taxonomy): domain Eukaryota; kingdom Metazoa; phylum Chordata; class Mammalia; order Chiroptera; family Pteropodidae; genus Pteropus; species Pteropus alecto. The sequence goes on along the minus strand of NW_006430726.1, from coordinate 395,919 downwards.
AAAAATAATACTACCACTCTCCAGAAGGAGGGGCAGCTACACTTTTACAGATGACAAAGGCAGCTCTGTTTATGAAACGGATTTTCTGTTAGACTTGGCAAGAAGCCGAAAGGTTTTTCTCCCTCTATCCAACGGTAGTGTTGTATGCGTGTGCATACGCATGCTCACACATGTGTGTGTGTGAGAGAGAGAGATTAAAGGACAAATGCATTCTGGGAAGCACATCCTTTCGAACGGGGAGCAGGCAGCTGTGGAGCAGAGATAGACGCTTACAATGCTTCGCGGTGCCAAGACTGTCAGAAAGTGCTCCTGAGGTCTGAGAAAGCGACAGCAGGATTCAAAATTCCTCTGAGAGAAAATAGAATGTGAAGAAGGAGGAGGAAGGGGAAATATGGGGCGAGCCATCAGAATGCTTCCTCCCACTGCATGGATGCCTGTACTATGTTGGCTGCTTCTGGGGCACAGGACGGGGGGGAGATTTGGGCAGGTGGTAATGACGATGCTGCCAAGCCGTATCACCTGCTCTTCCAGTAGTGAATTTTCTTAGCTTCAGTGCTTGGGAAGATTGTCCCCCAATTTACAGCAGCCCCCGCTTATCCTAGACCCATACTTCAGTGTTCTCCATCGATCACTTGCTTGATTCATCTATGTGAGGGACCAGCAAACATTTTTTTTTCTGTAAAGGCCAGATAGTTATGATTGTAGGCTTGATGGCCCGTATGGTTTCTGTCACAACTCCTTACCCCTGCTGTCGTAGTACGAAAACAGCCGTAGACATATGGGCACAAGTGAGTGTAGCTCAGTGCCAGTGTAATTTTATTTACGGACACTGAAAATTGAATTTCACTTAATGTTTACAGGTCACAAAATATGATTATTCCTTAAAAATTTTCCAACCATGTAAAAAGGTAAAAAGCATACTTAGCTTGTAGATTTTACAAAAATGGGTCACAGGCTGAATTTGGCCCATGGGCCATAATGGGCCCAAACCTGGTATATGTCCAAATCGTGACCTAATAGAGGCAGGTAGAAGGGCTCTCCACATCTTCCCTGTCTTCTCTTTCCTCCCTTCCTTCCTTTCCTTCCTCTCCCATTTCTTTTTCTTTCCTTCTCAGCTTCTCTTCATACTGATTTGGAAATCGGAAGTAGTGGTGGTGGTGGGGGGGTCTTAATGAACCCCGTTAGTAGCAGTATCAGGATTAAAACCCAGGACTCAAGGAGCAGTTTTTAGAGCCCAGAGTCAGGCCGGGATGCTGTTGGTACTGCTAGAGGACAAGCTGTCCTTGACCGCCAAGCTCCTTAGTGTTGGACTGGGTCTAAAACTTTTTTGTCAACATCCTTTTTATAAATTTTTTGTTAACTTTTAAATTTCTTATTTTTTAATTTTAGTTTTTAAAATTAAATTGATTGGGCTAACGTTGATTCTTAGAACGCGTAATTAGTTGATTCGTGCTAGTTACTGTGCTTCTACCGACGTGGGCTGCAGAGATAAGCGAGGAACAATCCTGCCCTCTGAGAGTTCGCTTCTTCAGGGTACAACTCTGAATAATCCATATAAATGTACTTATGTGTCGTCCCACCCTGAAAGGCTAAATCCAGCTACCTTTATGCCAGTTAAATTAAATTAAAGTTTGAGAGGAAAATCGGCCCTTGGAACAAGTAGGCAAAGGGAATAAAAAGCAAGTATATACGTCACTCTTCCTACCTGTGTGTTAGGGATTAAAATAACAACACTTTTATTTTAAATGGGCACACAAGAAATTTTGCTTCCAAACACGTATTGTCCCTAACAAGTGATAGGTGGATTCGCCGGTTCCAGAGATTTCTGGAAGTGTCCTCATTGCTCAGATGACTTCCTTCTGTAAAGCACTACTGGTCAAGTCCCCTATCCTTAGTGGCTGGATTTTGGCTTTTGAAAATGGACACTGTTTTTCTTTTCTTTTTTTTTTTTTTTCAAAGTCATATTTTGAAAATTAGCTAAAGTATCTTGCTGGGTGGTAACATTTGACTTTAGAAACTTAATAAAACAGCACAATGTGAACTCACAGGTTGTCATGGCAAAGAGCACCAGGACTGGGTCGAGGCAGAGGGCAGGAAAGAACACAATTTAGAGGAAGACAGTTTCTAGGCGTTCTCCACCACACATTCGCTGTGCGATGTCAGAGAAGATCGTTCGCCTCTTTGAGAGTCAGTTTCCCCATCTGTCCAGTGGGGCTAAGAATACTTTGCTCGTGCTGTTGTGAGGATTAGGGATGGTGTATGTGAGGTGCTTCGAGCATGCAAAGTATTCAACCCATATTAGATACTCTTATCTGTCTAGTTCACTGCAAAAGATACTTTACATGGGTTAGAAGTTTTTCTAAATAGGCTTTTGGGGATAAACTCTGGAGTAATGTTAAATAAATGACTCAGGATATGTTTCACTTCGGTGCTTGAAGTTTGTGCTTTCCTGGGTTTTGATAATGTTGAAATTCGCCACAGAAGAATTTGACACCTCACTTTCGAATCACACTAGAAACATCATGTTTCATCACTAGTTACAATTTTCTTTTAAAAAAGTGTTATATGTCCAGCTTCTCTTGAAAGATCAGCTAAATGTTACATTAGCTCTGCTTCTGTTAATCTTTCAAGATGCTCACCACAACAGTCAAAACAATTTCTTCATGTTGAAGTTTAAGAGGCGTTTCTCTAAATAAAGTGTTATTGATTTTTTTTTACTTAATAAATCCAGCTTTAGTTTTCCACGTAAAAATATAGATTCATTATAAAACATCTGGGAAACACAGAAGAGTAGATTCAAAAATATTTTTTAGTCTTATCACATAAAGTTAAATCGATGCTCTCATTTTGATATATTTTGTTCTGATCTCTTTACTATTTTTACTATCTCCCCCCAATGGCGATAATGTGATTTATATATGAACGTGTGTATACACATATATGCAATCCATAAATATATCTCTTTGAAATGGTATCTGTTTATTATTGGCGATAATAATAAACTTATTCACCATAGGAAAAATTGAAAAATACTGAAAAATGCAAAGGAGTTATGACAAAAACATTCTATAATCCCATCATCTAGAAGTAATTTTCTTAAAAGTTTTTCAATTGTATATTTAGAGTATCTAAATATTATAACATATTCTGATTTTTTAAGTATAGTTAACGCAGAAACACCTCCCAGGAAAAATGATTTGGAAAATAATTTGTAGACAGACAGCTGTTTTCAACCAGGGAGCAGTATATTAGCCTTTTCCAATGAAAAAGAGATCCTTTTCAAGTATGTAAAGATGCTATTTAATATGGGTTTTAAAGATAAATTCCTGGGCATGAAAATAGACATTGTTTCTATCAGCAGCTCAGGTTTTATTTATTTATTTTTTAATAGACTTTATTTTTTAGAGCAGTTTTAGGTTCACAGCAAAATGCACGCACACATGCATATCTTTTCCATTACCAACATCTTCCATCAGAGTGGTACATGTTTAACAGCTGATGAACCTACACAGACAGACACAGCGTAATCACCAAGGTCCACAGTGTACCTTAGGGTTCACTCTTGATGTCGTACATTCTCCGGGTCGGAACAAACGTGTGATGACATGCATCCACCATGACACTATCCTATAGAGTTGTTACACTGTCCTAAAAATTCTCTGTGCTCTGTCTCTTTATCTCTGTGTCTGACCCCAACCTTGGGCAACCCCTGCTCTTTTTACTGTCACCAGAATGTCAGAGCTTCCTCCCCCTCGGAGGATTCCCTTTATTATTCCTAAATGCAGCTATAAAGCAAAAGCAGTCCACTTCCAGCTGTGGTCAGCCTGTCATGCCGACCCTTTGGCTCTCTGGTTTCAAGCAGTTCTTCCTTCATCTGCTAGTCATAGGAAACTCCACTGGGCATGGAGGAGCTTGAAAGAATGGCGGGAAAGCCCCAGAAGTAGATGTCCTGGGAGCTGGGTCACTTGCTCGTCCACTCTACTTGTTTCTTGCACTTCCAGAGCCTGATCTCACGTTTACCATTTCCACCCGATGATGTGCTGTTGTTGCATGTAGGCCTGCTCGTGGCGTGGTGGGTCAGAGAGCACCCAGTTCACAGTTGACAGGTCAAGCATGTGGTCATTGGATTTCAAGGATTAAGCCACTTGTCTCTGCCTGGGACTCTCTCTCAGAATAAGAATGGTTATCAGCAGAGGACAGTTGTAAAACCATAAGGGTCTGCATGTGAGTCTCCTTTTGAGTCTTGCTGAAGGCTGCATGCAGCATTTACTAATGGGAGCCAGTAACAGAGGTGTTAAAAGATAACCACAAAAAACAAACAGGACCACTGAGCAAGGTCTCTCTCTGGGTCTGGAGAGAGTAAGTAGTGTTACAGAGGTCGGAAGCTGGGGCCACCCGGATGGAAGCGAAACCACAGTGAGGCTGCCTGGTGGGAGCTGGGTCCATGGGCTTCGGGTGGATCTAAAACCTCTGAGGAGACTCAGCTACTGAACACCCTGGGATGCGGGTGGGCGGGCTGGATGACAAATGCGCCAGCTTCTCGGCTTCTTCCACCACTGACTTCCTCCCATTGGTCGAAACCT
>NW_006430726.1:387614-391274 GCF_000325575.1 Pteropus alecto | reverse complement strand
TTGCAGCAGAGTTACGGGGATGTCAGAGAATGGGTTGCCATCTTGATTAAGACGGCAAAGGACTGCAAGCTTCTTCACCGTTGTTTTCCATAGGATGGGCCCTCCGTGAAACTGTATCACATGAGGAAAGATCTACTCATTCTCATCAGGCTCTACTAGGAACTCACATGGCAGCAGCAGATAAATAGTCGATTTTTTATTTCTGTTTTTATTTTGCCTTGGGCACGCTTTGTCTTACTCTTAGCAGTTTCAAAGCAAGAAAGCAGTTAAGGATGAGGCCCACGTCATGTTTTTGAGCTCTGTTACCTTGGGAGATTGGAGGGAAGCAGAAGGGAAAAAAACAAACAAGAATATTTCTCTACTCTTCCTCCCTGTTCTTACGAGGCCAGTTGTGCTGGAGTCTCTCTTCCCTCCAGGTCACCCTGGGCTCTGGCATTGCCGATGTCCTGTCTTCTCTCATCTGGGATGGTCGTGGCTTCCTGCGATTTTTTATTTCTGTTTTTATTTTGCCTTGGGCACGCTTTGTCTTACTCTTAGCAGTTTCAAAGCAAGAAAGCAGTTAAGGATGAGGCCCACGTCATGTTTTTGAGCTCTGTTACCTTGGGAGATTGGAGGGAAGCAGAAGGGAAAAAAACAAACAAGAATATTTCTCTACTCTTCCTCCCTGTTCTTACGAGGCCAGTTGTGCTGGAGGTGCTAACTTCTGAGCTGGCTCACTTCTTCCTGTTTGCTCTTTCAGCTCATCTAATATCTTTGAAACCGATACCCTATTTCAAAATCCTCCTCATTTCCTCCCCAGCTATCTGGCATGGCCTTCAACTTTCTCAGTCTAGTGGGGGGAGATACTAAAAGACAGTGACAAAGCAGTGTGGTAATTGGTAGAAAAGCGGGTATGCATAGCGTCTTATGGAGGCGCAATAGAGAAATGTCTAATCTCTTCTTAGGGGTTAAGCAGATAAAATACAAGAAGGAAGGCTTCCTGGAGGCGGTGATATCTAAGTTAATCTCTAAATGACTAATAAAGCGCTCGAGATTTGGAGAGGTGGGTTGTACAAAGAGTGGGAGAGTGAGTATTGCGATTCTAAGAAATGTCTAAAGGCTGGAGGCTTTGCCTTTCACCATGTACCAAGTGAAATTCTGCTCTACTTTGCATAAAGCATAGAAATAATGTTCATGGCTCAATACTGTATGCTTTATATTTGGCCAGTAGAAAAGTACAGTTTGAAGTCTAATTCAGCAAATATATGTATTTTTTTTCCTGTCGACATAAAAAACATTGTTGCATTTTCTTGAATAAAATATTGCTGAAAATTAATGGGCACTTTGCTTAGTTATGGAAGCTTCTCTTTTAAAGATAGACTGTAGTTGTAAAATTTTTGTAGAAATAATATTTTGTATGCAGAATTAAAAGACATATTTTATAACTAACATTTCCCACCCCCACAACAGACACACAACTGTTTAGTGGGCAGTATTGATGAGAGCTATCGTAATAGAGAAGGGAAAGTTATCAAGGCTATTTAGAAGAAATCAAATGAGTTGAGAAAATTTAAGGGAAAATCTAGAGTTCAGGGAGGTCTTGTGGAGCAAGACAAAATGAGGAGGAGGAAATGGCAGAATGTTTACATTCTTGGAAAGACAGGAGTGAGGGAAGCTAAGAGCAGAGTTGGAGTCGGACCAGATGAAGCTGAAGTTCCAGCCAAGAATGATCTGCGAATGCTTCATTCCTGGTTACCTTCGCAACAGCCCCACCTTCTGGGAATGGTATTTGAATGAGAAAAATCTTGCAAAAATAGCCAGAAGAGGCAGAGTCATCTATGATCCAGTGTGCTCTACCTTGAGACAAATCTGAAGAGGAATTTGGGAAGGATTGTGCTATCGGCAGTGGATGAGATAATGATGGAAAATTTTGAGCTCTGCATTAAGTCACTGGAATGCTTGCTTGTGAATTTCTGGGTACTTTACCACGTTGTATTTTTCTGTTAAATTTCATCTCAGTCAGTGTGAAGAGTTAACTCTGATTATTATGGATACCACTTGCTGGATGTCTATTATATTTTCCAGAAACTGTACCAGAGACTCTGTAGAAGTCATTTAATTACATTTTGCAACCTGCATATGAATTAGAAATTATGATGATCATTTCATAGATGAGGAAAATGAGACTGAGAGCAATTAACAAATTGCCCAAGGTCAGATAGCAAGTAAGTACCAGAAATAAAGCCCAGATCAACCTAATTCTTAAGCCCTTGCTCTTTCAATTATGTTTCAGAATTGATCACAAAAAAATTTACTGGCATAAGTTCACTTTATTGAGCTTTGCTTTATTACACTTCACAGATGTTGTGGTTTTTTTTTTTTTTACAAATTGAAGGCAAGACCTCTCCCCACCCCCAGCAAAAAGCTTATAACGTGCTTTATTGTGACACTAGCTTTTCTGTGACACTTTATTGTGGAGGTCTAGAATCAAACCTGCAGCATCTCTGAGGTAGCCTGTGTTTGTTTTAGGCTGTTTCACTACCTATTAGATTTATCTGTCAGACTTTCTAATCAAATGAGTAGGAATATACGGTTTAGAAGGACCAAGGAAAAAAAGATTAAAATAATTGTTGACAGGCGACCAATGATCAGAATATTCTGCCGTTGTTTTTTTTTTTTAAAAATGTATGTGAGAGAAGAGAATTTATGCTGATGTAAACATTTTGTCAATGTAAAAAAGTTCTCACATTCTTTGCATATAGCCTTGGAAATAGCAATGGGTAAGAAAGGATCTATTTTCCTGGAAAAATCTGGAGTGGTGACCCAGTTCACAACTGTTCCTGAGGCAAACGTCCATTTTATCCTAGGCCTCTGGCCATGGCCAGTTGATCCAAGGGACAGAGAGATCTGATCTGAAAACATTCTCTTTTATAGGCATTCAGAGCATGCGAGGGGAGACTCAGGGATCAAGGCGAGTAGAGCTGAAATCTATAGATGAAATAGATTCCTGTTGAGAGAAAAGAGCCACCTTAGGCTGCCATGCTCAGGGGTGAAGGTTCATGAAGCTTCTGTAACCACACCAACCGAAACTCTGGGAGCCTAGACTGCTCAGAAGTAAAATACTAGCTTCCCTGGGCAAAGCATCCTGACTAGCTGAGTTGCTGGCTAAAGAAAAAAAAATATCAGGAAGCAAGAGTCTGCAAGGGATTCAGAAGTGCCAGCTAGAACCTTCTGACGAATTTCGGCAACCAAGGCAAAGCTCTCTACTTACATTTCTTTGCTTACTGTGTCTATGTTTATATCTATGTTAACCTTTAGTTAAAATTCTTGAATGTTCTCTCCCTTCATAGGCTGTGTAGCTGCAGAATACCGAGATAGAATTACTAGAAGTCTATAATACAAGGGTGCATCATCTGAAAGACCTGGATTCAGACAACCATGGTCTCTTAACATTGTCTGTTGCTTAGCAGCTGGATCCAAATTTAGGTGGTTTTCCATTGGAGAAGAAGGTGAAAGCGTTAGTTATTAAACATGGGATAATTACTTGTAGTTGTATGGAGGCATCTGTGGATATGTATGAGGAAGGATGTGTGTATTGATGTAGGTGTGCCTGAAATCTCAATCTCAATCTCTGTCTCTCTGTCTCTCTGTCTCTCTCTCTCTCTCTCTCTCTCTCTCTCT
>NW_006430726.1:364511-387415 GCF_000325575.1 Pteropus alecto | reverse complement strand
CTCCCTCTCTCCCTCTCTCCCTCTCTCCCTCTCTCTCCTCCTCCTCCTCTTTCCAGGCAGCCAAGGGATGGAATGTAAGAGACACATCCTGGCATGGTTGCCCAGCAGTTAATGATTTCCCCAAAGTCATGCCTGCATGATATACTCGGTCCCCTGGGCATGGCTATTTCTTCCAAGAATAGAGATAGTTGACCAAAGTTTGGCCCACGAGATTGGCTCTCCTGACAATGTGAAAACTCGAATTGAGACGCACAGCAAGAGAAGGTGGTCAGACTTACATAACCCTTAGGTGAAGCTATTAGAAAGCACATCTTCAATCCCTAGCTTTCGGAGGTCCTGGAACTTATCGGTTTCAGTCTTTCCAAAGCTTAATGGTCCACGTCTTCCTTTATTTTATGATTATCCCCCAAATCTTTGCAATACATCCTTTGCTTGAAATTAAAAAAAGAAAAAAAAGATAGAGCAGGGAGTCTAATTTTAAAATTAAATATAAATGAGAGGGCTGATGAAAATGCATATATTTGTTGAGAGGGCTGTGTTCATATATCACAGAAAGGAGAAGCAGATAAACGATGGGTATATTTCAGATATGGCTAGTTCGATATTATCCTTCTTCAATGGATTCTTTCCTTATCTTCCACATCACTCATGGACCTCTTTCTCTGAAACACCAGTTCTTTAAACTTGGCTCCGTATTTATATTTATATTTAATCAATTAATGTTGAATTTTGGCTGTGACTAAAAAGTACATATATAATAAAGGCATAAGCAAATAGAGAATTCCTCTTTCTTAAGGAACAGGAAGGATAAAGGATGGGCTCCAGTTGCAACTCCCTGAAACTGTTGAAGCCCAGGCACTTTCTGTCTTTCTGCTTCACTGTCCTAAACATGTGGATCACGTCCTTGTAGTTAAAAAAAAAAAAAAAGCCTGCTAGATCTCTAGGCATCGAGCAGCATGTGAGACAGAGGGAGGATAACAGGGAAGAGGTACCACCAACAGCTTTCTGCTAAGGTCTCAGTGGCTAGGTCTCTGTCATATGGCCATCTCTAGCTATAAGAAAGGCTGGTAAATTAACTTTTTTAAGCAGGAAGACTAGCCAAGAGAGAGCAAGAAAGCCTAGTGTTGGAATGGGTGCTGAGTGAACCAACTTACTGTACCTTCCTCAGCCTCCCAGAGCAATCTTAGAGGATTCCCTTCCGTATAGCATGGTTATATAAACCTCCACATAACATACGCAGTTTCTCCTCCGTGTCCAAAAAGGCTGTAATGTGTACTGTTTAGTTCTTTCAGAAAAGTTTGCCGACCCCGCTTTGGAGCACATGCCTTACTGTACTTGAATTCCAGGCGGATACTTACCTTGCTTTCACCCCCATATTGTCTGAATGAAGATGAGCACTGACTTCACCCTGCCGCTTCGTCTCCGTGCACCTGTAGTGTTTGGCACATTAGCATTCATCGCTTTACATTACGGTTTATGTTTTGTTTGCGTGCCTGTAAGTATGTTTCTCTACTAGACAAAAAGCTTCCTGGGAACAGGATGAGGCCAGGCTCCCTGGAAGCAGAGCCTGGGACGGGGATGCTGTTAAAGGGGGTTATGAAAGGGGTGCTCTCAGGACGGGCTGCAAGAAAGGGAGGAAGCAGGATAGGGTAGAGGAGTCTGTCCTCACCGTCACCGTCACCAGCGGGGAGTGTGACGAGCACCGCGGAATTGTGCCACCTTACAGCAAGGGCCTCGGCTGCACCTGGGTGTGCGTGTTGGGGTGGGTGTAACCTCTCAGCCTTTTCTGGATGAATCTGCACCTCTTGATGGAGGCCATCTGTTAAGTCCTTGGCAGCCACGAGTGAAGCAGCTGGGGGCGGGGGTCACTTCCAGTGTGTCCTTTTATTTCAATCTCTGTTTCCTTGGTTTCTAATACAGTTTCTGCCACTCAGAAAGTGTGCAGTGCATCTCTGTTCTGTGAATGAGTCTCTTCCTAAGGTAATACGTCCTGGCTTGATCATGCAGACGGTATCCATCCACTGTCATCGTTTATGTTCATCCAATTAATAAAGTAAATCATCTTCTAACTAGTTAGCTTAACAAGATGAAATGATAAACCGCCTGATATATAATAGGCAACAATAAATGTGAGTTTATTTTCCCTAGGATTAAGTAGGTTATGCAATATGTTTTATTAGAAAGAATATCAACTTTCTTGTTTATGGCTTGTAACAAGTTCAAATGAATCAAAAGAGATTTCAATTTCGATTTCCTGTACAGTCTTTATTTGAGGCTTCCTAAGATCAGCTGTGAGGAGATGTAATGAGGATATAATCTGAACTATCATGATAGCAGTGACATTAAAAAGTGTGGGAAGTATTAAGAATATGTGTTTGCTGTTAAAATGGTCTACAACGCAAATAATCATAGTTGCCTTGTACTTTGTGCCGATTACAGGCCAGGCCACTGTGCTAGGTGCTTTACATATCTTATTATTGATCCTCAAAATGACCCTAGAGGGTAGATTTTATAAGTGCTAGAAAGACAACAGGTGGGCAAGATATGTAATTAGGAAACCCTAAATGTAAGGCACCAATATTTTCGATAGTAAAAAATATTTTAAAGTCGTTATGCTAGAAATCAGAATTCTGTGAATTTCTTTACATTTGTTTATTATTTTAAAAGTTTGAATACACACGGGGGTCATTATGACCTTTTTGGTACATCGGCTTTCTAAAAGTGTTAATTTCATAGCCACCGACTCCCGGATATCCTTAGCCCAATTTCACAAACAAGGGAACTAAGCTGAGAGAGGTTAGAGAGACACCAAGTCAGGAGTCCTCAGGAGAACGAAAAGAGGAGGCAATACTCAGATGACAAGTTGCATCAGCCCCCTGAACCGGAGCCCGCGAGCCTATTTCGGCTGCTGAGATGCTGACGACACAATGGGCATCGGTTGCAAGTCCACTGAAGAGGTACCACTGCAGCTCGGTCTGGAACTGGCTTGGACTGCCAGATTCTGAGATCGTCCAGATGAAGGCACCTAGCAATCTCTGGTAACTGCCCCTGTGTTGGAGTCAGAAGCAGAAAGCTTCTGATCGCTTGCTAGTGCCTCTCCCATTAGTAGAATCGAAGAGGCAGACAGCAGGTGAGAAATGGAGCCTTCAGACACCCAGTCCCATAGCGCAGAATGAAGAAGGGTGGGCATGGGTTGGAGAGATGGGGGGCAAATATTCAGGATACCCATACACCAGGGAAAGCAGTACAGCCAGGCTACCCCACGCTGCCTCTCTGCGAAATGCAAGTATTTAAAGGCAAAGCTCTCCTACTGAGTTAATCTTATTTACTTCACTTGAAAATTCATGTTTGAGTTCATTTAACTCACTTTCCTTGAAAATTCTTATTTCATAAGCCTGGAAACTGGCTCATTTATCCTCTAATTCCAGCTCTTTATTAAACTTTGAATATGATCTTTCAAAGGGGAAGAAATTTTCCATATTGGTGAGTTTATGAATATTGGCACTGACATCCGTGGATTGAAATCTTAGTGTTTTGGAATCCTGCTGAGATCTTCTGCTGCTCCTCATTATGACATTTTCTCATGCCCCAGAAAGAGTGCATTTGAAACTGACAGGGCAGTTTATATTCCTGTTTGCAATATCCCAGTTATTTGGTAGCAATTCTTAAAATGTAGCTAGAGCCAATGGCATTGGATTTTTCCGGTGCTGGTACCCTTTCAATAATGATCATTTACCAAACACCCCTGAATTCGGTACTGGTATCACATCTGCAGTGAGACGAACATAGCTTCAAACCCAGGCCATCCTCGTTAAAATCTGGGCGACACTGAGCAACGGACTTGACTTCTTTGATTCTCAGTTTCTTCATTGTAAAATGAGGGAAATAACATCCCCTTCAGAGACTTTTTGGGTGAAGAACTTTGAATGCAAACATTAGGCATTCAAAATTATAAGTCCCTTTTCCCAGATTTGTCTTTGAGACTTCCTCAGAACCTAAGACAGCCCCTTGTATGAAGTATATACTCAATTAACTTTTGTTTGCTTGATGAATTGAATGAGGGCAGTGGAATTACTATTCCAGAAAATGCTAATGAGAGTTATGTGGGAAAAATAATGGTTCTGTTGCCAAGAAGATTGGGAATCCTCAATTTGTATTTGAATACATTTTTTTAAAATAGGATTTTAAAAACCTTTTTATATTCTAATGTGTATTATTTGGCTATATATCTCCTCATAGAGGATCTTATAGGGTTGATGTTCATTGCGGCAGAGGCTGGGAAATACAGAAATAGGCTGCAGGCTCTAGAGGGTGGGAGGAAAGCCTGTCTGCCCTCAGGCTGTCTTTCCTGCCGGAAGCTGGCTGGAGGGTTCTCTGCAGAGACCCCACAGGTGGGCATTTCCCAGGTACATTCACCGTGGCCCACAGTCTGTTCCTACAGGCTCTTAAAGGTGGCTTCTCAGCCAAAGGATGTGAGCAATCTCTCATGGACTGACTCACATTAACCAAGTTTAGAGAACGCTGAATAAACGTGAATCCAAATTTGTTAATCGAATCTTTTTTTATTCTCATCGGCTGATCTATAAAGTCAAATCATAATTAGGAAACTTGTTGGTAAGCCTGAATCAGAACAAGAAGGGAATGCTGAAGTGATTTTAAGGTGTCCCTCAGCTAAGTCTCCCATCCTTTCCTCCCTCCCTCTCTCCTTCTCATCTGTCTATTCAACAAATACTTCTTGAAACCATCCATGTGAGACCGTATAGCAGAGAGCCCTGGGGTGAGACTTCCAATCGCAGATCTACTTGCTAACCATGTGGCCTCATGAAGATTATTTAACTGCTGTGCCACAGCACCCATTCTAACCAGGTTAGAGAGAGCACTATATTACTACATGCACATGGCTTAGAGCAGCACCTGGCTTGCGTATCTCTTTGATGGACACATAGGGTAGATAGGTTGTGTTTTATTATTTTATTTTTTTATTTTTGCACATTGGGAAATTGAGTTGTAAAGTCATTAATTGCTCAGCTCTAGGTCGCACCCAGTCAATAAGTAGCAGAGTTTGCTCAAGACCAAGTTGTAAAGTCTATTATTCATTTTTTAGAAAATCGTGAATTTGGGCACCCTGGGGGAAGAAATGGTGCATACTAGCTATGTGGGCATCCATTTTCCTTTTACAAAATTCTGAAATGAAGTGTAGACTCTAGTTTCTTTGTTTATTATCACCTTTTGATTGATTTTGTCATTTTCCATATTTATCTCTCATATTTATTTGGACCTCTCTCAAATGGTGCACTAACAAATGAGATCAACTTTCCTCTGAATTTTTTTTTTTTTTTTTTTTTAATTTAAGAGAAATCACAGCCATCCCAGACTCACGTTCTTAGGGAGGAAACAGTACATTTGGCAATTTCAATGGCTTCTGGTTATGATCAGTTTGAATTTCAGGCAGCCATCTTCCAGCTATGCCCTAATTAAGATGAAAAGATATTGTCAGCTGGCCTGTTTAGACAGTTTTCCATCTGGCATAATCATGTTTATGAGCAGGATCTGCCTTTGCTTGGCTTGGATGATAGCTAAAACCAACAGAACAAGGTAATCATGTCTCCTAAGGTAAGAACAAGGGCCCATTCTTTGCCTCTAACCCTAGCTGAGAGATTACATTTTCAAACCTGCAGAATAAGTGTGTGGTATCCATCCATCGATCCATCCATGCATCGATCCATCCATCCATGCATCCATTCAGCCATCCTTCCATCCATCCACCTTTATGCTTGCTTTCATCCATTCCACTCTGGTAAACATTGCTTGAGCCCCTCATATATGCTGGGCCTTCTATGAACCAGGGCATAGTATTTTAAAAAACAATATTCTTGTTCTCTGAAAGCTCTTGGTGTAAAGGAGCAAGTCTCCAAAACATAGGGATCTAAAAAATCAAACCTAGGGCTATTTGGGGAAGAGTAGAGTATGAAATTTCTCACATCGAAAACAATGGTGTATGCAGTTTTGTATTCTGTCCCTGAGAATAGTGATTGTGCTGAAGGAGAGTATAGAAACTGACTTTTGTTACACTGTTTCCTCAAAGGATAAATGATTTGTATCTCTATGATAGATGGTGCTTTATTGATCTCTTGACGAAACAAAGGGCAGACAGCACTGGGAGAGAGATTTCAAGTTAACACAGGTGTGAATGAACTGATACCACTGCTTTGTATCAGGAGAACAATTTGGAGATCAGAAACAAAATCTTTGGGAATGGTGCTACCTTCTCCCAGTAGCCCACTCAGATCTCAGCCAGTGTGGTAGCTCTTGTAATGTAAACAGTGCAGAAAAGTTGCTACAGTGCTCTTTGGTTCAATAATGCCCATTAAGTTCTCTTTCACAGAGGGTTTCATCGAAGTTGTGTTGATAGTAGACTTACGAGCCTAGGCTCTGTTGTTTTAGAAGAGAATGAATGGTTGCTAAGGCCAGGTGAGCTTGCCCTTAGGAAATTCCATTGGACACTGGCTACAACCCTTCCTGGAGCAGAGGACGAAGTGGAATAGGAGTTCCCACTGCTTTCTCCCGTTCTCAGCATCTTAGCCTTCCCTGCTCCCTGCGAGCTCGTGAAGCCCGGGCAGAGGGAAGCCTTTGCTAGCCTACAGGGAAAGCCCCAGAAGGCTAGGATGCCTTTCCTAAGAGGGGTGGAGTTTCACACAGGGATGGGGGAGACTGGAGGCGTGGCTGTAGGAGAAAGACAGCAACAGGGAGCAGGAGGAGGGTGACTGAGTAAGGAAGATGAGGAGACAGAACGTTTACACGGCCACCCAGTAAAGGCCCCGACTGTAAGCCCTTCAACAGCTCCTCTGGAAGGCATGAATGATTCTGACCAAGTTATAACCTTGTGTCTCTATTGCTTTGGTGCTTGCCTGAGTCATGAGTAAAAGATCTGCTTACTTTTTTTTTTTTTTTTCCAAATTCTGTGTCTGTTTAACCAAGGAACAGGATGTGGAATTATTCACAAATGTAGCTGTTCCAGATAGCCCTTGGGAGCACTTGGTGGTCTCAGGGGAGACATGACAGGTGGAAAGGGGAGTGTCAGCCTTTCCCTTGGAACCATCTGTGTCAAGAAAATCACCTATTTTCAAGTGTCTTCTTGGGTACTTTGAACTGCAGGTCAGATTTTCTGGATTCCCCTGATAACCTCCCATCCACCCAGGGATAGAAAGGGGGCCCTGTCATGCTCTGATTATATAAAATAGCATTTACAGTGGTTTAAGTCATTTAAACAGGAAGTGGACTGTGGAGAGGGGAAGTGAGGTCCTTGGTGCCGGAAGTGTTTCAGTAGATGATCAACAAACTGTTAAAAATACAGTGCCTGAGTTTTACCTCAAGTCTGGCCAAATCAGAGCTTCTGGAGGTAGGGGCAAAGATTTATACGGTTTTTACTCAGCCATGTTTTAGACCCAGTGGACTAGACGAGCTTTCAGATAGAAATCCAATGCTGAGATTTTATATTTCATGTGAAAAGCAACTGAAATCTCAGAAGTGTGATAAGCTTTGATAGGAATCCTATATATTGGATCACCTTTTAAGCTCTGGTATCTTGTAGAAATTGGATGAGTTTTGCTGCAGAGTGTCACAGTCAGTATGAGTGGTTGCATTTCAGTTATTACCTGCAGGAGCTGGCAGGTAGAGCTGTGAATGACTTGGTGTGTGGGTAGAGACCTACGGATAAGCTGAAAGAGGATTCTGGAACCTTTCCTGGGATGCCGAGAATCATGTTCATAATACCATCTGGTACCAATTTCTTTCTTCCTTGTGTAGGCTGAGGTCAACAGTAAGAGAAAAACATAATGAAATAGGCAAAAGTGTAACACAAACTTTCCTTAACATCTCCTTTCTCATACCGTCGTAAGAACACATACCATAAGCTCTTCCTTCTTAGCACATTTTAAATACAACACAGTATTATTTTATATTAAATCTTTTTTTCAATTACAGTTGACATTCAATATTATATTAGCTTCAGGTCAGACATGTATATAACTTATGAAGTGATTTCCCAGTAAGTCTAGTAGCCACCTGGCCCCACACATAGTTATTACAATATTAAGGTACAATAGAGTACGGACATGTGCTTTTTTTTTTCTCTTGAGTAAATTACCTATCAGTAGGTTGTGTTGGGCACATGTTTAACTTTTTAAGAGACTTTCTAATCGTTTTCCAGACTGACTATCATTTTACATTTCCAACGTATATATGAGAGTTTCATTCGCTTCTAATCCTCATTAACCCTTGCCGTAGTTAATTCTTAGGACAGCCACCGATTAGACATTCTAACAGGCATGTAGCAGTATCTTACGGTGGTTTTAGGAAGCACCTCCCTAACGACTAACGATGTTAAGCATTCTCATACGAATCCTTCGGTGAACGTGTTACACATTTCTGTTGGAATTGCTGGGCCACGGTCAGCTTTAGAAGATACTGCCAAGTGCTTTTCTAAAGTCGTCATAACGTATGACACTCCCACGAGCAGTGTAAGACAGTCCACGTTGTCATCTGCAGTTGGTGTTACCTGCTTTTTTTGAATTTTAGCCATTCTGGTAGGTATGTGGTGGTATTGCATTTTGGTTTTGCATTTTTCCCGGAAAAGTAATAAAAATGAGTTCTTTTTCATATCTTTATTGGTCACTTAAAAGTATGCTCAAGAAGTGCCTGTTTGAGCTTTTGCTCATGTTTTTATAGGGTTATCTATTTTTTTATGTTCATTTGCAGGAATTCTTGCTACATTCACGATTTGATTCTTGTGTAAAAAGGATCAATATTAAGACTTTTTTCTTAATTGATTTATAGATCCAATATAATCTTATTTATAATACCAACAGTTTTTTTCCCCCTTTGATCTGTTTTTTGTTTTTTGTAAAATTGACAAATAAATTCTAAAATTTATATCGACTTGCAAACAACTTAGAAGCCAAAACAATTTTGTAAGAACAAATGTTGGAAGACTTACACTTCCTGGTTTTAAGACTTCCTTGATAGTCAAGACACAAATGAGTGGATTTCTTTTCTTTTTCAATGTGAGAATGTTGAGCATGGTTTCAAAAACTTTGATGATTTTTGCTTCTACAGGAAGTTATAGATAAAAAAGAGGCTTAGAAGTAAAATGGGATCATATGCAAAATTGTGCAACTCTATGGGCAATTACTGACTTTTTTTTTTTTTTTTTAACCTTACATCATTTACGGTCAGATGCTAGGTCTCATGATTGTCTATCTCCTTAACAGGCCTGTAGTTTCAGGCCTGTTAAGGAGATAGACAATCATGAGACCTCAAGCAGTAACAAATCCAGTGTGTATTCTTGTTTCTTTACCTACTGTAATGCCACTCAAGACATTTTAAAATTTATTATATGTCAGCCACTATCCTGGAGGCAGGGAATGCAGAAATATATGTCCCAGCCACCACTTCAAGAAGATAGGCAAGAAAATAGAAGAATGTGGGAAAGTGTTATTAGTACTACTATAGAGATATTTTATTAGGGAGGTTAGGGTATGCTGCAGTAATAAACAACTCAAGGGTTTTAGTGGATAATGAAAGAAAAGACTTATTTCTTGCTCACACAAATTCCTTTGTGGCTCTAGCTGTGTTTCCATGATAACTATTCTTCATATGTCACCTTGGCAAACCGTGATGTTTTAACTTCCACTGTCCTGGAGCTTTACCATCTAAAATGTGATCCCAGTTGATGTGAGGGAAAAAAAGGGGGAATAGAGAATCATCTACCAATCCTCAGACGCTTATGCCCGGAAGCGACAAATTATTTTCGCTCACTTGTCACTGGCTAATGCAAGTCATGCAGGCTAACTCAGGAGTGGAAGAGAAGGGAGAGATTTGGTTATAATAGTGACTAATAATAATGTCTACCATATATGCACAGTTTTCTGCTTGGAAAGCACATAGGAAGAGAGACCTAACTGTGTTATTGAGAGAGGTTATGTTGAGCTTCTGGAAGGAAGTCTCCTTCATAAGATCTGCCTTCTAAAGAAAGGAGAGCGTAAATTCCAGGCACAGGGGACCACATGTGCCAAAGTAGGAAGATATTGGGATAACTGTCACGTTGGGGCCTGTATAGAAGGAGGAGTAGGTAGAGAAAGGTCTACCGATGCAACAAAGTGCCCCTTTAAAACATTCAAGAGATGCTGGGTTTGCAGTAACAGCCATACAAGAATGTAAAGGGTTTTGACACCATCTTCTTACATACACCATGTATGCAAATGATGATTCAGAAAGGTCTCGAAGCAAATTAGGACCAGATGATTCAGAAAGGTCTCGAAGCAAATTAGGACCAGAAAATTAGTTTTCCGACTTGTAGAAACTTAAGAAAAGTTAAAGGAATGCTTGGAAATAAAGGACTCACCTCTGTGATTCTCAGACCTCAGACTGCACACTCAGATACAAAGGAATCCTTCTCACCGTCTTCTAGGGAGAAATATGTTTCATCTTTTTTTTCCTCACTAATACAGAGTAAGGGATTATTAGACTTCGTTTCCAACTTTTTTTTTTTTAAATCCATTTGAAGATTTTCTAGAGATGATAGGAAGCATCTTTGGCTCCTGCCAGGCCCCAGGGGGGTTTCACCATGGGACTGATTGATGTAACATGCAAAATGACTGGAAGGCAGTATTGTACTCTGTGTGACAACATGCTGCAAGCACTCATTAAACGTTCAAGGCAAACAACATCAAAAGGGAGCGTTCCCTGTCATACCATTGGTATAAATCTTGTGGATCAGTGTGGGGATTTCAAAGGACGTGTACCTACACTGCACATGTTCTTGGGAGAGTAACAAATATGCCTGTAGCGCAGTAGCCAGGCATTTCAGCCAAAGGGGCATATTCCTTTGGTTCCATTAAAATCATTACCTAGATTCTTGTATTCTTTTCTTGAGGGGAAAAGTGATCAGCAAGCAAGTTCAATAACATCACAGACTGATGTGATGAGATTTTCAAAGAAAACTTAATGTTCTCCTTAGCTGAATATCACTTTACAGAAAAGATCAGTGATTTGTTCTAAATTCCATGAATGAGCACGAGACTCAAGGCTCATTGTTGACGCTTCCTTACGATCTTCTGTTATATTTTGGTGAAATTTTATTTTGATTAATAGCTCATCCAAATTAGTCACAATAGTATTAACTGCTCATGCTTACTTAGATTAACTCACGTATTTACCTTTTTCAGTTGTTATTACTGTTTCTTGCATCTCAGTTTACTTTCCTCTGACCCAACTACATTCTTAGGTTAGAACTCTTTCAGTTGAGGAGCCGTTGATGGTTGACTTTATGGAAATGTGCCTGGAAATATCTTTATTTTATCTTAATTGTTTAAAGATTATTTAACTGAGTGTGGAATTTTGACTAGAATTTTTAGGGGAGTATAAAAGATTGGTCTTTCATTTTCAGCATTCTAAGAACATTTCATTGTCTTCTGGTTTTTGTTTTCACTGATGAGAAGTCTGCTGTTATTCTAGTTGTAGCCGTTTTGTTTAAAACTGTCTTTTTATTTTGGTTCTTTTTAAGGTTTAATCTTCATCACGGGGCTCTGCAGTTTCACTCTAATGTGTCTAGATAAGGATTTTTATTTTTCTTTATTCTTCTTGGTTGTCAGTCATACCTTCACCAATTATGGAAATTTTAAGATGCTCTCTTTCCAAGTTACTTTTATTCTTTCTATGGACTCTTGCTTCCTGTGACTATTTTAAGATATATATTGAATTTTTTCATTCTATCTTCCATGTCTCTCTAAAACTTTTATATATTCGAGTTTTTTTTTTTTTTTTTTTTTTTTTTTTTTTTTTTTTGCTTTTTTTCCTAGTTCTAGCTTCCAGTCTGTAATCTTCTCTTTAGCTATGTCTTATTTGCTGTTTCGTTTCCTCTGCTAAGCTTAATCTCAGTAACTATGATTTTATTTCTAGAATCTCCATTTTCTTTTGTTCTGCAATTTGCGTGATCATTTTTATTCTGTCTTGCTCTTTTCTATTGTGATTTTTTCTCTTTTTAATAATTTTAAACATACATATTTTATTAATCTTGTTAGTAAATTTGAGTTCTTGGATGCCAATTTTTCTGATATTAAATCTACATTCTTCCTGGTGGTTTGTTTTATACGTGGTTTGTAATTTTTCATCGTGAGTTTACTTTCAATGGGGATTATTAATTCCGTGAGAATTAAATGCAATCTTATTTGAGGGAATGTTGCTAAATTGTGGTTCTACATCTGCTTGTGCCAGATACATTGGGGTTTTCCCATTACATAATCATTTTTTTTTTTTTTTATGTTAAACTCTCAGCATTGATATCTCTACACCAGAGAGACTAAAACCTTTGGAAATGCACAGAAATTCCATTTAGATTCTGTTCTAAGAAAAGATTAGAGAGGGGTGAGGTGGGTAGATGAGCCCCTTGGAAAGGATGTGGAGGTCCACCGGATTTCATTTCTTGTGCTTTTGCATTGAGAACTGAGTTCATTAGTGTCCAGCATGTTGAGTTATGAAGAATCTGGAAGGAAGACGATCTCATCCTCACCCAAACAAATCCTCATTCCAGCACTGTCAACAAGTAGCAGCTTGTATTCCAAAGAACACAGGGCCGAAAAATCCATGTTCTGTACTTAACACCCCCAAATGTTCAAGCTGCTCTTCCTTTCCTTGAAAACCACAAGACATTCTTAAATATGGTTAGCATCTTAGAATTCTGAGTTCTGCCATCATGCTACAACACATGTTGGCCTCCTGCAGATACACATGACTTCCCAGCACTACCTCTAAATGGGGAATAGATGCAATATCCTGTGGCTTTCAGAGCAGGAGACTGATTTGAAAGTTTAGGACGAGGTTCCGTTGGTACCTGCTTGATATTAAGGATGATAACGATAATAATGAACATTTATTAAATCTTCATATGGATCAGGCGCTATGTAAATGTTTTGTATTAATTAGGTCATGTGATCATTCCAAACGTCCTAGCGACTTGACCTTACCAATCAGAAAAATGTGACTTGGAGAGCTGATAACTTGCACGTGGTCATGGATTTATGGAATTCAGATTTGAGTTTAGATGATCTGACGCCTGCATCACACTCCTAAGCTCAGCACGTATTGCTGGTGCTGCCATTGATACCTCTTATTCTAGGAAGTAATGGAGATTTTTAAAAAAAAAGTTTTTTTTAAGCAATAAAGAATGACCTTCAGAATCATACCAGCATTTTCAGTACCATGATCAAACACATTAGTGTTCTATAACCATTTCAATTACAGCATTTGTTCTATTTCCCCTGTGAACCATCAGAATGTTCTCCAAATGTCATTAATTCAGTTTCCATAATTTTCAGATAGTGCTTGTTTTCAGAGACAGCTCAGAAATCCTTTGTCGGTTATTGTGTCCCTGAGTTTCACTTTGAAAAGAATGATTTTCATAACGCTTCTCAGTTGTTATAAAAATTTTAAGTAATACTTTAAGAGGTACATTGGCAGTTGTTAGCTCTCCTAGAGTTTGCAAGGGCAGAGTGACTAAGCTCGATAAAGAATTAACTGCTGTTTTAGTCATTCAGCTTCTCAAAAATCTAAGCATCATCTCCCCAGGTTCCTCTCGCTTTCTTCATCTCCTCAAGTGTGTGTGCTGGCTCAGTAACGACAACGATGTGCCGGCAGCAGCCATGGAAGCACCTCATGAGAGAAAATAGTGTGTCTTCCAGAGAAATAGACAGAAAACCATCTCTTAAAGAGAATCCCATCTCTTAAAGAGAATCCCATCTCTTTAAGAGAGTCCCATCTCTTTAAAATATATTTTTCTATTGTAAAAGTACATGATTATTCAAGGAATTTCTATTGTAAAAGTACACGATTATTCAAGGAATTTGGAAAATGTAGAAAAGAAAGAAAAGGCCACTCCAGTTCCATCAGCTAAGACAATCACTGTCCATAGACTTGTGTATTTCTGCCTTATCTCTTTTATTTGTATAGCTTTGTGCTTATGTTTTGGGTGGTTATGATCATACCATAGAACCAAATATATTTAAGGTTTTGTTTCGCTTTATAACAAGTGTTTTCCAAATACCACCTATATGGTTGCATACGGGCTTCCCGTGTTTAGTGTGAGTACTGCATTCTACCTGAATTGGAAGTGCCAAACATTAAATGCTATGCAAGTAATTAAACAATAGGCTTTCATGGAGTTTTGTTCCCTGGAAGCTATGCTTTTCACATCCTCTCCTGGAGTACTGGATGCAAGGAGTAGATCAGATGACAGATAAGCAGGAGGATGAGGTGGGGCTGGGTCAGACAGGTGGTGGGCAAGAGAGGTCGTAGTTGAGTGGAGGTCTGAGTGGACATAGGTCATGAGGTAAGCAAGAGCCTTCCAGGAAGACACATGGGCAATGCCAAGGCCCTGGGCAGGGACATGCTTGTCACTCGTGGATGGAAGAGAGGCCAGTACGGAGAGAGCAGTGGGAGAGAGCTGGAGACAGGAATGCACTCGGGAAGGTGAGCAAGGCCAAACTGCACAGGACCTGGCAGGTGATCATAAGGAGCTTATAATTTAATTTGAATATAAAGGAACTGTCTTGAAGAGTTTCAAGCAGAGCAGTGACTGAGTTTATCTGACTTATGTTTTTAAAAGACCATTCTGGTTGCTTTGTGGGGGTTTAATTATGGGTGGGCAAGAGTGGAAACATTTAGACCAGTTTCTCTTGAGTTTACAAAACTGCTGTGAACTGGATTGTTTCACCTCCCTACGCACCTGCTGAAGCCCTAACTCCCAGTGTGACTATTTGAAGATAGGGCCTGCAAAAAGATGACTAAGGTTAAGTGAGGCTGTAAGAGCAGGGCCCCAGTCTGATAGAATTAGAGCCCTTAGAAGAAGAGGAAGAGAGACTAGAGCAGGCTGTCTCCTCATACACAGAAAAGGCCATGTGAGGACACAGCGGGAAGATGGCCATCTGCAAGCCAGGAAAAGAGCCCTCACCAGGAACTAAATTGGCCAACACTGATCTTAGACTTCTAGCCTCTAGAACCGCGAGAAAATAAGTTTCTATTGTTTAAGCCACCTGCTCTGTGGCATTTTGTTATGGCCACCTGATCAGGCAAAGGCAAACACCTTACAGGAAGAATTTTTATTTATTTAGTTTTGTTGGCCCATGTTAAATGCATGAGTCAGTGTTCAGTGCAGTTGCTGGAACAGCTTAAGCCACCTTGCCCTGCACCACTGGTGTCTGTCCCTATCTGGGGAGAATATAGAGCCCCTGCACTCTGCACGGGTCCAAGCACATCTGAAGACCGTGTACAGATCTGGTGCCACATTTCAAGACAGTGTAATACGGGACAATATAACCATGCCAGTACAGGAGAGAGTTCCAGAAATTGTGTTGTGCATGGAAAAATTCAAGGGGCTAAGGGTGTCCAAAATGGAGAAAGAAAAGTTGGGAGTAGATAGAAATGCTCACCCTCCAAGATTGAAAGGGTAGTGCCAATACCTAGGAGAGAAATTTCTAGGCAATCGGAGTTTACCTGAACCCGACAGACCTCCCTTGCGGATTTATTTAAAACCAGAAAACATTACCACAGAAAGAAATAATCTCCCTCTTCTCTAGATGTGACCATCTCAGGCTAGAAAAATATTTGTAAGGTGCCCAGTACAGTGGATTTTCTCATCCTTGAGGGGACAGCCATCCTTCTACACATGTGTATGGCAACCCATAAGCCGGAAAAACAGACTGTTTTGTGAGGCTGAGCACTAGGATCACGTTACGGAGATCACGAGACATGTCTCAACATTTCGCATAAGATCAATGTACCCCGCCAGGCTCTGAATGGGCTGCATCCTGTGTCCATTTGTGCAGCTCCTGACTTGGAAAGTTTGCCCCCAGGCAAACACATATTCACATGATGGATTTCGATGTTGCTCTTCCTATTTGTGAAGTAATGAGTCTATTTCTTTTTTGATATTAAAATCATTTTAGGGATGGAATACAAACAGATTAACTTCCATAAACAAAATCATGTTCAGTGTATGATTACAAATGTAATTCTTTGTATGATTAAAAATGAAATGCAGGTTCATGGTAGAAAATGGTAGAAAAGTATATGGAATAAAAATAGTCACCCAGATTTCTATCTCTAAGAGACAATAATCATGATTAATATTTCAGTGGATTCAATACCATTCTTTTAACCATGGATAACCATATATATGCATCTGTCTATCTATCCCTCTTTCTCTCTATAATATCTATATATATGCACATGTCTCTTTTTAAATTGAAATCGGTCATATATTTTTCACAATATATAATACGTTATGAGCAATGCCATATGCCATTTGAGAATTTGAAAATGTGATTTTTTAATAGCTACATCATATTCCATGTGTGAATTTACCACAACCACAATAAATTTCAGCATTTGCCCGTTGAATATTTAGTGTTGCCAATATTTCAATGTTATAATTGACCCTATGATCGACACTCTTGTTCAAAATCTTCGCATACATTTTTTATTATTTTCTTAAGAGAATTATTAAGAATGGAATTAATGAGTCACTGCAATTTATTTGTAAACCTCTTGATAGAAATTGTCTGTCAAATTGCCTGAAAGATTGTCGTAGGTTTCATTCCCATTATTAGTATATAGTGCTGACAATTTCCAGTACTTCCATCAACTCTAAACATGCTCTTTAAAATTTTATTTTATTAGCAAGTTTTATTTTTTTCCTTCTGTATGGTTATGTGATTTAATATTTTCTAGTGAAGATTATCCGTTTACATTCTTGCTAATTCTTCTATTGGCATTTGTTTTTCTTGTTAATTTGTAGAGGCACATCATAATGTGATGAAATAAAGTCTTTGTGAGATATATATATATATATATATATTAATTTATTTTTCATCATCATTTACTCCCAGAAGGCTTTCCAGAAACTATTTGGTAAAAGCTATGCATCTTCTCTTTTGTAATTATTTTTCTATTATGCTTAGAAAGTTCTTCCCAACCATAAAATTTGATATTCAGCTATATTTTATTCTAATTTATAGTATTTCAAAACTTTTTTTACCCACATATCTTTAAAATATACTATGAGCTATGAATCTAACTTAATTATTTTCCCAAATTGTTAACTAGTTGCCCCATGCTATTTACCAAATGCTCTTTTCTCCTGAGTTATCTGAGATACAACAAAAAGTGTATCAGTTTAGACAGTAAGTTTTGTCAGTCTTTTGAATGGTATTTATATGAGACTGACAAAACATTGCTCGTTATTGAAGCTGGTAATGGGTACATGGGGGTTTATTGTGGGGGTTCTTTTCCTTTGTACTTAAAATTTTTCTCTAATAAAATGAGTTTATTACAGTTATAGGAAGTCTGACTTTTCATATTTGAATTCCTTAAATTCAACATGTAGTTAGTTATCACCAAATTGTTACATGGCCATCTAGACATCATTGCTGCCACTTCGGCTCAGGCAGCTCTCTTGTCTTCCCTGGATCTCTTGCCTATGGACTCACTACTCCAGCTGGCCTCACACCAGTCCACCTTGTCACACCCTTCTTTTTGCACTGAATTCCTTTCCAGCCGAGCCCCATGGTGCACCCTAGAATTTGGCCTTAGCATGCAAATAGCTCTCCCCTCATCTTACTCTGCTGTGTCTCACCTTGGTTCATTTGCACCTGTCTCTCCCTGCCTGGAAAGCATCTGTCTTCCTTATCTGCCTGGCACATTTGTGTGGCCCCTTCAGTACTCTAAGGCGGCACCATCCTTAGGAAGCCTTCCTTCAGCCTCCAGGGCACCCCAGCCCTGAGCACAGCCAGCTGCTGTCTATTTGGGATGCCCACTAGTGAATACACTGTAGCGTTTGTTTGTTTGTTTCTTTGTTTGTTTATGTTGCTAGTCCTAAAGGGATCTGAGAGTCATGTTTATTTGTATAATCTCAGTGCCTAGCAACAGGTCAATGAATGGTTGATGTGTGAATAAAAAGGAAAATCTGCCTTCTAAATCTACAAGAAAGAAACCATTCTCCTAACTTGGAATTTAATTGTGGCCATTTTCCTGCCTCTTATTTCCTAAGTATGGTTGCCCCTCCACATTTTGTCCTAACAAGATGCAGATTTACCATGAAACTAATGGAGCTCAAGTTTCAGGGCCCCTCATGGCACACACACCTTCAGAGGCTCTAGGAGGAGCCCTGGCAAGGTGTTCGCATGGTCCTATGGTATTGTAATATCTGCAAAATGCTTATGTCTTCCCTTCCATTTTCTTTCTTGTTGGGATTTAGCTAAGAGAGAGTTGAGTTGGAAGTACAATCGTTTGAATGTAGTTAGGTCGATTTATATGGTTTGCAGTCATTTCTCTGCATAGTGCTTAGCCAACCTCATGAAGAGAAGGTAGCTGCTTCTACCCACTCTGACTCATCAGCTCTCATGGCATGAAGTTACAGGGCCAGATGTCCTGCGGTGATGAGAATGTGTCCCAAGGCACCTGGTACTCTAATTATGTTAATGTTGGAGAAGCGGCATGGTTTGTAATTAACAACACTAAAAGCTCATCAGTGGAAAATCCTTCTAATCATCAGATACGTACAATTTGACTTGTCAAATAGATATTCTTAACTATCAAGGATAAACTTAAAATATAGTGCATGCTATTATATTTTTAGACTTTTTTGTTTTCTTTCCATTGTGAGTTGAGACTTTCCTGGTTCTTTGTGTGCTGATTGATTTTGGAGTATATCTTAGACATTTCCAATATTATGCTATGAGGCCCTGGGCCTCGTTTAAATTGATTTAATAGTTCTTGTTGTTGTCGCCATTGTTTTGGTAGACAATCACCCAAATTCGGTTCGAGCTACAAATTCTGACCGGCCTTCTCTGGGTTCTGATTTCAACATGAGTCTGTTTCGAAAGTATTTTAGTGCTACTCGGGTCAGTCCCAGTGGCTCGTTTGTGGCCCCGGGCTCAGTTCACGAAGCCTGTGCGATGCTGATTTAGGGTCACGTCCAGGTAGGAGATGTAGTCAAGAGTTTATGCCCAACTTTTTGAGATCACGCTCTTGATCGCCAGCATCTCTGTAATGGCACCAACACTCCGTGTTCTCTAGGCTTTTCCTTCTGGCAATGTCATGGACTCGTTACAACTGTGCCAGCGTCCAAGGCCAAGTGATGAGACAGGAGAGCCAAGAACGTGCCGCTCTGTGCTCACTGCATACTCTCTCGTTTCTTTGGTGAGAGAGAAGGGTTCCCTTCCTCAGAGTTTTAGGTGTTTACCCACTGCCATTGCTGTCACTTGCCCCTGCTAGTACCACTGAAGGATTGCTTGGGGGTTACCATGGGAGAGAAGAGAAAAACAGAAAAAACAAGACCCAGGGATTTTCCTGAATCATTCTGGCCCTTTTCCACTCCAGACACGAACGGGAGGTCTTTTCTTGATGCTCCTTCTGTCCACACCTGGCATGCGTTCCTAGGCTTCAGGCTGCCTTTGGTTCCTGGCTGGATGTTGTTGGAGGGGAAACAAGGAAGGTAGATTCACCGCTGGTTCAGCGGGACATTAAAGTCTGGCCTTTTTCTCCGATCCATCTACCGTCGTTCATGGGTAGAGTGGTCATGTACCTCCTCCTGGCACTCTGCCCAGGCTTTATGGATGCATTCACTGGGAGAGACATGGTAGAGGATTTTATCCCATCTTTTCTATAACCAGACCATAGCTTCCATGTTAAAAAACATTTTTTATAATTATACAGTTGATACCCGTTTATTGTAGATAATACAGAATGTGCAGATAAGAGAGAAAAAAAGAAAGGTGATCTATACTATTAACACGTCAGTGTGACTTCTGTTTATTTGTTTTTAAGCAAAATTAGATCACACTGTGGCTCTTTTTCTCCCCCCCCCCCCCCCACTTCTTATTTCCATGGCAATATATATTCTTCACAAAAATCATCTTCTCAAAATTGCATGGCAAATATTCCTTCAATTTGGAGGTACCCTAATTTTTAAAACCCATTTCTTCTTATTAAACATTCAAGTTATACAGCTTTTATATTCATTGTAACCAGTGGGTAAGCGGCTGGAGAAATCACAGCAAAAGCGAAACTCCCTTCAATTCTTTTTAGTTCCCATTTGAATTTTTGAAACACAAAATACGCTATTTTATAACTCCACCCCACCCCCCAGCTAACAAAATGTCGGCTCTAGAAAGAGGACGGCACTTTAAATGCGATGGCTGGGATTCTTAGAGGACGGAGTAAGAAGGAGATGCTGTAAAAATAGCATCTCACATCTAAGCACAGAGGGAGCTCCATCTGGGGTTAGTTGCCTGAAAGAGGAGCCAACAGTGTAGCGCCCTTAACATAAGTGCCTTCCCATTATTTCTATGTGTCTCTGCCACTCAGTGCTTGCCACACGCGCTGAGAATGTGACAGAGCCTGCATGTAAGATGCCATGAAGAAGTGCTTCAGAAGGCAGTGGCGTAAAAAAAAAAAAAAAAAAAAGAAAAAGGCACAAAGAACTCTTTAATTAAGTCTTCCGTTCACACTTATTAAAATTTGGGAAAGATTACCGTGGAATTTATACTGTATCTCAGGAAGAAATCATAACAATTTCATAAGGCTGCCCTGGGCTGCCTAGACTATGTAGCTCATCATTGCGTTATGGCTTTGCAAGTGGGAAAATGTATCTGAAACCCTTTAGCACATGCTTACACAGCCCTCAGCCAAAGTTGCCTGTCCCGCTGACCCTATAAGAGAAGTGGTAGGTAGTTGGTCACTTACAGGAATGCGAGGTCAGGTTAAAAAGACACACCCACACACACTCGCGCGCACAGACACATTCCTGTGTGTGTATTTGTACACCTGTAATTTCATCTGTGACACCCCAGAAGTCCTGCCACTTGAAATTCTCTAAGGTGTTTGCAAGCTTCAAACGAGAAAACCCTATGGACACACGGTAGACTAATCTATGATATCTACCTCTTAAACAAGGTGAAAAATAAAGACTTTTCTAATAAAAACAGAGGGTCTCACAAAAAATGTGAAACCTCTATGAGGCTGATCCATACAAAACCTGCCGTCCTGGGAATATGAAGGCCTGGAGTTGAGGTTTTATAGTAATAAAATTATCATCGTCATAACTGACACTTAAGGTGCTACTTTCTTTTTTATGCCTATAATGGGTTAAGATCAGTCTTATTATTTTTCCAGCAAGGAAACAGAGCTTTAGAAGAATTAAATAACCTGCCCAAAGTTCCACAATGTTTAAGTTCTGAGTGTAGGATTTGAACCTGGGCCTCCGTGACCCCAAGGTCTTTTTTTTTTTAATTTTATTTTATTGGTTTCAAGTATACAGTACCTTGGTAGAGATTTATGTAGTTCATAAATGATCCCCCTAATTACTCTTTCTCTCCTCTAGCTCTACACACAGTCACCACATTCATGCTGACTGCGTTCCCTCTGCCGTGCTCCCCGTCCCCGTGACCATCTATCAACTACTAATTTGTACTTCTTTAACCCTTCACCCCATCCTCTCAACCCACCAACATCCCTCCCCTCTGGCTGTCACTAGTTCGTCCTCTGTATTTGTGAGTCTGTTTTTGATTAGTTTATTCTTTTTGTTCCTCAGATTCCTCATACAAGTGAAATCATATGGTATTTATCTTTCTCTGTCTGACTTATTTCACTCATCATAATAACCTCTAGGTCCATCCATGTCATCGCAAATGGTAGGATTTAATTTTTTTTTTTTGATGACAGTAATATTCCATTGTATATATGTACCATAACTCCTTTATCCAGTTGTCTGTCGCTGGGCATTTAGGATGCTTCCTTATCTTGGCTATTGTAAATTGTCCTGCCATGAACATGGGGGTGCATATGAATTATTGTTTTGATTTTCTTTGGATAAATACCCAGAAGTGCAATTGCTGGGTCAAAAGATATATCCATTTTTAATTTTTTTTGACAAACCTCTAGACTGTTTTCCATACTGACTGTACTAATTTGCGATCCCACCAGCAGTGTATGAGAGTTCCCTTTTCTCTCCATCCTCGCCAACACTTGTTCTTTGATTTATTGACGATAGCCGTTCTGACAGGTATGAGGTGATATCTCACTGTAATTTCAATATGCGTTTCTCCGATGATTAGTGATCTCGAGCATCTTTTCATATGTCTGTTGGCCATCTGTATTTCCTCTTTGGAGAAGTATCTTTTCAGGTCTTCTGCCCACCAGGGTCTTATTTTAAACCACCCTTTTTCTTCTTCTAGTCTTCTCTGTTCCAGATCCAGAATTCCCCCAAACTCTATGTTCATTTGATCTCACCCCAATTTCGATTTCTAGATTCCAATCTAATTATGTCTTACTTGGGAAGCGTCCTTAACAGATATTTAAGACAATATTAAAAAAGAAGAGCGACTTCCAGATTTTTCCTTCCTTTAGCTATATTGGATATTGGAACAGTTTTAACAAGTAAAGCAACTCTGCATACGTGATAGCGGTAAAGGAAAACGGTTCATGTGACAACTGTCCCTCTCTAGCGCTTCTCTGCACAAAGGAGGGAGTCCTGCTTTGGCCGCGGAGTTCCTGCCCCTTCGTATTTGCATACTGACCTTGCAGCCTGGTCCCTGGGTTCTGGTTGGGTCTAATCCCTGCACTGGAGATATAAACACAAAAGTGGGAACCTGAGGGTGGCAGTTACTTTGGAAGGAATTGGGAATGGTTTGTGGGAAAACAAAACAGAATAAAGGAAGGAGGAAAGTTGCAAGGGCAGGAAAAGAGGGCACGTGTGGGCTGGGAGAAATGGGGAGCTTGGGAGAAGACGAGGAGAAGCGTTGGAGCGAGCGATGGAAGCGGCAAAGATGAGGGGGAAGCGGCCGGGGCCGTGG
>NW_006430726.1:279498-364447 GCF_000325575.1 Pteropus alecto | reverse complement strand
TCCTGCAAAAATGACCGCAAAGCAGGGCTACGCTTCACGGCCCCTGTTGCAGATGTGGAATACACACTTCTTTTCAAATGCGTGCATTAGTTAGAACAGTTGCTTCGATTGTAGTATTCGAGATTCAGCTTTATCTATTTTTTTTTTTTTTTATTGGATTCTAAAATCTTGGTTGTCAACTGAAAATCTCTTGCTGGGAGCTCTGTAGTTTTAACGGACAGATTTCCATGTAAGCCGGAGAGAGAAGGCATGTGTGAAATGGATAAGTCCAGAAACAGCAGAAGTGTTGTATTTTTTAAATTATTTTTATTATTATTTTTTAATGTAATTCTCTTGAGGCAACCGTAAATGACGTATGGAAGTCCTTTGGTGCACAGTATAGTTAACATTGATGAAATTAAGCAGCTTTAATGAAATAACAGTCATTACTTACAACAAAAATGGCAAACACGCTAGTATGACGGGCTAATTGTTGAGCAGCTTCTGTGTGCCAGGTATCAAGCTGCATGCCTGGAGTACAATGACAAACTTATGAAACAATGTCTGCTCTCAAGCCACCACCTGGGAGGGAAACAAGCATGTAGCAAACATGCAGGGAGCTTTGCTTTCTCAGTCCTGTAATGGATGAAAGTCTGCGGGCACAGTCTGTCCTGTTAACACTCTGCTGATGATTCTACTCCTAATAAACTGCAACATTTCTAACATGGGTTTTGGTGAAGAAAAAAGGAGTCAGCAGAGAGTTTCAGACTTGCAAATGCAAATAACTTTTCCCAAGGGAGTTCAGCGTGAAAAGAGGTTTTTTTGTAGCCATAACAAAAGAGTTTTAAATCTAAGTTACACAGACCATCCAGCAAAGCAATCTTTGCATATTTGTAGTCAAGAAAATAAACCACAGGGGCCTGAAAGGAGGCCTTTCCCAATCTGGTCCTTCCTTGCCCCAGTGTCTTGTCCCTCAGCATCCCGACCTCAAATGCCATGCTCCAGGTGACCAGAGGCATCCTATTCCTGACAGTCGAATGCGTTATGTCTTCAGTCCCAACCTCCAGAGCACATGTACGAGGACAACGGTATTTATCTGTGCATTTGCTGCTGTGATCTTACCGCCTAGGACAGTGCCAAACACACAGTAGTCATTCCATACGTACGGGAGCAATCAACATTCAATGAACAAACTAATTCAAGTCCCAGTTTAAATATCGCCCCCTTGGTAAAGCTACCTGTGACCTCTCCCAGGCAAGCAAGTTGTTCCTTCACTTGTGTTCGCCCTGCAGCTGGATATGTCTGTGATAGAGCCCCGAGGCCTTAGTACACGGGATTTTATATACCTGAGTATTAGTCTGCTTGAGCTGTTGAACAAAATGCCGTGGACTAGGTGGCTTAAGGCACAGACTTTTAATTCTCACAGTTCTAGAGGCTAGAAGTCCAAGGCCAAAATGCAAGCATCGCTGGCTTCCAGCGAGGACCTCCTTCCTGGCTTGCAGATGGCTCTCTTCCTGCTGTGTGCTCACATGGCAGAGAGACAGAGACAGCTCGGGTTTCTTTTCCTTTCCTTATAAAGACAATAATTCCCTCATGAAGCCCCCACCTTCATAACTCCATTGAAACCTAATCATCTCTCAAAGAACCCCACCTCCAAACACTGTCGCATGGGGGTGTCAGGCTTCTAACCTATGCATTTTGTGGGGACACGAATACTTAGTCCATAAACGTCACTGTTTGCGCTACTCCCTGGTCAGTTCCTCATATGCTCTGAATGTTCCCCATTCATCTCTAAACCCCAAAGCTCACTGAGATACTGTTCAAATAATGGTTGAATAGTTACATCAATCTGACCTTATTGCTCCTTACAAATTTTCAAATGCGTATGATCGCCCCTTCATAATATTCAAGTAAATATGTTCTTATCTAGCCTACAAATCAAATGTGAGAAAATTTAAAAGAAGTCTTAATATTTTGATTTAAGATTTAAAAAATTTAGTTTTCTTTGTTGTTGTACAAGTGAAATGCTCAAAAAGTAAATTTCCACAGGCCTGACTTCTGCAACTCTCCTCAGACCCTTGAAAAATACTTTACATTTTGTGAGTTCAGTCTTACAGAGTCCCCAGAACATCTTTTGGTGACATTATCTCTCATCACAGCTTTGGGGACTGAAGCAGAAAGAGCCTGAATCGGTGGCCCAAGAGGCACAAAGGGATTTAACCAACAGGTAGAGATTAGAAGGTAGAATTCTAAGTGCTTAAGCCTCTCTCTCTGTCTTTTTTTTTTTCCGGCTTTCCACAGGCTCCAGACAGCTAAGACAGTTTGGAGAAGGTGATAGGGGTAGAAAAGCCGGGAGAGGCAGTGTAAGTTGCTCTGTCCTGTCGTCTTCTAGATGACAATCCCTGAGCAAATGGTCAACAGAGAGGCGTGGTGGGCAGGTAAGGGACCAGTAACCTCTGCCCCAGCTCTGGTTAAAGACCAACTGGTACAGGGCTAGGCGCTGGTGCCCTAGTACACGGAGGATGCAAACGTCTGGGTTCAGGGAGGGAAATAATTGCTTAAAGGAGACACTGCTAGATGTCCTGGGCTGTGGGTAAAGTGAAAATGAATATGCTTTTAGCTAAGAGACTGAAATGAGTGAGGAGACTGCACCAGTTCTGGAATAAACATCAGTGAACCAATTTCAGCAAGGGCCTTGCAGATAAGAGCAGCAGCCTCCCAGGTGGCCAAAGATGTAGATAGTATGAGGTTTGGGGCCCTTGAATACCCAGTCAATGAGAATCTGGACAAGATGGGACTTAGCCAGTGAGGCCTCTTTGAAACTCCAGAAGAACAGAGGTGTTTAGCCTGAAGCTGCTGAGGGTGGAGGCTGCAGTTTTGAATGAGCAAGGAGGATGGCTTTCAGGAGCTGGGGAGGAAAATCTCCCGAGAGCACAGACCCCTTCCAGTTCGCACTCATTCCCCACCATCCCCTTCAGCGCTCTCTCTCTACCCAGAGCGTGAGGTGTAAGGGAGGCTCTTCATAGCTTCCTGCCACAAAATGCTGAAGACACCTGCTGTGCTAATCGCTTTGCCTTTACTGCCAGTGAGGACAATGAGTGATGAGCGATGCTCCCACAGTTCAGAGGCAGCCCGCCTGGTTCTAGGAGGTGCACTCTCGTTTAGAAATCTCAGGATGAAATCGGAAAGCCATCTCCATGTCTCAGCTTCTCAAACATCACCAGATAGCAACATTTTAGTGGCCAAAAATCAGTGCCAGTACCCTTATTGGAATTTTTCTAAGTTGTAAAGAAGAAAAAATACATGTTAAAAAATGTATATACAAATGAGAGTTTTCAGCCTAGGCCTCCCTTGTCTGGGAGCGGAATCAGAGTGGGTCTTGGGACTAAGGTTATTGCTCTGTTCTTAGAGACCCGGATGATGATGCTGAGAGAGAGGGATAAGTCTAGGCACAGCCTGTGTTTTAAAATAAAGACACTTCTGTATCACTTGACCTTGGCTCCATGGGCATCCTTGGGGGAGAGTTTTCAGCCTAGGCCTCCCTTGTCTGGGAGCGAAATCAGAGAACCATCCAATGACAAGTGCAAATCTACTATGGCAGGGAGCTAACATAGGTAAACTTGACTTTGAAGGAGGGAATGCTTTTCTCTTTTATCCCCATAGCCAGAGAATGCAGTGGCAGACCAGCCATGCAGGGGAGGCCCTGGTCACTGAAAGTCTCTCTTTCAGTGGGGAGAGATCACGCTGCACCTGGCTTCTGGGCCAAGTTGCCAGTGGTCAGCGGTTCTTAGGCTTTATCTTAGCATGCATAAGTATGTCAGCATCACCTGCAGGGCTGGATGAAACACAGATTGGTGAGTTCCACTGGGGAATTTCTGATTCAGTAGGTCTGGGGCAGGGCCCAGGCATTTGCATTCTGAACAAGAATTGATTCCGTTGGTCAGGGGGGCCACACACTGAGAACTACTGACTTAGGCTGCTCATCAGAGGACAAGAAAGATATGGCAGTGGTTGAATTATGTTTCAGGAAGGGCACCAATTGATGGCGACAGCATCCAGGGCAGCTCCTGGTCTGGTGGGTCAGGATGCTTTGGATCTGAGGGCCAAAGTTCAGGAGTGCCTCCAGAGAGTCGAGAAAGACCTCTTTGCAGGATGGATGGGGCCCAGCAAGGTTGCATGGAACGAATCCTTTAATTTTAATGTTAAAAGAATTTTTTATATATGATATCAGAGTCCAGTTTCATTCTTCTGCATGTGGATATCCAGTTCTCCCAACACCATTTCTTAAGGAAACTGTCCTTTCTCCATGTGTGTTCTTAAAAATCGTAACTACGTGAAGTGATGGATGTGTTAATTAGCTTGATTGTGGTAATCATTTCACAGTGTATGTGTATATAAAAACATATGGCACGCCTTAAATACAATTTTTATTTGTCAAGTATATCTCATAAAGCTGGAAAAAGATAATTGTATTAAGATATATATACTTGGGTAAATAAATCATTAATAATTCAAAAGGAAAAAAAATGACCTAATTTTGTTCCTTAGGCTGGTGAAATAGGACACATTGGTCACAAAAATAAAGTATCATATTTGTCAACATACACAGATGTACAACATATCCTAATTTTCATTCAGATCACTCAATGATTTTATTAATTTTTTAAACAATTTAGCTTGTTTTAAGGTCTTTAAAGTTGTATACCTTTTGAAGTAAACTGAGATAAGAATTAGTTTACTAATGAAGAATTTTACTCTTTTAATGCAAAGCAATAGTTTTCTAGTTATAGAATAAACATCCATATTCCCATATTCATTTTTCAAAAGATGGATACTTTATTATTTTTTTATTTCCTCTTATTATTTAAATAGATTATCAATCATTGTGAGTCCTTAAAAACTGGCAGTTAACGTTCTACGTAGTCTGTAAATGTTAAAATGTAAGTTAAGCTACTCATCCTCTGGCATTCCCATCCTACATCTCAGTCTGTCATATGAAAAAATTTCTATTTTATTTGTCATCATTTACACAGTTGAGTCTTTCCTGCCTGGATTCTTTGGGAAGTAATTGAATCTGGTGTTCAAGAGAAGGTTTGGAGCTGCCAGTGGGCAGAATGATCAGAAATGTGTTGGCACCTGGAATTAGCCTTCCATTGGTTAAATGGACTGGCATTAAAAAATCAGATGGAGGGTAGGTAGTTTCCTATGTAAAACAAATAGAAGAGTGAAGGAAAAAGCAGCTCTATTTGTGTTTTGTCCTTTGAGGGAAAATTCAGGTCACTTTGCTGTCTTCCTTATTCTGTTTGGTATGTTTTGAATTATTACGGTCAGTCCGTTTCATTTTTATACTGGAAAGTAAAACAACACATAAAAGCAATGTTGCTTTGAGAAAGTTGTCAAAGGCTATCAGATTTTTCTTCTTCTTCTTCTCGACTAGCCTCACGTACAAAAATACAGTGCACCACTTCCCTGGGGATTAGGAAATCTCATTTGACTTTTCTGTTTCTCCCCCAATTTGCTGATCTTGAATTGGAAATTTCAGTCTGCTTGGGGTAGAATGGAGGGAACACCCAGTCTTGGTTTAGGTTTAGGGTGGTTCAGTGTGCAGTGAGTGATGGGCAGATATCAGCTGTCTTCCAGTGATTGCTGATCCTGAAAGAGAACCTAGGATTTTTTTATTTTTTATTTATTTTTTTTGCATTGAGATGGATCATCTGCTATTCCTGTTAATAAACATAGAAACATAAAGCTTTGGCGAGCTGTGTGATGTGTATAGATCCTCAAGCATTCTTACAATAGCTTTCCAACATAGATCCCTAGGTTTACTCTATGATATGAATTCCGATAATCAGATTCCACCAATAGTTAAAATACCTTTAAATATCAAAACAGCATCTGTATTCTCACAATATCCTCCGTTGTCAATATTTATTTTCTGTTCAAAGGCGACTTGTTCCTGCAGCTCAACATGTACATTAAATGATGCATAAGCTTATCTTTTCTCCAGATCTCTCCAAAAGGGGATATTCCTGAGCCACTCTGGTCTGTGGACTGTTACTGTCACCTCCACCTTACTTGCTTCCTCTCCGCACTGGTTTTTCTCAGTTCATTCGAGGGAAATGAACGCTCCATGCCCCTTGTGGGAGCTTTTGTCGTTCTTTAGGCGGTTGCTAGGGACATCCTTCTTGTATTGTGGAAATTCTCCAGTTGGAATCTCGTTGGGAGACCAAAGGCCAAACTCACTTTCCCAGCCTCTGCTAGGCAGTTAGGGCATGCACAAGACCTAGGTTTGATTAATCAAATGCTGCCTACTCTCCTGTGACATGATATATCTTCCAAACCTGGTTCTCCTGCCTTCCTGGCAGTTGATGAGCTATATATAGGGCACGGAGAAAAGGCACCTCCCTACGTAGGAAGCTCGGCTGGAGAGAAGCTCTCCTATGATGAGCGATTCTGTATACACCTCCAGGCCACGTCTAGGACCCAAGCCAAGGGGAAGGGCCTTCCTCTTCTGTCTCCATCACGTTTCCCGTTAGCCGACCCCATAACCCCTCCACCCACCTCTATTTCCCTCTGTTGATTCAGCCACAAGATCCTTTTCAGATGGTATTTGGAATTTATGTTTGTAACATTGCCAATTAAGGTACTCAAGGAAGTTGGGTGAAAAGGAAGCAATTTAAGATTTTTCTCGTTATTCTTGGGTGGATGCCAATGCAATGACTATGGTTTCCTGTGTTTTAAAGGGAAAGTTGTCCCATAAGTCTTCTCTGCTTGAAAGCACTTGCCTGTTTTCCTCTCGTGATTTGAACCATATCACTCAAAGTCAGTAGGCAATATATAAAACTTTTCAACAATTCTCCTGCTTCCTCATCCAAATAAATAAACAGAATATATGGCATTTCTACCAAAGGCAGTAGGACAAGACATCCCATTTCATGCTTCAGCAATCTGACTAAGGAAACAAATATAGATTTTTCTTCTAAATGCCTTCAGGTTATAAGGCAAGTTGATTAAGGCCTGCCTTTAAGCCCCACCAGAAAAATAAATAGATGATGGAGTTTGCCTACCCTTAAAGAGAAAGAGGTTATGTCTACGACTGACTCCCCTAATCAGTTTGACATAAAGCGTATTTCCCACAGATGTGGCTCTCCAACCTGTCTTCCGTGCAGGAGAGATGAAAGCCATGTGGATTTCAGTTTCCTGTTAGCTGAGAATAAATTAAATCATGTTCTTTCTCCTCTTTACCACCCCTGTGTGGATTCATTTTCCATGTCGATATGTCTGATTATTATTTTTTTTTTTTTTTTAGGGAAGAGTTAATAAATTGTTTTTTCCCTCTTATCACTGATATGATCCTTGCCTTTCCTTCCTTCTCTCCACTGCCAATGAAATAACACAGAAGACAAAAAAAAAAATTAGAATACAGTCATGGTTTGTGATATTACTGTGACCTTTGAGAGGTCACATAGGAGCTGATCATAAATCCTGATAGTGCATGAATCGGAACTTATCCCAGAAGTTCCCAAAGTGATGTGCCTGACAAAAGGACAGTTATTTTTCCAGATTTTGAGAAGGATATTATTATATTCGTTGAGGTAAAAGTTAGCTGTTGTAGCAAATAAAATCCAACGTGTCAGTCAGAAGTTTGCGTTTCACTTAGGTAAAGTTCACCCAGCGACAGGGAACGCAGGTGATGGAGTGGGGCTGGGTAGGGTGGACTCTGCTTCATGAAGTCACTTAGGAGTCTCGAGTGACAAGGGCCCTGCCATTCTTAGCCTGTGACTTTCAAAGCTGCCTTGGAGGTTCATTTCTAGCCTAAGGAGAGAGGAGAGAGAGGGACAGGGAGAAGGAGAAAGAGTATGGGGTGGTAGGGTGGGGGAGAGAGTTTCAGGGTAGGCTTTATGAACCAGGAGGTCTGGAGGTTGGGTGCATATCTCTGTACCCATGTAACTGACCAGAGTGTTGCATGGCTTGGAGAACTGAGAAATATCTCACAGCTGTGGGCTCAGAAGGAAAGGGCCTCTGGTTTCTCTGGAAGGATTAGAATTTTCATCACAGGCTATTTTGGAATTTGGGACCCAGATGATCATTATTTAGTTATCATGTTCATATTCAACATCTTATCTTTCATGGATATTTTTGGTGGCTTCATCTCATAGTCATGTTTTTAGTGCCGTGATTTAAAGGTATTGTAACTTGTTACTTATACTGCCAATCTTTTCCCACTAGACCGCCCTATTTTTGTGCTCATAATTTAATCTTCTAATCAGATGGACTGTGTCCTGGTAAGTTTTTTTTTTTTCCTCCAGGCCAAGTGTATCAGTTCATTTTCTAAGCTTTATATTTTTTCTGTTGTCTTGACAACTTGACTCTGTCAAGTGTTATGCAATAGGGATGACAGCTGATTCTCATATATGGGCAATTTAAAGCATCCATTAATTCTATTTTTCTTGAACTGACAAGAATAGAGAAATTTCCATCCTTTCTCCTCTAAGTGTCCACTAGCATAGTTTATCATTTCAGAAGAACAGCTGAAAAAGAAATAAACATTCACCAGGAAAGGAATATTTACGGAAGGAAAGTCTGATCTCCCGGCATGAGAATTCTAGAAAATCTTACAGGAATGTTAGAAGCATCACATAATGCATTAATCAATTGTTATTCACTATTCTAAGTGTCTATTGGTTGCCAATATACCTTTCTGGAACTTCTGATCAAAAGACTTGTTATTTTCTAAAAAATATTTAGCTGAAGAGAGCTTTGCTTCCATTCGAGAGAGAGAAAAAAATTTTAAAGATGTTTAAATCTCTTCATAGTGCATTTCCATTACTCCTGCTATTCTACATTATATATATATATTTTTTTTAAAAAAGAAGCTTTATTTAGTTTTGTGGGGCTGAGAAGGTTAACTAGTTGTAGCTTTCAAGTCTCAGATTTAGTGGAAAAGTGTGAAAAATGGTAGGCTCAGCAGGCTTTGTTTTTTTCTTTTTCTCTTTTTCATCTGAGCAGATGTCTCATTCAGACGAGGAATTGAAAAGTGTGTAGAGAAGGAACAATTTTTAAATTTATTTCAAAGTTACTTTTGTATTTCTTGATTATATATATATTTATATAATTAAGTTTATTGGGGTAACATTGGTTAACACAATTATACAATTTTCAGGTGTACATTATAATTTGACATCTGTATATTCTATTGTGTGTTTACACTCAAAGTCCAGTTTTCTTCAGCTGCCATATATTTGATCCCTTTTACATACTTCACCCTCCCCCTATCCCTTATATTTGACCCCCTTTACCCCATCCACTTCTTCCCTCCTCCTCCACCCGCTACCCTCTGGTAACCACTAGTCCATTGTCCATGAGTCTCTGTTTGTTTGTTCTGTTCATTTGGTGCTTTTAGGTTTATATCCCACATGTAAGTGATATCATGTGATTTTTCAACCTTTTCTGTCTGGCTTGTTTTGCTTAGCATGAATATCTCGAGGTCCATCCATGTTGTCGCAAATGGCAGTATTTCATCTCTTCTTATGGCTGAGTAATATTCCATTGTATATATGTACCATAGCTTCTTTAGCCATTGATTATATTTTTATCTGTTATTTTCTAATGTCTACAAATCTGCTTCACTAGTTGAACTTCATTAGAGTGTTTGACTTTTTAATTTTACAATATGTGAGATCAGACTTTTTAACTGGGAGGTTTAAGATCTCTTGTTGTCCTATGTGGAACCATTAATAGGGATTCGACGAAGCTCGAGTTGCTTTAGGGTACACAAGTTGTACTCATTGGTCTTTTCCTCGTCTCCTGGGATCTCTACACAGCACACAATCTTTCCCAAACACCCCTTCTTGAAAGCTCTGATGTCTACTCATTGTCCCAAGGGACTCTGTTGTCGGGTCCCTATAATAATTGTCATCCTGATTTATTAGTCCCTGCCTTTGCCTCTTGGCTCAGATACTCACTAGTCCACTGTATGGAAAGGGCTGACATTCCCAAAACATCATGCTTTCTTTGCCTTGGAATGTCTTTTACTCTTCTTTATTTAGTTTTGAAGATCCAACTTTAGTTTCTCTGCATCTTTAAGGAAT
The DNA here is from genome assembly GCF_000325575.1 of Pteropus alecto. Taxonomy (NCBI): domain Eukaryota; kingdom Metazoa; phylum Chordata; class Mammalia; order Chiroptera; family Pteropodidae; genus Pteropus; species Pteropus alecto. The sequence goes on along the minus strand of NW_006430726.1, from coordinate 354,377 downwards.
TACTTTTAAGTGACGCGTTTTCTCCTCCGTGTTCCCAGAATGCTTACATACAATGTCATAACTATATCTTAATTACCTGTTTACCTGATCCATTTACTTTCTTAGAATTTGACTTACCTTATTTTTTACTTTTGTCTTAGAGCCTCGTAGACTTGTGCATGCAACTTTAATGTGTATGCAAATTACCTGGAGATCATGTACAATGCAGATTCTGAATCACAGGTGTCCAGCGGGCTGTCTTAGCCCATCTAACTAGCTCCCAGAGGAGTGACAATGCTCCTGGCCTGTGAATTTCAGAAAGGTATATTTTGGGGAACCAATACCTTTTTGAAGGAGTGAACCAAAGTGAAAAAACAAAATGTACTGTCAACATGCATTCTATTTTATTTTGAACCCTCCTTTTTTTTTTGAATAAGTGATTAACATTTGAATTCAGTCTCTGTGTTACCTTTGTAGTCAGTATAGATTTATAGCTTTAAAATTTCCCCACATTTCATTATTATTAAGGTTGATTTTTAAATTTTTCCCTTTTTAAAAAAAATTAATTTTAGATTTTTTTTCCTCAACCAGGACCAATACTTCACCAATCTGTTACTAATGTATGAGAAAATTTAAATCTTGAAATATAATTCATAAAATAAATTTTTGTGTGTATACTGTAGTCCCTATTTTAATCACAGCCAATATGACATAAAATTGCAGTGGGGCAAAATATATCTTTATAAATTAATCAGTGTATACAAGCAATTCACTCAGAATGTTCTTGGTCATGTTTTTGACAAATAAAATTAAAAAAGTAGTTCACTTGAACTTTAAAGACAGATGCTTGCTTTGATCCCTACAATTTGGCTTATTTATGCCCAAACTTATCTTTTCTATATCCTTTCCCTCTATGATTAAGAAGAGATGAAATTCATCTCTTAGCTGGAAAGTGTCCATGAACATTTTCGACAAAAGCTGAAATTTTTACTCACTGTTAACATCTCTACCTTGGAAACAAAATCAAAACGCACAGATGAATCAACTACATCATAAAAAATTCAGATCAACTGCCAAGCAATTAATGGGAACATCCGGTTATTTCGATGACCATAATGACCAAATCGCATAACTCCAATGCAACCCAATTAGAATCACAAATCTGATTCAGTAACAACAGCAACAAAAGGCTGATTCAAGGTAACTCATAGACATCATCTGATGGTCTCAGGTTTACTTTCATTATTTTGCTTAACATTGACAAACAGACGTTCTAAATTTCATTGGAAAACTTCCAATAACAAGGATGCTTCTGTCCCTAAACCTCCCTAATTCGATAAGTAATGTTATTGTCTCGTAAAACTTGTCTTACGAGTTTTCAGTTTCCTATTTAGATGTCATACTCTGCTTTCACTGCAATTTATGAGTACTTTTAATTTCAAACCTGTGAAATCTTTCAGCTTAAGGAGACGTGTCTTACATATTTGTTTTAGCATACCTCAAGGAGCAAAGCCAATGTGCATTGAAGATTCAGTTAGCAATAGTGAGGATGGTGATTAAAAAGCCAGACTCGTGGCTGATTCATTTGGTCTCTTTTTATCTTATTTCTTAGGGATTACATGTAGCTTGAGATAAAGTTTTATTTTAAATGAGTGTTCAGTGTTACTCAGTCAAGAAAGGCTATGTTGTTTTTGTTTTTGTTTTTTTTTAATATATTCCCTTTTGTATGCAGAGAGATTCATGATCAGCTTTCCACTACGTGTGAAAACTGCTCAAATCTTTTGAAAGAATTGTTAAGTCGGAATGTAGAAAATGCAGATTAGGTGTAGTACTAGCAGATTATCTTTTAGTTTCTCACTTTAAAGCAGAAATCAGAAATCAGTGATGTGTGGGTCTGATCCGTGTTTATGATCCTTCTGAGTTAGTTGACAACACCAGCAACTTGAGAGGCATCACATAACCTAGACTTCTGGCTTCAAGTGGCAAAGGTTGAGTCGCATCTGCCCCTTTTCCACTGGGCGTGTGTTCTCCGGTTTTCACAGTTCCCATCTGATCCGTGTCACTCATTTACATGGCCTGCCTGGCACCTAGAGGCCTCTCCTGCCCTGACATTTTAGATTGTGTAAATCTTCATGACTCCACATAGCAACACGGAGTGAGGGTTCGAGAACAGACTGTGTACCAGTTGTGGGACTTACCCAGATTTAGATGGAGGCCAGTGGACTTTATTCTAAGAAGAGGCAGCAATATAGCTAAGACCAAGGTCTCAGGCACATCTAATGGTCATCCATCAGGAGGTAGGGCAGCAGACATGACGTGGCAGAGCCCCCACGGGTAAGGCTGGAGAGAAGTGAAACTGTGATGAGGAGTCATCATTCGAGAGGGTTTTTAAGAAGGAGCAAGAAACCTTTCTGCAAGCAAGGGACACGGGGCTTCTTCATCCATGTGGAGGGTAGAAGGGATGAAGCAGAAAGCCCGTGTGAGAACTGAGGCGAGGACAGCTCAACTGTCACACCCTGGTGTGTTGGGAAAGTGACATAGCAGCTCAGTGGTAAATGCCGAGACAGTCACTAAGGCCAGTTCGCCAATGCAGAGTTTCAGTGCTTGGCAGGCTGAGGCTGTTGGCTCCTTCTCTAATTCAAGAAGAGGGCCAGAATCAGAGCTGGACACAAACAAAGGGTAGGAAATGCCCTTGAATCTGACTCTGAGGACCTGGGGAAACAGATGCTGAGCAATAATAGCGGCGCAGGGGCTCGTGTGGCTGAAAGAAGGACGAGGACGTCTCGATCTCATGTTTCAACGAGATCAGAGTAACTCACCCTTTGCTACTGCAGCTCTTCTGTTTAGTTAGCATACAGTTCGAAAGGATATTATTTTTAAAATGACTCAAGGTGCAAGTCTCCGCAAACATGTCAGAGCAAGAATACGAGCCCGCATAGAACATCCTTCTTTGTCCACTGATGTCTGTTCCACCTGTAGGAGTGACTGATCAGTCATTGGATCTGAAAGTTTGTTTCTTATTGCGTTGCTGAGAACTTAGAAATGAGTTACCTGTGGAAACAATGTCATATGGTGGTTACGTTCCTCGGATAGCCCACAAAAGATGCCTTCGCCCATAATGGAGGAATACCATATGCTCACAATGAAGCATAGCAGGAAACACCACAAAGGCAACCGGAGTCATTAAACCACATCACATTTTTGAGGAAGGAACTGCATACACTTGCTTTGTCTTTGATGCGCTAAGAAAAGCAGCTGTTGTGAGAGCTTTGGTTTCAGTTTGTTCTCTGCCAAAGGCCCACTTTACAACTGAACCGTTGGGTAGGAGATGGCCGCAGGTACGCATTCCGGAGCGGTGTTTGCTTTTTAACGATCGAAGGGTCGCTGTTACTGCCGCTGTTCTAGGTGGTGTCCCACTCAATACTCAAAGCACAAGTTTCTTAAAACAAGTGGTTCTCTCCCTTTCCCCCACCAATCCGGGTGAGAGTTCTCGTTAGAAGGTAAACTAGAATGGGGACACCCACAAATTGAAGCTGTTTCTTCCAGTCTACTGTAGCATCTGAGCAAGAAGTTTTGGTAAACAAGATTTTTCACACAACCCAATCTCTTATCAATTAAATTTGATCTGCCATGCAAACCCCCTCCCAGATACCTCTCAGAGGCGGGGCTGGCTTTGCCACCTGTTTCCTTCCCTACGGTTCTCGTGACCCCCTTCTCAGGTGGGTTTTCTTGTTAGATCATTTTCACGAGGGGAGGTTCCATTAACAAAATGCACACCCAGTTTATTCTACCAAAAATCCGGTCCCACCGGGTCCACGTCACATGTACTTTTAGACAATTGACTTTTCGCGATTTAAGATTTCAAAAAGCATTTTGCACATTTGCTGTTTCCTCCTCGTTTCACAAGTCTTCATCAACCTGGCTGCTCCTCCATGAATGTACTAATGACTCATACGATTGCTATTAGCTAACGTCGATGCCTTTTTCTACTCCAAAAATAATTTTCGTTTGAGCAGTAGGACATACTCAGTCATGCACATTCTCGAATTCAGTGCTCATAACTCTCAGCCTCCTTATTATATAGACGAGGTTTAGAAAGGTGGGGTGACTTCCCCAAAGTCATATGCTAGTAAAAAGTAGAACCAGCATATAACCAAGACTGTCAGACTCTACTATCCACATTTTTTTTTTCTATTCTGCCACAAGAAGAGCTGGCAAGATGTGGCCTAGTCTCTGCTTCCTTCTTCCAGTCATTTTCCAGCTTTCCCTTGGAATAGCTGTTCCTGTTTTACCAATTTTCTTTCCATCAAAAGAATCAATAAGTGTAATGGGTAACAAAAACAGTAGTTAACTTGCTTACTATGTGTTAGGTGCACTCACACACTCCTTCACAACAGCCCTGTGAGAAAAGTACTATTACCCTTCCTATTTTAAAGATAAGCCAGGGAGTTAAATTATTTCCTCAGAGTCATATGGGTAAGTAAGAGGCAGAATTGGCTTTTACATATAAGCAGTGTGACTCTGGGGCCTTCACCAGATGCAATCAGCCTCACAGGAATTGAGGGCTTAGCTCAAGGGCAAGGCAACCACAGTCCTGGGGTAGGCCCATCAGTGAGTCTGACCGCTACTAGTCCAGGAATGGTTCTGTGGCAGAGTGCATTTCCTGTCTGATGTGTTCTTCTGAAAATACAACCTGTGTGATCCTCCTGTGGCATGTGGGGGCTGCGTCTTCTCCCTTGAACCTGGGTGATTACATGAGGATATCTCAGAAGGCTGTGGGATGCTACAGGGAGCTTATGGGCAGAGCTGTGACTTGAAGTTCCTTCCCAATGGGCCCCATTCTGCATTTGGTGGCCAGTGCAACCCTAGAGAACACTTCTTAGCCCTCTGATACTTAGAAATGTCAGTGCTTAGGGCCTCCAAGATGTTGGGAAAAGTGGAAGACATGAAAGGACTATGTTTACTTCTGTGTATAATACACTTTTTGCTTCTGGTTACTTTTATTAAAATCTATGAGACATCTGCCTGTCAATTATAGGCATCTCTGGTCTGTTCTAGAGAATCTAGAAAAGGGGCTCAGCCACCCTTGAAGAACTACTTCTCCCCACCCCAGAGAAAAGCGTGGCCCAGTAACTGGACAGCCTTAAGCCAGGCCCTTCTGAGATAGCATTAGTCCAATTTGTAATTTCCCCCAAAACTAATACTGTGGAAGAAAATTGAAGGCAAGGGGCAGGGATGCTGGGAAGAATATTTCTTCTAACTCGACGGCAAGAGGCCACTTATGAAGGAAAAACATGTTTTAAAAATAGAGCCATCTTTGTCCACTGTTGATTCCAATTCTGAAGTAAAGGGTAACTGCTTGGGTTTTCAAAAGGGAGGGGGCAGGGAACAAACTTCTTGTTGCTATAGGAATGAGAATTCTCTTCCAATCAACTGACGTACAAATTCAAGTGAAAAATTGGAAACAGGAGAAGATGAACTGTTTCAAAAGAAGAATCATCTATCGTCCCGTAAACATCTACAGCCAGACAGGAAAAATAAAAGCTAAAGGAAAAGAAATGTAGAGTGTGGAATTGTGAATTTCCCTAAAGAGTTCCACTTGCCGCTTAACCGGGTAACCAGTGGGAATCTTTGTCTGACGCGGTTTAAAGATTAACTCGCACATTAATTTAAAATTAACTTTAAAGTTAATTTTCATCCATTCCACTCATGTTGCAGAAATGGTTGGGAGCCTGAAAGCTCCATCGGAGGGCTGTGGCTTTCGAGAGACTGTGAGTGAATGCCTTCGGCGTCTTTCTTTCTTCGAAATAGGTGATCGTAAGATGTGAGATCATGAGAGTTAGAGCCAGACAAGCTTACCAGAGATTCTTGTCTCCACCACAAATTGTGCAAAGCAAAGCTGGGTCCCCTTCTTTCACCTCCTGAGTGAAATGAGGGTGGCGGTGTCTATTTTACAGGGTTAAGTAACATGATGTATTGGAAAACTCAAAATGAGGCCAGGCACATAGGAGGAGACTGACAGCTAGCAGTGTTTGTAGCTGTTAAAATCACGCATCGTTTGGTCCAGTTCATTTTTTTCTTACTTTTTTTGATTCAATTCAGATCACATTTTCGGGGATTAGGTCTCCTGGAATTGAATTATGTGGAGTATCAGGAGTAGATTTGATGGCATGTGAGTGATACTCCAAATAACAGTAGTTTAAGACAAGATATAAGTTTAGTTTAGTTTATTTTTTCATGCAAAATAAGTCCGAGGATATGCAGTGAAGGGCTGGTCCTGGCATGTGGGACCCAGGCTCCCTGCAGCTGGAGGTTCTAGTTCTAAGAAAGAGTGGGAACATTAGGTGTTGGTAGGCGATCGGCTGTCTGTGCTGTGTGCGGATTCTCTATTGCATCTTCTGCTTCAGCCCCGATTATGGAATTTCTTGCTATATTGTCTCCCCCAAAAGAAGGAAAGGGAGAAACACCCTAATTGGCCACAGGAAACGAAACCTCTTTTAACTTAACCAGGGTTCTGCACGAGCATGCCTTCTAAGCACACAACACAGAATTAATCAGCATTGCACTAAACGCATTAAATCATGCTAATATGGACATCACACAACCAAGATTTCCCATTCCTATTTGAAGTTTTGGTTCTGTGTAAGAATAAAGAAAGATGGGGGGCTAATTGTTCCATCAGGTCTTTCCTGGCACTGACCTTGTCTGAATCCAAGTAGCTTAATAAACTCTGCAACGTTTGACAGCCCTCGGTCCTCTTGACTGTCACTCTGCTTAGAGAGTCACTTAAAAAAAAAATGAGGAAACTTAAGGTCGTGGAGTCTCAGGCTATGGCCACCTGATGATATATGATCCTTTATATAATAATACTGTTCGGCTCCTTCTTTTTTTTGTGAGGCAGCAACCAGAAAGGATTTTCTAAGTTGGTGAGACTGGTGTGTGCAGTAAGAACACACTGAAGGACATGACTATCAAGTACGTATTGGAAGGGAGGAGAAAGAAACTAGGATTTTAGGGTCATTTAATAAATACTGACTATTTTTACCCCGAGAATTGGGTATTGTTTGCTAACTCTTGAGGGTGGGGAAATGAGGTCTAATGAGTTCATCTTCTCCTGTTTCCCATTTTTTCCCATCATCACACCACTGGTCGGTTGTGACACGACTATTTGAAACTAGCTCTGTTTGCCTCCAAGACCTGTGCAAATTCTTCTATGTAAAAAAGCTGGCTACTTAAGCAGCCAATGCTCCTATAAGAGTCATTGGAACTAAACATTGAAAAATCCATAAAACATGGTCATGGGATAAATTGCAAAGGCAAGCACCAGAAAAAAGCAGAATATAATATTTTATTTATAGCATAGGTACTGTGATGTGAAAATGCAGGGGAGGGACTGGAAATAAATCAAACCATTTTCTGACAGGGGTGCCTCTTAGTAATGGGCCTCTGTGATACTTTACCGGAACCAGCTAGTGAGAGCCCATTGTTAAGTTTCAAAGATTTTGAAAGTTAGTTGCGAAAGTATTGGTAGCTTGAAATTGGCCATGATCATTGTATTTACACAACAGAAACTGGTAAGGACTATAAATTGTGGCTTTCTTTCTCCCTCAGAAAGTCAGTTTACCAATACAGTTCTCACTGCTCAGGCTTCCATGCTTTTCTGTATTGTACTAAACCATTTCTACAAAAGCATAAATTAGCTTAGAATCAAGGGGAGAAAAAATGAATACGGTGGAGTTAATAAAGAATAAAATGAAACTAAAGTAAAATCAGTAGCTTCCGGAAAGCCTGTGGATGACCTGAACGTGGCTTTCCCTTGTCCTTGCTGTCTTTGAACGCAGAGTTGGGTTCCAAGGAGAGATCAAGTCCCATATGTTTTTTTCTGGGTGCAGCACCCTCCTCAGCTCTGCCTTGCTCATTGGGGAGGGTGTGTGAGCTGCTTAAATGGAGGGGAACAGCTGTGCGTGCTGGGCTGTAGATCACAAAGCATGTTTTCCCAAATAGTTCATAGAAATTGATGCATCCTTTGGTCACAGGTGGTTTTCTACACCTTGTGTGGTTTAGAATTTCTTTTTGTTCTTTGCTTCCTTCTGTAAGTCTCACTCCAAAGAGAGAGAAAATGCTTAATTTAAGAGGACGTGTAAGAGCCTGTTGACCTCCTCGGCCTGCATGTTGACGGTGGTCACTGAAGGGGCCAGATTTCTCTGCCCCAGCACCAGAGAGGCACACAAAGGCCACTCTGGTCCCCAGCCTGGACGTCTGTGCTCATGCTTGGGAGGTGCACACTGCACACGCTATGGGGCACATGAAAAGAGAGCTGCACTCAACAAAGTCTTGACATTGATATTCTCATGTGCACATGGCAGATGCCGTTATAGCTTTGGCAGGGGGTGAGCCAAGGTTGCGACAGGATACCTCTTGCAATTGTGGAGTAATATGATAAGGAAGAGACCAGACAGAACAGGCAGCTCTCAGTCCCCAGTCCAGAAAGGCACATAGAGACTTTTTTTAGTCTGTTGCCTGCCTGGTTTGCTGACTCACGGCCCTAACTTCTGTTGTTGGAAAGGGTGTTTGTATCAAATTATCCTGTGCCCAGGAAGGCAAAGCAGCCCCATTTGTCCTGGCAACCTTGCTCCTATAAGAGTCATTGGAACTAAAGATTGAAAAGACCTATTATTTCCTCTGTCTATCCTCTGGGGATCGATGTAAACTAGATTCTTATATTTGTTGCCTCCGTTTCTTCTTCCATCTGGTTCTGATTAAAATAGTTGGAAAAATATCCGTGGCTAATTTGGAATCTGCAGAGCAGAAGAATGACGGTTGCGTCAAACCCCATTAACCGATATTTATCACATAACCGCATGCTGTCAGGCACTTTGGTGCAGATCTCTTTTTACTGAAATTCTTCTTAGTGACCCTTTTCTTAGTTCCACTTCCTCAGCTAACTTACTTTATCCAGAAAAGTGCAACTCATTGATTTGGGTAAATGCAAAAATGTAATGTAAGTAATAATAGAGACCGTTTATTGGTCATATGTGTCCGATGTTATGCTCTCTGCTTTATATTCATTGTCATTTAATTCCTTCTGCCTGGAGAGTAGTTATTATTTTCCTATTTTCTAAATGAGGGAAGAGAGACCCAGAGAAGTTATGCAGCTCACCCCAGGCCCCTTTGCTGGTCATCCATAGTCAGAATTCAGCAAAGCCACACTTTGAGTGCCCTGCCATGTGACCTCCCCCGGGTAACCTCTTTATCCAGATTTTTTGACCTACCTCCCCCAATATTATTTTCAAAAATAAATTCACAAATGTTACAATCATTCTTAGTTAGTGGGAGAAGTTGAAATACAGAAATTCCCGGGGAAAGGAGCAGTTTGCGAAACATCCAGTCCGGCTCACGCTAAGCATCAGAGAGGAGAAGGCCCCCACTTGGGTGTCACGGTCACCCCTTACACTGCAAAGGCCAGGGGGAATTAGATGTTATCCTTCCAGATTTTCCAGCCATCCATATTCCAGATTAACTGAACAATGGAATGACAGAGCTCATAATTCTGGCCGTTTTGACTAGAGATAAACACAACAGTCTTGCCCTGCTTATGTAATTACACCTGTTATAGCATAATGCTAAAAGGGGAGCCCCACTGAGGAAATGGAGAGACCAAGTCCTTTGCTTGCATTCCCAGCGAACAAAAACGTATTCCAATTCTTCACGGACGCTTTTATCTCCAACACACAGGGCAGTATGTGCTATCGTTAGGGACTTCATCAGAGGATGATTTGTTGGCATGTTAATCTAATTGATCAGAATCTCCCCAAGAATCCCCTGGCAATAACAGATTCTCCTTCTTTTTTCAAAAAATGTCGAAAGAGTTTTAGAGTGTAGCAAACACTGCACATTTATTATGCTCTTTCTGTGTTGAAGGCTAATCACAGAGTAAGTCTGAAGGCTCCATTTCCCTTATTTCTTTCAACTTTACGAGTTATTGGAGTGGCCTTCGAGGTTCAAATCAATATCTATCAATTGGAATTACAACCCGAATTCCATTCGAGCTTTCTGGTTGCATGGACTTTCTGCTGAGGTCAATGACAAACATGACCTCAGAAGAGATTGTAAAGAGCTTTTTAGGAAAGGTTGGTTAAGAGACTTTCAAAAGTAAAACATCTTCAAATTTAAATTCTGCAACTATAGAATTTATAGGGGCTCCTATTAGGGAAACACATCTTCTGAGTATTTTCTAATATCCCAAATATTCTCAAGGTCTCTCAGACATATTTTCATTTGTATGTGTGATATATTATTGCACCCCATTTTTCAGAAAAGAAATCTGTGATTGAAAAGTTACGCAAGAGGCAGAGCTAGAATCTGAAATAAGTGTTGTGTTGCCTTAAAACTCATGTTCTTTTTACCACTCTATGCTGTAAAACGGGGTCAGCAAACTATGGTCCTTTAGCCCATATTCCAATAAAACTATTTACAAAAACAAGGATTTACCACTTGTTTTTGTAAATAAAGTTTTATTGGAATACAGCCATACTCTATTGTCTATGGCTGCTTTTGCAATATATTAAGAGTTTAGGCGATATACCCCACAAAGACGAAAATGTTTACTATCTGGCCTTTTGCAGAATAAGTTTTGTGACCTCTGTTGTAAAGAATCCTAATATATTCATAATATTTTGAAAGGTTCCTACTTTCTAGTAACTTAATTTTTAGTTTAAGAGACCAATAAACACCTAAGTAACTGACATGTTCTACCTCAACTGACATAGTCTTCAAGATCAGGGAATATCTTTTTATTCATCTAATGACTTAAGCCTCCTATCACTTTGGGGAAAATATCTTTTTCAACCTCTACGATTCCATCTCCTTCTGTGAAAATCTCAAGTCTCTCAGAGCCTCCACGGTCCAGTACATCAATCCTAGATACAATTGCTTCGTAGAGAGAAAATTGGAGCAGTTGATCAATACTTCACAGACTCCACTCTCCATTGCCATTGTGACAGTTGCAATCTTATGATGTCACTGCTGAAATGTAGTCGTCTTGTCCAGATGACCAGGATGAAAGGGACACATCCTCCCCACCCTAAAATCTGGTGCCTTCTTATGTAGGGGTATGCGACTCATTGACCTGGAGGTCACCGTGAGTTAAGGATTTTCTTTTGTATTATATTACTCCACATAGAACGTGGTGTCTCCTTTCTTTGATTTTTGACACTACCTAAAAACATTCTGTGCTGGAGCGTCTAGCTCCAAGGCCACCTGCAACAGTTTAAATCCCGTGTCCTGGGCTACTTGGCTTTTCGGTCTGGGGCGTTGTAACAGCAGGCTCGTTACTTTGAGGGACCACTCCACTCTACCCCACATGCAGTGAGGCTGGACGTCCCATTTTTCAGATTCCGCTTGAAGAGTTTTAAATGCCTTGATTTCCTGGGCTTCGTGGCAGCAAGCTAGCTTTTCTCTCCGGCCTCCTAACAGCAGTAAATCATTTCTTTGAATGCTTTGATTTGGCCAAACTCAAGGGACTCTCAGCCAGTCCATTATAGCATCCCCTGTCATTACACTGTAGGACGGGAACACTTTTCAAGTAATCAGAGACACTGTGCTTACCAGGAGTGTCCAACTTAAACACGTTACTTTGATAGCTTTTTTTAAAAAAAAACAGAAAAAAACAAAAACAGGCTTTGTTTTTTAGAGCAATTTTAGGTTCCTAGCAAAACTGAGCCAAAGGTACAGAGATTTCCAGACACCCCTGCCCCGATACACACATAGTCTCATCCATTATCAACATCCCTCCAAAAGAGGATACATTTATTATCATTGACGTACCTATGTTAACGCATCATTATCACTCAAAGTCTATAGTTTACTCTTGATGTACGTTCTGTGGGTTTGGACAAATGTATAATAACATGTATTCATCATTATGGTGTCATGCCGGGTATTTTCACTCCTCTAAAAATTCTCTGTGCTCCAGCTATTCATTGCTTACTCCTCCTTAACCCCTGGCAACCTCTGATCCTTTTACTTTCCAGAATGTCATATAGTTGGAATCGCATAGTATGTAGCCTTTTCAGATGGGCTTCCTTCAATTAGTGATGTGCACTTAAGTTTCCTCCATGTTTTTTCATGGCTTAAATAGTTAATTTCTTTTGAGTGCTGAATAATATTCCATTATCTGAATGTCCTGGGGTTTATCTATTCACCTGCTGAAGGACATCTTACTGCTTACCTCATTTCCCTTTAAAGTTTTCCATCATGACAGATAAAGAGAAAATGTATTAAATTTTTATTAAATTTTTGTAATGGGAACGGCTTTATGTGTTTCTTCTACAATGTACTTGAAAGCGAGGTATGAGTTCCAGAAAGGATAGAAATGGCCCAGTCTAGTTAGTTGACCATGCTCTGTGCGTTGGAAATGGAGCTGGCTGTTGTACATACTCCTCACAGGGCTGTCAGTAACTGCCTTGTTCCAAAGTTAGTGTCTGTGATAGAACCGTAGGCTCTGAAAGCCTAGAAAAATGTGGAAGCTGGACTTTGAAGACTGGAATCATGGTTTCTTCATCTTCCTAGCCAGGAAATTTGGGGGTGCTTCTTCTGAACTCGGATCAGTCAGGCCAGATTAATGATAATCCCCCCTCTCCAAACCCAAGTACTAGGGGAATATTTTGCCTAGGACACCTGTCATGTCTGCATTTATTTCTAGTGTGCAAAGAGCAAAGCGGGGCTATAAAAACTATATTTAAAAAAAAAAAACAACAACACATCAGAACATATACTTCAAAACGAGTGATGTTGCCAATGAAATAGTTCTTATTAGATACTAGATATTTGTTCCAGTGCTGCTTCCAGGGCTCCGAGTAGTATTGGGGCCACAGACACCCCCTTTGGAAAGGCGTCCAGACTTTGTGTGTCATCTTAGGGTGGTCTCAGTATCGGCAGATTTTGAGTTGTTAAGGAGTCAGGTAGTGAGTAGACTAAAGTTAAATAGGCTCCATTATTGCGACTTCAGAGGAGTCAGTGAAGCCCCCTCTGAGGGTCAGGGCAGGGCGTGGCCATGATGGACGTTGTGGTTGGAGTTCAGGGTCTCTGACTGGGGAAGAAGGGTTAATGATGCATGAGAGACAGAGAACAGAATGTAAAACTGGAAACGCATAGAAGGACAGTGTTAGCCTGAGTCCTCCGAGAAGTAGATAAAGTCTCCAAGGCTTTTTAAGAGGGGCAGGGCTTATGGGGATCTGGGAAGGTCAAAGACCTCAGTGCAAGCCTGAGCCCCAGCGGTGCAGAGGAGAGGACATTGGGTGGAAGTCGCCTAGATGACCATGTCGTCTAGCTGTTTTGGATTATGAAAGGATGAAGTAGACTCTCTGGGGGGGATAAAGCACTGACTCTTTCTGCTGCACACTTATTGTGTTATTGGTTTTACTGTTACACTCTGACTTTTCCACTAGTTGGTTCTCTTAAGGGAGGATTTGATTAAGTTTTATTCTCTCTACATCCCCTGACAAAGTCTCCACCACACAGTAGACATACCCCTAGGCCCACATGTGACAGATGCCAAAGGACTGCTTACATGAACTGCATTATTTCACCTTCTGTGCGATATAATTCCTCCACGTTTCAGAAAAATATTTTTAAAAAGTATTCCTTCAAACACAGTATTGTACATGTTCCAGTTTTTTTATCCATCCCCTAGATAGTCCGAACTTCCCCCTCCAACCGTCCTAGGCTATGAAATGTCAGATGCGTTTGTTTCGAACAATGGAAGCCCCCGTCCCCTCTAACCATCCTAGGATGTGAAATGTCAGATGAGAAAGAGCTGGACCTGAACCTTCACACTCGAGTCTGGAGCTTTAGGCTCCTGGCTTCTGGCTCTCAAAGACGGAATATGCTCTTTTCCAGGTGTGTTTTATTTTCTCCCATCACTTTAGTGCTCTGCCACCATCCCAGGGCACTCCGCTGGCAATCACCATACGCGATAGCCTCGGAGTTCAGGAACTGCCAAGAAGAATAGTCACAAAGACAACACTTCTGGGAGTCAAATGTGTATTGCTGACATCAGTTTGTCAGGTGCCAGGAGTTCCACGGGAGCCTCCCTAACCTAAAACAAAAGCCATTGCAGGAATGAGGGTGGTAGCAGTATCAACATCAATAACCATCGCAAAATTATAAAGTTAATATTCTAATGCTCAGATTTAGGCTCTGACACCGTGTGTGTGTGTGTGTATGTTGTGTGTACGTGCTCCCAAACTCGAGGCATCTAATTTCCTGAGAAGATTGTTTTATTATGCTCTCAGGGCAGCAGACAGGACTTATAACGTCTTTTGGGTCACTATAGTAGAGAATATGACCTCAGAATCACTAACAGGGAGTGTTTGAGCAAGTAGCTGCTATTCTGGCCCAACACTGTACCCACAGAATGTAGTAAAAAATACTGACAGATGACACGTGAAGTCTAAAGATTTTGCAGATGTCAGTTGATAAAATGTTCGGATATTAATATGATGTCTTAGAAAATAATTTTTTCTTAATATGATTCTGCGTTAAATATACTAAGAAAAGAAAAAAAATACTAGTATATGAATAGAGGGAAGCAATCTGCCTACTGGAAGCTGTTGAAGAAGTGGTAATAGAAATTAAGTTTTGCTTCCCAATCCTGCCCTCTTCCGGGATTACATTTTCTGATTCTGAAAAGTAACACAGGCTCAAGCAAAGGCAGAAGGTAAGCTACACAACTTCCTATTTAGACAGGCATTCTACAGCATGGACCATGTTTGTAGCCGTTTTTGTGCATTTTGGAAATTCACGGTGGCCCTTTGGAGCCTCGAAGCCAGCGTGTGTACCTATAGAGTCATCAGGAATAAGGGGTGCAGAGGGTCTTATTATAAGCTTCCTTTTCACCCTTTAAACCTACAACGCCATGGAAATGCTCATCTCTACCCAACGAGCAGCTCTCTCAAAATGAGTTTTCTTGGATAAGATTCGGGCAGAACCACTGGTCTCCTCTGAGATACACCTTCAGATTCCTTGTGGAAACCCACTCGGCCTTTGGAAGAAGTTAACAGATTTAGTCTAGATTCTGCAACTGACAAACTAGTCCCTGTCCTCCTCAAGGACCTGAAGGCAGCATGCCTCACCAAGTGTCTTCTCTGATCTGAACGAAGCCGATTTTCCTTTGTTTTCATTATTACTTCCACGGTATGATTTCAGATCCTCTTGCCAAGCTGCTCATAATTGCCTGGATATAGTCTCGTATCCTTCTCCAAATAAGATGCCACAAGCAATAAAGTTGAACACAGAACAGAGGGGAAGCCTAACCAGGAGCCTTTTGGACAGCTAGCAGCATCCCATTTTTCTTTTTTTCCTTTAAAATAGGGTAGGAACACGTCACATGAGATCTACTCTCTTAATAGGCTTTTAGGTGTACAATACGGTATTGTTATCTATAAACACAGTGTTGTACAGTAGAGCTCATCTTGCATAACTGGAATTTTGTACCTTTGATTAGCAAGTCTCTATTTTCTCCTTCTCCCAGCCCTTGGCAACCACCATTCTATTCTTCGCTTATATGAGTTATACTGTTTTATTTATTTGTGTGTCTGTGGTTTATACAGTATTTGTTTAGACGAAATTACGTATACATTTCTTTGCTCATCGTTTCTTCTTGCAGCTCAGAAGTTTGTTCTGGGAATTCCTTCTTCCTGAAAAACATGCTTTAGGAAGTCCTTTTAGTATAGGATTTGTTGGTAAATTCTCTTGGCTTTTCTTTTTTTCTGAAAATGGCTTTATTCCGTCCTTATTCTTATATGATTGCTTTTGTTTGGTTGTTTTTCTTAGCCCATAGAAGACATTATTCCACTGAATTTGGGACTAGAGTTTGACTAGTTTAGGTAACTGAACTAAGTGGAATCACGCAGTATTTGTCTTCCTGTGACTGGCTTATTATACTTAGCAAAATGTCCTCAGAGTTCATTTATGTTGTTACAATTTGCAGGATTTCCTTTCTTTTTTAAGGCCAGTCATTCCCCCGGCTCAAAAAAAAAAAAAAAAAAAACAAAGAAAAAACAAAGAAAAATTAGCTTCTAGGTGAAAAACAGAATAGAGGAACATGCTATGTGGATCTTTAATGAGGATGTAAGCTACGAATCTTATTGAAAAAAAGCTATTGTCTTTTCAATAATATTACCTACATAATAATTGTGACAGCCATTTTTTGAATTCTCCTTAAGAGTTAGGCATTGTACTAAGTGATTTACATATATAATCTCATTATATGTAAAATTCTCTGTGTTCGATACAATTATCCCCATTATAAATGGTAGGAAACTGATGCTAAGAATAAATGACTTCTGAAAAGTCAGACTACAAGTAAGAGATAGATTTAGAATTCAAACCCAGTACTATTTGATGCAAGAACCTTTGGAATCTTAAATATTATATTATACAACCTTGTTATGAGCTTTAATGAACTAGTTTAAATTAAGTTACTAGTTTGATTTAAGCATAAAACTATGGTCTAGATAGAGAACCTGACATAGTCTTTGATTGTAGGGACTAAGGGGACAATTTGGTCTAGTAGGAAAAATAGACACAGCAGTGCCAGATAAAACTGCGTTCACACTCACTAGTTTTGGAATCGTAGCCAAGTAAGTGATGGGCTATAATCTATTCTCTGCCCTTCTCTGCCCTGCCCTGCGCCCCAGGAGACCAGCTGTTAATAAGCTGTGTCAAAAGCTTCTGTCTTAGTTCTGGCTGTTGCAACAAATCACCGTAGACTGGGTGGCTTAAACAGCAAGCACGCATTTCTTTTTCAGTTCTGAAGGTTAAAAGTCCAAGATCAAGGTGCCAGCATGGTCAGGTTCTGGTGAGAACTCTCTTCGGAAGTGCCGACAGCTGATTTCTCCTTGCATCCTCACGTGGTAGAGAGAGAAAGAGAGAGAACTCTCTGGAGTCCCTCTCGAAAGGCTCCACTCATGACCTAATGACCTCCCAAAGGCTTCGCTTCCTAATGTCATCACTTTGGGGGGTTAAGATGTCAACATAGGAATTTTAGGGGTCACAGACGTTCAAACCATAATGTCAGTTCTTTTCCCTTTGGACCTCAAGTTGGTAGGACCAGTGGGTAGATAGAGATGGAGAGGCGAGTGAGGCCAGTATTCTTCCCCCTGGTCCTCTCCTGCTTAGTCACCGTGGGTGCCACTAAAGGCCATCGCTATCGACCAACAACCCTCTCCGCACAGCAGCTCCCAGTGGGTTGCGTGAGCACTGTCTCCCTACATCTACAGGTGGAGGGGTGGGAAGAGCCCCAGGGCGCTATACCATGTTTTGTTGGGTTTTCTAAATCTTGCCTATTCCTTTGCGGTTAACCCCTTTCTTAAACGATCCTCAATTTCCAAGTATGAATATTTCTTATGTTTCGTGCCTGGAGTCTTATTGATAGACATCACCTAGGCTCTGTTTTCTCATTTGTAAAATTGACATAACAGCGTCCCCATCATCTCTAGCATGTATAAATGAGATATGAATGGGCCTGGCATGTCGCAAGACTTCATAAACAGGAGTCAGAATGACGATTGTGATGACCTCCCCACCCCTGATTTTTTTTTTTTTTTAACTTCTCCAAGATGGGAAGTCAGCTTATTCGAGAATGTGGACGTGGCTCACAGACTGGAGTCGAACTGTGCAAATGTTTTGTAGGCGGATACAGTTTTTAAGAAAAATATCAGAAAGCGTCAGATTCCAACTTCTCTTACACCGCTGGAAGGTTCGTCAACATTGGGCTCACACAGCCACATGACGACGTCTCTTGGCTGGAACTGCATTGAGGTGGCTTCTCTTAGACAGGGCAGGGTCTCGAGTTTGCCACAGACTCGCCCAGTCCCTCTTCTATATCAGCTGGCTGTACACATTTACATCACCTGCCCGGTCCTATAAGCATTACAAGTGTTTGACTTCTGATCTAAATTATGAACTCCCAGAGGACAAATAACTTATTTGTCTCTATGCATAACTAACTCAATAATATGTTTTAGTTGAATAAACAACTTCGCTTTTTTACTCCCCAGACATTTCCACGGCTGCCACTGTCCACTCATACTCTAGCCACCTGTTCTAACCACCGCAGTGTCCCTTCGGTGAATGTGGAGAAACAGAGTATAGGGACTTGGCCGAGGGATGGAGACGAGGTCAAGAGTAAGACAAGTCCGAGGACATAGGCTGTAGGTGAAACTAAGGGGACGTGGACATACCAACCTGCCGCTGAAGAGATCAGTTTTTTTAAATTCGTGTACGACGTCTCCCTAACTGGTTTAATAAGACATGTCCTGATCCCCCTCATTCATATTGCTAAATACTTAAATCTGGACACTCTTCAGGTTCGGGTGGTTACCTCTCTTAAAGCTGGAAGCACTGTCCTGCTCTGCTACCCAGAGCTGAATACCCTTCCCACGACCCTAGCCAGGCAGCCTTGGCCGGGGAAGAGCTGCCAAGGGTGGGGGCCCAGCTCACTGTTCTGTTAGCTAATAGGAAGGTAATGACCCAACAGCTGCAGATAACTGTCATCCTTCTGCCCTGCTTAAAAAAAAAACAAAACAAAACAGAAAACAACCACCAAAAAAATCCCGGCCTGGCATTCTATTATTCCCTTTTTAATAAGGACCTGGAAATGTCAGCCTCAGTGATTATACCTGCAGGTGCCTAGACTTCAAAGTGGGCACCTGTCACTGGAAAGATAATTGACTTTATTCAACCAGTTGTCTCCCTGTTGTAATCAAGCCATTTCATCCAAATGGATCTTTCCAACTGTTCTTTTGAGAAGGTGGGGGTGGCAGTGCTGGTGGATCACAATTACCAGGGGGGAGGGAGGGGAAGCAGAGCGAGCTCAGCCAACAGCCGCGGTAGCAAAGAGCTGTCAGCCTTTCTGGAAGCGGTGGCTGGCCCAGGGGAGGGTGTGTAGGTGGAAAAACCAAAGAGCGATCAGGGAGCCTTCTGCTCTCTCTCCAGAGTCACGTGTTCTGCGCATTTATTTAGTTTGCCTTCTGGCTGCAGACGGATACTCCCCAGGCTGCACGTTGTCTTCAGCAGCAGGTGCTCTGAGGGGACCAAGGGAGGGTAGACCTCTGTGTCCTAAGAGTCCCTTTTCTACTTCTGGGGACCATGGTTCGGTGTAAACCTCAAAGAAGACAGAGGAGTGGCAGATAGCGACTGTTTAAGGTTCTCTGCTCTCCCACCAAGAGGTAAATCCTTAGTCATAAGGCGTCCCGTTAGATTTGACAGACGTGGTCATTGGTGGTGCAGAAGGCTAGGCCTGAGCCTCTTGTAGTATTTAAATATGCTTGGGGAGCCAACATCATCCTTGCTCTCAGGAATGATTTGACTTTTATTGAAAATAATATTCAATCAAATTATAACTGGTGGTGACCAAAACTGAGACAGGAGGCTGTCGATGAATTCTTCCATCTCCCATGATTATTATTCCTTGGGTGGGATGCAAGGGCAAAAAGGAGAAGCTTTTGCATGGAAGGGAGAAAAAGGCTTCAAGGAAAGCAGTGTTTGTAGTTAAGTGACCTTATAAGGTCAGCCAGACCACAGGGAGAGGGGAAGACAAAGCAAGGGGAGGACTCACTGGGATAATTTTTATCCACTTAAGCACAAAAGGAATTGCAGCCAAGAACACAAAGGGGACCTGCCCAACCGCAGTCAAAGGTCACAGCCTGAGTCAAAGGCCACCCCTGAGTCAAAGGTCATCCTCACAGCTGCCTTGCACCTGCTTCTCCTGGCAGTTGTGGCAATGGAGCCTCACCTTATGGAAAGTACATTACAATGAAGAAAGTCACATGCAAGTGACCGAAGCAGCTAACAAGAGTGGCGCTCATGTGGTCTAATTAATGACATCTTTTGTGAGATCTGGGGAGGAGTTTGAGAAAAGTTTGTACAACAGGAAAAGAATGACGTCCAGAAGGGTATGAAAATGGCCTTGATTTTCACCATAAATTTGCTGTTTCATTCAGGTGGTAAAAACAAAAGCAGTTAAATACTGAGAATTTCACAGGGTTCAGTCTGACATGTACAAGGGTAGACTTGAAGCTCAGTGCTAGAATTCTAGGCGCTGAGTTCTCCACTGCAGGGGCTATAACACGTGGGGTCATCATTCTCCAACATTTCAGCTACTTTTAAGATCGTTCTGATGATAGACTTGCTTTTCTCTCTGCCTATGGCGAGGGAATGAGAAAGAATCGTGGATTCGTATGTCCACAATGTCTCAGGGGCATCACTGCTGGAAAGAGACCCCAGAAACCAGAGATCCTGGAAATTGGCAGATATGACTAGGCTTGGCTTCCTGAGCATGTGGCTCAGGAAGAGTCAGGCCAGTAGAGTCCAGCCCGCACTTGGCGATTGGTGGTCTGTGGATGCCGTCTTGAAATTCCAAATACTTTCATCATTGCATTTGGGTTTTGTAAGTGGAGTCTGATGGGACAATAGAACATGCACCAGAGGCTTCAAGTCCCAGGTCAGGAGCAGTCCTGCCCCTGTTCCCTCCCTGACAGGGATCTATGCTGCCTACTGCCCGGCCCCCCACCCAGAAGCAGCTGCTGTCCTGGGGACAAGATGGGGGCAGGGGATGGGCTCCAGCAAGTGTGCATTAAGACACAGAGACACGGCGTAGGGCCTTGGACACCTGTGAAAGGTCAACCCTGCCTCGTGAAGTAACCCTGAGCACAAGGGGACTCAGAATTAAATAGCAAATAAAAAATGCTCTGAGAAGTTGAGAGAAAGATCACAGAAGAAAGGAAATAAGCTTTTCCCCCTGCTTTTTGAGCAAGAGGCTCCACATTTTCATTTTGCACTGGGTCTTGCAAATGACGTAGGCAGCTCTGAGGCTCGGTCTTGGGTAAAGGCTCAGAGCGATTCCTCTCCCTGTATTTAGAGACTCTACAAATGGTAGACGCGTGGAAAAGAGCTTGGAGGCCAGAATCTGCTCTCAGCGTTTGCCTTCGAAATATTTATTATGTGACATATTTACTATGTTTTGGATGACGGATACCTACTCATCCTTTTCAGAGACCGGATAGTGTTCCATACAAAGGGCAGAAATCTGAAACCACTGCTTGAGATAGGACTAAACATTAGAATCTGGGATTACATCTTTGTAATCGTCTAGTTTTGCCTTGCTTTTGACTCAGGTGTCAGGTGAGATTTCCAGAGGTAGATTTTTTTGTGGTTTGTTTTACCTCGAATGTCAACTATTGTAACTCGATATTGTGCTACGTATTAGATTACAGTCTTCTTTTTTTTTTTTTAACGTGTCCATGCAACAGGGAAGAATAACCCTGATATTGTCTGTTTCACATGTATACGTACACACGACAGCGTACAGAATACACTGTTGTTTTGTTGATACCTTGGTGTTGGGTAGGTAACAGGGACACAAACTCCAGGGGTAGTTGATATTTTAATGAAATGAATAAGAAGCCCCTGTTCTAAGGAGAAGTTGTTTTACAAGCCTTCGACTCTCAGACATTTTCAGATTAGCATGAATGATGTTTGAAATGATTTTGTCTTGGTGAAATGAATGGTGTTCAGTTACGTAGATTGACTAGAAATAATGATATAGATCAAACGCCCTTCTGTGTGTGGGTTTTGAAACTCTAGCGTCCCAGGAAGCCTCTACCTGTTGAAAGGGTGCCTTAGGCCAAAGGACTCCATCAAATCCTGTGTCCAGGTCCCCGTAGGACATAATTCCTTGTTCCTTTTAGATCATGTGACTAAATTATTTAGTAATAAAGATATTTTATATCATGATCTAGTATATGCACATACACAATGAAAGGAGTTTTCATAGAAAATACTTCTTACCCTCACTTCTTGTAATGTATTCCATTATTTGCTATTCAATGCCATTCTATTTTGTTTTGTAAATTGCTGGTGGCAATCTGCTCAATTTCAGAACAGCCTAGTGGGATGCAAACAACAGTTTGGAAGACCCTACCCTGGAGACCTAGCAGAATCCTGCCACTTGAATATTGCTTCATATGAGCAAGCCTTTCCTGCAAGGTACTTATTAGAGAGCCTGAGATGGCAGTGACTGAGGGAGTCATTCAGTTACAGGGCAAATGGGACACATGTTTTTGTGCCAGAATTTGGTTTGGGACTTGCTTTCCTTGGAACGCACACCTGGTAGTGAAGAAACGGGAGAGGAGACCCACAGCCCTCACCTGGGCCCAACCCTGGACGTTACCAGTGACTACCAAAAAGAACCTAATTGTGGCGAATAACCTCGTCGACTTAGGTCAATTTGCGAACAACATATATACTTAAAAATGAAACATCATCAGGCACTGTAGTGGGTCATATGGTGGCACCCAAAAATAGGTCTACCCTTGAACTTCATACATGCAAACTTATTTGGAAAAAGGGTCTTTACAGATGTCATTAAGTTAAGGATCTCAAGATGAAATCGCCGGGAATTATCCAGGTGAGCTTTAAATCCAAAGATAAGTGTCCTTATAAGAGACAGAGAGGGGGAGAAATGAGACAAAAGAGGAAAAAAGGTAGCTGTGTGAAGACACAGGCAGAGACCGAAGGGTTGCGGCCACAAGCCAAAGAGGGCCTGGAGCCACCAGACACTTGAAGAGGCAAAGAATAGATTCTCCCCTCAGGCCATCAGAGGGGATGTGGCCTTGCCGACACTTTGATTTTGGACTTCTGACCTGCAGAACTGTGGGAGCATTTCTGTTGCTTTAAGCCACCAAATGTGTGTTAATTTGTTAGGGCAGACCCAGGAAACCAATACAGACATTAACTAGACAAGGACCACAGAAGTCTCTTTCATAACCCTGCCGGTCACTCAATCCAACCAGAATGACATCACCCTGAGCAAAGGACCAGAGATCTGTGATGCATTCTTTGCTAGCTTATTTAGAGATGGCTCTCAGAAAAGTACAGCATCCTGTTTGATTCAAAATATTTGAAACATCATCATTCACCATCTCTGAAGATATTTACGACTCCATATTCTTGATAACAGGATGAATGCTAAATTAGAAACTTATTTCCAAACTGTGAGGGTCATGCTTCCTACCTACAAACAGGATGGGCACTTTTTTTTTTTTTTTCAAGAAAGAACAAACAGATGCCTATGACCAGGCGATCACTTCTAAAAGATGTCTTTCCTGAAGCAAAGTTGGCCCTGGTCGGGCACTGCTGGAAGATAGAAATGCTGTTTCTCTGGTATAAAGGGGAAAAAGGCGGCCTCTACAATGGAGTAGAACTTCGCATGTGGTCCTCCAGTAAAACAGTTAACATCCGATTCAAACAGCACGAAAGAAAGAAGAGAAAAAACATGAGGACTTCGTATTTACTTGAGAACATCGGAGCAAATCGGTGACCTCGATATACATCTTGTTACCTTTTAAAAATCAGTACATCTCCAACAACCCTTCTAATAAAATAAGTATTTAGAAAGAAGATTCTTCTGAGACAATTGTTTCACTCCCACAAAAAACACTTGATAGAACTAGCTTCTTTGTTTTAGCTTCAAGCACAATGTGACACAGGTGTATGCCTTAAGGTCAAATGATGATGGAAAAAAATAGATCATTGTATTTATCTTTGACGGTTACTATGGGAGGATAATTTGATCGTTCCTACTGAATCATTAAATCAGAAAGGTTGCAAAATCTCCTGTAAATTGTGTATGCAAATTGCCTTTGATAACGCCAATATGAATTGCCTGTGGTATCTATTGAAACAAATGCTGCAGGTCTTCCTGGCAGCATTTATTTGTCAGGACCAACAGGGAACCTAAAATGATGTTTAGGACATAAAAGCCATTGTAATATAATGGTATTATGATGACCTTGTTAAATGCTTGGATATTTTTTTGAGTACTCTGTTTTTTTTAGACAATTCTGTTTCACCATTCAGAGGGGTCCATTTCAATTTAACACTTCTTTAAAAAATTTTAAACCTTTTAAAACAATTTAATTTATTAGGGTTTAAAATGAATATGAGCTAATATCATTCCATCTTAGCATGAAATAATATTAATAAAATATTTATAATAATATTTACACTATTTATAATTTATTTATAATATAATAAACATATTCCATGTGGAAAAATTAAGTTTCTCCATTACAGCCATTTATACAATTCCTGGGGGAGGACTCAGATTGGGCCATCACACGACCTTCTCTGGACCCATCTGCAGTGGCTGTGGGCATGGGGGTCCTCTGACTGGTGGCCCTCCCCGCCAGTCAGCATGGGTGGTGTGGGGAAGGACCTGTTCTCCTAAGGAAAGGTAACAGTGGTCTTACCAGAGGGAAGAAGGTATGGGACTATTCAAAAAAACCCTCAAGTGTGTATATACACACTCAGATTGATCCACATATGGACTTAGGCAAACTGGAAAAATATTATAGGAAGGATCGTGATTCATGCATTAGCCACAGTTTTGTAGGATAGGATTATGGGGTGATGTAAACACACCTTGCTTACAGAAATTGCCCAACCTTTAAGACCTCCTAGTCTTGTAAAGAAAAGGGTTTAGTCTTCACTGGCACTGGCCTGTTACTCTATAGGAAAGTGATGGTGATTTGAAGCCTAGAGGAGTTCTAGGCAGTCAGTTCCAGGCGCTCTGTGATTCGCCAAGTTCACCCGTAGGCTGGAAATGGACTCCTTTGAATGGTGTAAATGGTCACTCAGGGATGGGGACTCACGGCAGGGCATGGCCAGTGCCAGGAGAAGAGCTCCTGGCTGTGTCTTTCTTTGAGGTGCTGCAAATTTGTCTTCTCCCTTCTCGTGCCATCTTTAAGCTGATCCCAAACATCGGCACATCTCTTTCCCCTTTGTTCTTGTCATTCTTGATCCTGCATTACACATCGATTCTGACTAATTCTCCCATTCGAGCTCGGTTGGGAAGGTTTTAAACCTCTTCTGACAAGGAAGCCTTCTTTTATCCAAACACTCCTTCCACCCGTGAGAAACAAAACATTATTCAATTACAAACGATTCTAAAAGCTATCATTCTCTAAGCATCTCTCATACGCACACATGATTTTGTTACGTTCCAGAAGTTCTGGGTTACCTTTCCAAATTTCAGAGGGGTGAGTGGAGATACGCAAAGGTTACGTAACTTGTGCAGAGTTACACAGCTTGTAAGGGTCTTTGAATAGGAGCCAGATTCTGAGCCTGTGATCTCGAAAAGTCCTAATGCTGCCTCGTCCTGGCTGTGTTATCTTCAATAAGCCATCTCTGCCTTGGCCATCCGTCAGGTCAGAATATATATAAACCCTGCCCAGCCTATCCTATGGGTTCTTGCAAAGTTCTACGAGGTGACACGCGGGGAAGAACTTTGCACATCATGAACCACATGCGCACACATGTGACGTTTCTTTTAAAAAACTACGTAGGTGGGTGGAGGCACATCTGTGTGAAGTCCAGGGTCTGAGAGCTTCAGGGGATTGCATAAAGTGATGCAACAAATATAACGAGGCTCCAGTGGTGGGGGGGGGGCGTGGTGGCAGTTGAAGATAGGGTGACCAGCTCTCTGGTTTGCCCCCAGCAGAGGTGTTTCCTGAGACTTGGGGCTTTCTATGCCAAGAATGGGTAAGTCCTGAGCAAGCCAAGATCAGTTGGTCACCCCAGTTGAGGTGAAAATGATTGGTCATCTCAATAGCAGTAAAAGAGATAACAGATGACCACTCCCTGCCTTGGAACCCCCATTGCTTACACTCTGTCTACACTGTAGCATTCATCCCCTGACTGATGCCATGTTTGTCACTAGACGGTGAGTGTCTTGAAAGAAAAGATTGTGTCTTGTTCATCTTCCCATTGCTGGGACTTAACTCAGTGTCTGGCATAAAAGGAGAATCAGTGCATGTCTACTGACGTGGTGGCATCTAGCACCATACCTGGCTTGCATTTGGTGACTAATGAATCAGGTAATAGAGCCAGTTAGTTGCATAGGCGGGCCTGATCTTGGCATTTTGTTCCTTAAACCAATTAGTGAAGTTGCCTTACAAGGAATATTCTTGAGAAAATGGCTATAAAAATATCCTTAGTTCATGAGCAAAAATGGTACTTAAATAGAGGTTACATTATGCAGTTGATCTACCTTTCTGTTTTCCAAATTAAACCTGCCTTAGAACATCCATTATATTTTCAGTTTTCAGTTTAATCCATCTTTGATAAGGTAGAAACTTTCAGGACACAGCCATCAATATTTCTCAGTAAGAATCCTGGCTCCTTTGTAATTAAATTTCTCTCTCCTGCTAATTTGCGTGCATCCACATATTATCTCTTTCCTCCAATTAAAAACATTACTCATTGACCGTGCTTGAAATTTGAAGCCAAGATGAAGAAGTGAACAGGCACGAGGCACGGAAGCAATCAAATTGGATATTTCTCCTGAGTTAAGGTATTTTTCTTCCTTTATATCTTGGCAAGTGGTCACCTTTGTGGCCTTGGCAGCTGTACTATGGGAACATATTGGATAGGTAACATGTTTTATATTCACACATGTCACCGATGGAGCTTGGAGACCTTATTAAAACTGGAAAAGAAGCGTGAACAGTCAATTTTTCTCATCACAAGTTTGTAGTCTAAAGCTATCCATCTCAGGTAAAATGGAATTTCTACAGCAACTCAGTACAGAGGTGAAGCATGTAGTCCGTTGATGTGGAATTAGAAGAAACTGAGTTCACTAGACTATAGTTCTGTTTCTGCAACATCAAATGTAAGCCCTTCTCATACAATTTTAGAAATTCAAACACCCAACTCCAAAATAATGAACTGATGGATCGCATTCAAAACTTGAGATGGAAAGTGTCAGGAAGTAGAAACTTTTTAAAAAGAATTTGAAATCGTGGAATAGGGCGTGCTTTTATACAACGCTGCATGTTTGTAAATCCAGGCAGTTGATTTTTATCAGCCTCCTCCACGCTGTTGTGTATTTTTCCATCTTGACCCTCTCATTGTTCTGTTTCCTATTTAATAAAGACAAATTTTCCAATCCTTGTTTCATTAATGTTGGTCTCTCGTGTCTCATTTACCCAGATGGTGGTGATAATGTGCAGAATGTAAGAGGGAAGGGAAATAGCTAATTACATATGTTATAAAGGAAGCCAGGAAGGGCTTGGAGAAAAAAATACATCCATAAATCTCAGAGTCACACATCATAGCACAGAACATGGAGCCTGCATGGAGATAAGCCGTGTGGCTGACATCGAGGTCTTAGCTAGAAAATCTTCTGCAGAGAGCTCCCAATCTTTTACCCCTACTATTCCCTCCGGTCTCCAAATAAATTGTTATATGACTTTTGAACAACAACAAAAAAAAGTAATGACGTAGCTGTTTGTCTTCCAAATAGAAGGACTATGCAAATCAGTTAACTGGCTGGGACTCTTCCCATTCCCGAGGGTCCTGGCCAGAGGAAGAGCCGATCCTTGGCAGGCATTCTGTGAGAAGCACGTCACAGCACATCAGGCGCCTTCTACTGCTTGTTGTTGCTGTTTTTAATGATAGCTGTCCTCCTAGGTGTGAAGTGGTATCGCGTGGTTTTGATTTGCATTTCTCTATTGACTAATGATGTTGATTTTTTTTTCCCCATGTACCTACTGGCCATGTGTGTATGTTCTTTGAAGAAACGTCTCTTCAAGCCCTTTGCTCATGGTTGAATTGGGGTGTCTTTTTGTTGTGGAGGACAAATTACTTGTAAATAAGCTTTCAATTCATAGTAATTGGGTCTAGAGGAAGTGTACCTTCAAACTTACTTAATTTTGTTTACTTTATCTGTCAAATTTAGAGAGAGGAGTTTAATTTTTTTCCCACCTTAATTTGACAACTTTATCGAATTGTGTTTCTAATAGTTTTATTTACATAGTTTGATGCTTCATCGATGGTTCATTGTGGTTTTGATTTCTTGGTGTAATGTACCTTTTACCAATTTGAAATGTTCCTCTTTTCCTTTTATGCCTTGTTTGCTTGAATTTCACCTTGCTGAATATTACTTCCTGTTTTTTTTAATGTCTTTATATTTGGTGAATTTTGGCCAACATATTTATGGGTATCAGTATTCCACCACCATTTACTAAGAAGAATTTCCTTTTTGTTTTGGTTGCTTTGGTGCATTTGTCAAAAATCAAATGACCATATGAGTGCTGGTCTATTTCTGGGTTATAGAGTCTGTTTTGTTGATCTATTCGTGAAACCTTATGTCGCTATAGAGTCTGTTTTGTTGATCTATTTGTGAAACCTTATGTCACTGTCTTAATTACTGTAGCTTTATAGTAAGTCTTTTTTATGTTAACAAATCATTTTTATATGGTGTTTTAACAGAAATGTTCATCACTTTTTGTGCAACAAGGCCTTTACCTTCCTCCCTTTCTTTCTTTCTCTCTTCTTTTTTATTGATGTTGTATTGGTTTATAACATTCTATGATGCTATAAATACAGCAACTCAGTACAACTCATAACATTCTATGATGTTATAAACCAATACAACATCAATAAAAAAAAGAGACTTTTTTTTAATGACATTGTATAATATAAAGTTTCCTGTGTGGGACATTATAATTTGACATCTGTATATATTACACTATACTCACCAACAAGAGTCTAGTTTCTCTCTGTCGCCATACAGTGGACCCCCTTTACTGTTTCTCCCCTCCCTCCACCAAGCTGTTGTCTGCCTCTATGAGTGTTTTTATTGTTGTTGTTCATTCTTTTGTTTTGGTTGTGTTAAATTCCACATATGAGTGAAATCATACGGTATTTGTCCTTTTCTGTCTGATTTATATCGCTGAGCATAATACTTTCAAGGTGTCTTCCACATTACACCAAATGGTAAAATTTCACCTCTTTATGGCTGAATGGTATTCCATCGTCTATAAAAACCACATCTTCTTTATCCATTCATCCATCGATGGGCACTTGGGTTGTTTCCATATCTTTGCTATTGCAAATAACGCTGCAGCGAATATAGGGGTGCATATATCTTTTTAAATTAGTGTGAATTTAGATAGTTTGAGTTCTCTAAATTTGTTCTTTGAGTAGATGGTGTAACCATATTCAGTCTTCCAGTCTAGGAACATACCATATATTTCTTCTTTTTGACCTTCATTAATTTCTCTCAGCCATGTTTTCTTCTTTATAGTGTACAGATATTGCTGATCTTTTGTTAACTTTTCCTAAGTGTTTTGTGTTTTTCACAGTATTACACATGAATTTTCTAAATTTCATTTTCCAATTGTTTGCTACTAATTTGTATTGGTAGTATGAATTTGGTATATTTGCCTTATATCCTGCAACCTTGCTAAATTTAAGTATTAATTCTGACATCTTTTATTCATGTAATTAAATATGCCCATCTTTTTCTTAGTTGTTTCCCAGGATAGGTATTGTGTACAAATGGCCTTTGTTTTTCCAACATTAGAAAATAAGTTCCTATTTTTAAAATTATGTTTATAAATTTTACATTTAGATTTTCATTCTGTCCAGTATTTAATTTAATGTATGGCAAGGTAAGAATGTAGTCTTACACCAATCTAATAATTAGAATAGTAGATGGTTCTAACATCATTTATTCAATAAATTTCCATCTTCTAACTGAAATTAAATTGCTATGTTTATCTTATACTAAGCTTCAAAGTAGACATGGATCTGTTTCTGGAATTTGTAGCTTTATCTATTAATTAGTTTGTCTATAATTTTGCTAATAATTATGGTAGTTTTATTAATTTTGGGAGCTTATTTATTTTTAAAAATATCTTGGCTAACTCTTTGCATTGACTACTCCAGATAAAATATAAGATTAACTTAAGTTTCATAAAACAATTCATTGGGATTATTATTAGAATTAAATGGAATATATAGATCAATTTCAGATAACTATATACCTTTGAATATTGAGTATTCCCATCCAGAAATATAATTTGCATCTCTTTTTTTAAAATGTTGTTTTATGGCTCTGTAGTAGGGCTTTATAATTTTCTTCACACAGGTCTTGGTTGTTTTCCTCAGACTTTTCATAAGTATTTTATAGTTTGCTATTGTCACAGGATCTTTTTATAGTATACTTTCTAACTCGTTTCTGGAAAGCAGTTGACTTCACAGCTTCTTTGTTGAGCTTACAATACATTTAAATATAATTAAATTCAAGCCAATAAAATATAACATTCTTAAATAACTACTCAGATAATTGCCACCTTCATAGGGAGGGAAAGGGAGGCTGCAAGATACCAATAAACAGACTTTGTAAAGAATGAGTCAAGAAGACCTCAGCCTTCTTGAGGGGGCGCTCTCATGCCTGTGCCTACTTTGGGTTTAACAGCCCTCCCAACTTCCTCTTCCCTTCTGCAAAAGAACTTTCCCTTCCTTGTGCTGGCGGATTTGCACTTGGCTCACCATGGCTGCATGTTCCAGGAAGCAGCTCTCCCAAAGCAACCCTTATCTTTTGGAGGAATAGCTAGCTGACTTCTCTTTAAGATCAACATCTTGTTTAACTGGGGTCAGTTGGTTCACAAGTGAAAACCTTCCCCACCAAGCAATCTTCATTTTATATCCGCAGTTGAGTAATATGATATAAACTGTGAGTTTTGAATGTAAAGAATTCCATTTACATTAAAAGCACAAAGATTCCCTAAGATGTGCACTTGTGTTTTCTCTGTTCACTGTGTTTTTCTTTTGTCAAGAATGTTACAAAAGAATGAACCTCTCGATGGTTCCCTTTTTGCTTTGGACTGTCACCCTTGGATTACATTTGTGGGTCTGACCTGAAGATTTTGAGTCCATCAGTTTACCAGCCCTGAGAGATAATGAACCTAGCCTCACACCTTCTCTCCCCCTTTCTAGAAAGTAGTGATTTCTTATGAAGGAGTAAGCAACCTGAACTTAGAAAAATCCCAAATAGTATGCTCATCAATTCCCTTCTTGGACACAAAGAAACAAAGCTATCTTTTCCTCCAAATTATAGAGTGGTTCCATTTTTCCATTTCATGGTTTTACAATATGTAAGCCAAATACATTTTTCCAGTGTTAACAAAGGGATGAATAGTCAGGGAAATGTCTCCACCTGTGCTCCCTTAAAAAAAAAAGAAAAGAAAAACAAACACACGCTCACATTTGGATCCAGATGTGCCACCCAATTTTCTAAAGTGTCTCGCAAACCTTTTATCCTCATGAAACTCAATATAATGAGGCTAAATGTAATGGAGGTGTCAGGGGGAAGTATGCTAACCAGTTCCTGTCAGTCACACAAGTATTCAGCAAGCTTTCTCTCCAAACCAAACCTTCCTACAGTGTCCCAAGCATTCATTTTCTCCATGGGAAGCACTTGAATCTAAGAGCTCAAAGTGTTTTTTAATTTTTTAAAAAATTATTTTTAGTATCTCACAAAGCTTTCCGAGGTAGGAAAAGCAGATCATGTAACTAACAGTGATTACCACTCTTTATTTTCCTTATTCTGGGGGTAGAGGCTGCCCTAATTAAATCTCATTGTCCAAATCAGACAGAGGCTGAAAAATTGTCTCGATGTAACGACTTCTATAAAACTCTCAGCTAGTCATTCATTCATTCTTTCTTTTGCTGTTTGAGTTTATCAATATCATCATGAATGACTATCAGCCATTATCAATATGATGTTGGCCTCTGGTTCTTTGAAGACTTTTCATTTTTTAGTACATTTCCTTACACTTCTACTTACTAATGACCCATCAGATTAGCCCACCCTTGTATTAATGGACCTGCAGCCATGGTCATAGGGACTGTGAACTTCTGTGTATCTTTCTTGGAATGTTTCATGGGGGCTCACTTGGTTCGTAAGTGAAACCTAAAGTAATGCATTCCGTATATGAGTAGCCCTTATAGCTGAATCTAATATCCTCTCTTTAACTTCTGGTGAGAGAGAAGTAGATCAAACAGGAAACAAATGGCAACCCCTCAAGTTTGCAAGAAGAGAGACATACAAAGAAATTGCGTTCCATGCCAGGGACTGAATTGACATATCATCTCACCATTAAGTGACTAATCTCTAATCTCTTTCCATCATGACAGCTGGAGGGCAGATGCCGGCCCAGGAAGGAACTGTGCCACAGTGCTGGGAAGAAGGAATGCGGACAGTCAGAAAGCAGCAGAGGGGTAAGTGAGGCATCATCCATCCATTAACCAAGCCAAGCATCATGGCCAACCTTCCTGTGGTCTTATACATATCGTATTCCAACTGTAACAAGTGTCCAAATGTAGTAAATCCATTCATGTTTAGGGGTAGGTGGTTGGGTTTGCTACATTTACCTTTGCAAACTAATAAAGAAGGAAATTCTCTCACATGGGGAAGAGAATCTATCAAATTCTAGGCCAGGGACTTTGTTCTTTAGCATCTGAGCAGCAGTTTAAAAAATCCAGGTGTTCTGTGCAGAGACTTTGCTGTGCCCCCTCCCTCTGAACTCAGGCCACACACTGCAAGGGCAGGTGAGGGAGGGGAGGGCAGAGGGATGGAGGAGAGTGGGCTTCAGCCCAGCCCAGAATCAGCTACTCTGGACGCTGTTCGACTTCATAGGTCATCGATAACGTTCTTGACCTAAGTTTGAGGGCAGTTAATGGGTGAAGGCCGAGGCAGAGCAGAACAAAGGCAGAGGGACGGCTACTTGGTAGGTGATTTCTCGTAGGGCAGGAGGGATTCTTTGCAAAGGAAAAGGTTGGAAAACTGTTACCATGGTAACCCTCCAAGTTCTGAAGTGATATAATCAGATAACACTCTGGAGAGCAGAGGGAAGGTAGTGGATCCAGTACACACGAACAGCTAGAGTGTGCACGTTGGGATTTCTCTTTCTTTTCTAATGTTAAATCTGAATAGAAAGGAAGGAAGAAAGGAAAGAAGGAAGGAAGGAAGGAGGAAAAAGGAAGGCAACTCAAACATAGTTTATTCCAAAGAAATATCCTTGGTAGCGAGAAAGAGCTGCCTGTGGAGATGAGGCTGGAAGAGAGAGGTTTGAGTCTCTTTGATTTCAACGTTTGTGCTTTATAAAGATGGATAGAAGAGTTTGTTCAGTTACTGTGGTTTCCTATTTATTAGCACATCCGTAAAGCGTATTGTTTATAAGACATACTTTCTTGCCTGATATAACCGGATAATCATCAGTTTAACGTAAGATTTATGCCATGCCGTCTGCAGTGGCATGCTGTCGAAGGCATTCTGAAATACGACGATTGTACACATGCTTAATAGCCATAATGAAGCTAACCTTAGGCTAGTTCTCCTTCTAAGAGTACAACTTGATCTTTTCTGAATACTGTAGTAAAAGAAAAAAAAAATTTTTTGGAAGAGGGATTTGCAAAGTGCTTAGAAATTGTTGGGTTAATTCTTCCACATCATAAACTTGCCAAGAGGATTATTAACTCAACTCCTTTTCCCACTCTCTCTTTGTCTTGCATGCATGGTAAAACCCCGCTTAAGTTCAGTCCAGCTCCCTGCCTACTATGCAGAAGCTAAATGTGATTTGAGAAAAACCCTACAATTAACATCACAGGTGCTACCCCTCCGGGATGTTGCATCCTAGCTGAGCACCAGTCTCTATCCTCTGTTGCCCACCTCCTTCCTGTTCTCAGGGGAAGAAAAAAATACCCCTTAAGAGAGGCCATATCCAGCTCTCCATTCAAAGAACTTCCATTTCCTGTCAACTTGGAGCTCTTAAGAAAAGCCCCTCATCGGGGTTAGGGAGGGGAGGGAGGCCCTCCCCCCTCACTCTGGTCTAGTCCCCTTTGTGTCAGAGTTCGGAGAAAAGGAAAGCAGTAGAGGGATGATGGGGACGTGCTCAAGCACTCGTAAACGCACACAAAAAAAAACTCTGAAGAACTTAATTCTAAAAGCGTTGTCCTTAATTTGAAGTAAGAGTATCTCGTGGAGGTGCCCTCGCCACCCTCCATGTTGGGAATACTTCGTTATGTAATAATTTCCATGACTCCAGAGAGTTTGGGAGGTGACACCGACGATCCAAATGGTGTTATCCCTCGTTTTGGGCGTGGCCAGGACACACATCTCCTAGGCTTAATGGCATTTCGCTGTGGAAGTTATCTGAGAAGTTACCAGTCTGTCTCCCTAGCAGAATTGTTTATCGGTTGCTTCTTGGAGACGAATTGGCCCAGTGCTTGGCAAAAGTTGAGAAGAAAGTCTTAACTCATTCGTAGTAAGAGTTGGGGCTGGAATTAAATGGGCTGCAGTGGTTCGGTTCCAGGCCCCCAACATAACCACCCCGATAAGTACCAAACGGAGCTTTCATGACCCTCTTTTAAGTGGAAATGGAAAAGAATACATAGTCAAGGCCTAATAGAGATTTTAGAATCAGAAGGGCATTGATACAAATCATATTTCAGCTACTGGTCATCATATCTCCTTGGTCAGTCCTCAAACCCTTCTGAAGCACCACGTCCTCATCTGGAACATAGGCTTAAATAACGTCGTCTGTTATTGTTATTGGTGTTATTATCGGATGGAAGTGAGATCTTTAAAGTGCCGAGCACAGAGTCTGTCAAATAGTTCGCCTTGAAAGGCCGGTTGTATGTATGAGAGTTGTCATCACAATGATGCTGCCTGACACACCACCCCAGATGACCCACACGTATTTTATTTATTCTTCTGTCCATGATTGCATTTGATTGCATTTCTCTGGGCTTGGCCGGGCCGCTCTGCTCACGCTGTGGTTCGGCTGGGCTGGGTTCCAGGAGGCTGGCTGGGTTTGGTTCTGTTCTGTGTATGTTTATTCCAGGGCCAAGGCCCAGAAGCCGTAGCTGGGCTGATGGTCTTTTCAGGTCACTGGAGTACCAACCTCAGTCAGAAGACAGAAGCACATCTAAGGCCTCTGTATCACTTTTGTTAGCATTCCATCGGTCAAAGCAAGTTCCACGGAGACCCCAGCATCAATGGGGCACAGCAAATTCCACCCACAGTAGGACAGAGAAGAAAGTAAATATTTGATGAATAAGAATTTCAACTAGCACACTATAAGAGTAATGTTGTATTAATTGATTAATTATTGTGGGTAGATAGAAACATAGTTATTGAATCTTTCCACTGATTTTGTTTGGTTGCCAATTTTGTGCCAGGGACTGCCTTGGCTACTCTCTCAAGTAATGTTAAGTTTTCCCAGCTGTATAGTGACTTCGACGTGTGATTTTTAAAGGGCGACTTCAGAGACAATGACCCGAGTTGTGCAAATTTTTTCCATCAGCTTGGGATCAAATGCCAGATTTAGTTCAGCCACAAAGTCACTCATGGACAATGACAGTCAGTGACTCACGAAATGCATTCTTTGGCCCTTGCTGTGAGAGGACAGGCAATGTGAAGAGAACAGCTGAGCAGTCCTGTCTTAGGAACTTCTTTCTGGAATTATGGAAATAGAGTACACAGGATGGAGGAAGGGGAGCTGGGTAGGAGATAGGAAGAAAAAAATGAAGATATTTGTTAGATATTAGTCGGCAATATGACCTTTGTGCTGGCCTGTCAACCATCCATGATGGCAGCTCTCAAGTCTACGAAAATGACAGATGAAAGATTATCTTACCAAGTGTGGTCATTTCTATCCTACTACTCCACTGGTTAATAAACCAGAGGAAAAGAGCTCAAGCTACAATGTGAAGAATTTAAGTTGGACGTGGAGGAAGTTTTCCTGTCTTAAAAGGTTGATAAGTATTGAAATATCTTAATAACCTCAAATTTTCAATTGACAAGATGAAAATAAGTTGGCAGCTTATCTTTCTCAGTCTCTTGTATGGAGGGGTGAAGGAGGGAGAGAAATAACTGACATTTATTATTAATGAGGAATAGGCAGACTCATGTACAGTATCCCATTAAACACCCCAAGACCCCAGCCAGGTCGTGTAATAACCTTATATTCAGAAAAGAATCCAGGATTGTTTAGGTTAAACATACTATTACCCAAGAAAATGCTACTAGAAAAAGGCGCACTTGACCTCAGACTTAGCCCTGATTTTTCCGCCATATTAAATTTTGATGTTCAAGATATGCACATGGATTTCAAAAGTTTTCGTGGTTAGGGCGAAAAGCAGAAAGAGAGACTTAATGCTCTCAAAGGCCTTTTCAGCCTCAGACATCTGTGAGTCTACGATATACAACAATTCATTTCCTCGGCAAACCTAAACCCTAGACTACGCTGTACATATTTTTTCCCTGTTTTCAGCTGTCAGCTCCTTGACTGCTCCAGACGGCCACTTTGCAAATCTTGATTGCCAAGCATTTATTTTCTTTTTCCCTGTTTGTCTGGAAGACGGAAAGCCTCAGGAAGGGATTATTGGGCTTCTGATAGAAGGCGCATGAAATATCTGTAATTATGGATTACATTCCCGTGCCCGATAAATGGCCGAAAGGAGTCCTGTGATAGAAACTTTTAGAACATAATTGAATGTGTCAACTGCATCAAAAAATTGCTCCACCTCTGCAAACTCTGATAAATAGTCTATTGTCTGGAGACTTTGCCTGGCATTTTCTTTTGCATTGTAAAATTATTCTAGCCCTTGCCACTGGATTTTTGGTTCACAGCTCAAACCCTTCGGACTAGCATTCATCCTGTAGAGGCCAGATATTATGCCTGGTTACCTGGGAAACAATAGATGTTAATCATTCAGAACTTCAATTTATTTCTACCATGAATGCAGGTAAAAGAAATGTGTATTTGTTTGCCTAAAATTGGGGTGGGTCTGATGTGTGAGTAGAAATCAGCATTTCTCTATCTGAATAATGAAGTGAGAGGAAAAACATTTTTTCTTTATTATTTATGCTTCCAGTTGTGCCCTTTGCATAATTGCCTTGAAACAGAGGCATCTTATTAAAAACAGACAATCAATAGCAGTAATAGAATTTCCAAGCAGAAAAACAAAACAAAATATGAATTAAAAGCTCCTATTGAATCCTTGTAACACATACTACGGCCTGATGAAGAATTGAGCTTATTTAAATATATATAAATCATAAAAAATTATGAGTATATAGAAATAAAGAGTGATCAAATCTAAACATAGGACTGTGGTGAGAATTTTCTAAGCTCAAAAGGAGTGGAAGAAATAACAAAAGAAAAAATCAGTAGGTATTCTATACACAAATTACAATTTCTCTCAAAAATTGCTTAACAGGCAAATAAACCAGGGGAAATATTTGCTTCAAACAGGACAAAGGGTGATATCCTTAATAAGAAAAGAGCTCATAATAAAAGCATTAAGTTCCCCATAAATAAATGGAAAAGAACAAAGACAGTTTAAAACAGAGGCATATAGATGGCCAATAAACATTTGAGCATTTTTTTTTTATCTTCATTCATTATCAACGAAGTGAAAATGAGAATAACAATGAGATGCTATGTTTAACCTATCAGAGTAATAGAACTGTAAAATGTGAGAAAATTTGATACTGGAGATCGAATGCAGTGACGCAGACACAGTACTGCTGGAAGGAATACAAAGTAA
Organism: Pteropus alecto; assembly: GCF_000325575.1. Classification (NCBI taxonomy): domain Eukaryota; kingdom Metazoa; phylum Chordata; class Mammalia; order Chiroptera; family Pteropodidae; genus Pteropus; species Pteropus alecto. Next base: position 316,931 of record NW_006430726.1, on the reverse strand, counting down.
CCTAGCCTTTGGGAAAGGTGCAGGGGGTGTGATCTGAGAGCTTTGAAACTATTTGCAACCCTCACCTCCACGGTTCCGGTTCCGTTTCTGAAATTCTGCTGATGGAAACAATTTCAAATGAAGAAAGAGTTTTCTACTGAAGACATTCATGGCAATGCTGTTTGTGATACTAAACTTTGGAAATAAATAATTTCCAAAAATAAGGGGGATATTAAACAAATTAGGATAAAAAGAGTAGCCTCTCCAACATCTGTAAAGTATTTTGAGTAATAACATAAATGCCTAGGTTTTAGTGTATACTATAATATTAGAGCATAAAATGTTAGCGTAAAATGTAAAATTAGAGTATAAAATGTAGAGTGAGATGAAAGATGTAAAATATGCATAGAAATAACTGACGTGGATTACAACAAAATGTTAATAATGGTTTTATCTGGTTGGTAAGATTGTGGGTAGAGTGACCATGTAATTTATATCCTAAGTTGGGACTCTTGGGAGCTTAAAAGAAAGGCAGGATCAGTGGTTACAAATTGAATTGTTCCAGTTACATGGTTACACTTCCTCCAGACCTTAAAATGAATTTTCGCTGGGCTCTTCCATTCAGAATTTCTCAAAAAATATTTCTCAGTGTTCTCAATGACAATCTTTCTGGTTATCGTATATCGAACACACAACCCACATGTCTATGAGAAGGGACACATCGGGGGACATTCTTCTGACAGAAAAACCTAATGGAAATGCTATCGTTCATTAAAGTCCACAAATATTTTTCAGGCATGCATGTCCTACTTTCTTTTAAAAAAGGATTTTTTTCTATTTATCAGAATGATGCATATCCAATGTAGAAAATTTAGAGGACACAAAAAATACAAAATTTGAGGAATGATGCTGATATAAGTGATGGATAAATAAAAGAAGTCAGTAAACATTTATTTGAAGGATGCCTGGGAGAAGTGTCATTGGGAAACTGATAAAAAAAAAAAAGATGAGGGGAGTGGAAAGATTTAATGTTGGAGAAACAGAGGTAGGCCAGAAGTAGTTTAGCAAAGTAGTGTTTTCTGTCACTGGAGTCATTTGACTTGAGACTGGGTGACATCATCAGGTGTGATCTTGGAGACCAGTTATGCACTGACCTCAGCCCCTAGCTTTTCTCCAGGACTGGGGTCTAACCCTGGGAGGTAAGGATGTCCAGGCAGGTAACCACTAGCAGTGGCCACACCTTAGCATTGTATGGGCTGGCAGGGAGTAGGGAGCTGGAACCATGCTCAGAATATGACTATATATTTGAATATATTCCTTTCAAAGTATCTGTATGATTCACACACCTATATGATTTTTTTTTAAAAAAAAAATCGTATTGTTTTTATTGAAAGGAGAACATTCTCAGAATTCTAGAAGCCCTTTATTCCCCCTCCTGATCATAACCTCTTTCTTCCCCTTAAAAGAAACCGATATCCTTATTTCTTATTCATTTGGCCTTTTAAAAATCCTTCTAAATGGAATCATACAGTATGTACTGTCTTATGTCTGACTTCCTTTACCCAACGTTATGTGCGTGAGATTTCTCCATGATGTTACTTTATAGCATTTAATCCTCACAGAAACAGCCAAAGGGAGGTTTTAAAAGTGATCAGCAATGTGCCCCAGAGATAAGGAAATAAGCCCGAGGTCCCATAACCAATAATTGGCCAGTAAGTGCTACAGGGTCCCCAGCCTCCAGGTGTAGGTTGTTTTCCTTACACTGTGTTAGCACCCCCAGAGAAGAACAGCTTGGTGGGGACAGTGCGGGGACCAAGTTTACTCGTCCCTTAGGTCTTCTGCTCACTATGTTTGTGACTTCGGACGTGTCATGTACCTTCTCTGAAAATTGTGTGCCTTGTTTGTAAAATGGTACCCTGATGTCAATCCCTTGTAGGCAGTTAATATTTGTCCAGTGGATGAACACGTGCCTGTGGTCATTAGGAGGGAATGAGATAATGTGTGTCTCATCTAGGACGGTGCTTGGCACTTTTCTGGCACTCAGTAAAGAGCAGCTCTAGGTGGCCCTGGAAAGAAAGTCATACCGGGGGAGGCTCCCAGCGAAAGGCAGATTTTGGTGCAGCAGTTAGAAGGCCTCGTTAGGATGCACTGAGCTCTCTGATTCCAGAAGACTGCCAGGAAAGTTAAACAAAAACAAACACCTGGGAATTTCCAGTGTCTGAACACTTGCCGATATGTGTACGACCTGGATAACCTACCGCGCGTCCAGTGTCACCTGGACGCTTAGGCCGAGTGACAGCTCCTCTCGTTAGCCCCCTTAAGGCTTTCAAAGTGTTTCTCAGACCCCCATTTGCTCCAGGCTTCGGTGATAGGTACAAAAATGTCAGCTTTTCAAAGCTAATCTCTTCCCAGGTTTTTGACATGCACACCACATGGGTGAATTTGCAGCCGCCTCTGGGACAGCGTAGCTTTGCTCACACAGAAAGTAAAAGCCGTCCAGCTGGCAGGCCAAGCTGAGAAATCCACGTTCCTCTAAGTTGGTTTGTGCCTCATTGCTCTCTGGTGTTTTACTTATTTTTTAACTTGCTTTTGCTGTGAAAATTCCATCTTTTAAATGTTAAGTCGCTGAGCCACAAAAAAGATGCGACACGGTCACAGCCATCAGGCAGCGTCAGTTGTTCTGAAGTGGTCGGTCTGTGCGGTGCTCGCTGTGGGGTTTGGGAATGAATTTCTAAATGTCATGGCATCTTTATCCTTTAATATATAATAGTTATCGCTATAATTTACGGAGCACTTAGTACGTGGCAGAGTCTGTTACCTAGCTACGCTTTTGGTGTTTCATTTAATTTTTACCATAAACCCCATGAGGTAGGATTATCGTTATCACTTTATAGAAAAGAAAACAGACCCAGGAAGGTTAAGTAACGTTTTCAAGGTCAACTACAACTCACAAGTGGCAGAGCTGGGATCGGAGCCTCGCGCAGTCCGATTGCAATGCTTGTTCTCTTTTCTCTATTCTGCGACGTGTGGCAGTTATGAGGCTATTTTAATATAAGAGGTGAGATGTGAGACCAGGGAAGAGAAAGGAATCTGACTTGACCGATACGCAGAGGTCTATGGAGGGCATATCATCGTTCCCCAAAGTCCCAATGATGGGATTTTTAAAGAATATGGTCTGCCATGGCTGGAGAGGAGCAGGTGTTCGCACACCTGCCGAGACAGAAGTCAAGAGCTCTCCTCTCGACTGCAGCCAGTGTGTGTTCCAAACAGGCTTCCTGCAGGCATTCTGAAGCAAGAGAGACAGCTTTCTAGATTTTTCTTTCAGCACCAAGGTGAGGTGCTCCCTGCCAGTCTATTACGGTTCTTTATTTAGCAGAGCCATTCTGTTCTGCCCAGACATTCATTCCTAATGTGAGTGCTGAAAATAATGATGATAATATAAACAAAACAAAAGCCCGCCCTTAGGTAACCTCCGATAGCGAGTCCCAGACATTTGGAAGAGAGTGGGGGGAAATGGACCCTCCACCCCTGCACCTTTGAAGGTGAGAGAGGTGCCTGCACAAACCTCCTTGTTCATTCCCCTAGTCTTTGGAGCTATTTAGGTCTTCAAAGTAACTTGTGTCCAAACCAGACACTTAGGTCCTGAATTTGTCCCTGCTTTTGATTTCCACTCCCCCTATCATAGGCTGGGCCACCATCCTCTCTCCCCAGCACTGCCCGAGCCACCATATCAGGCTTCATTTCCACCCTTGCCTCCCTGAAACTTACTCTCCTCCAAGCGGCCAAAGTGTCTTTTCAAACACAAATGATGTTCTGTCTGGGGCAGAATTTACTTTCCAAAGACAGCTACAGCAATAGATCTCATTCGACATGTTCTTATAAGGTGATATTGAGACTCCTGCATGACTCGTCGGGTCTATGCTTCCTCCCGTTGATCCTGGCCAGGCTTTTGGGATGGCCTCTGTGAGGGAACACAGCAGACTTCCGAGACTAAGTTAGCGAAGGAAATAAAAGCTACCACCAGACTCTCCTCTCCTCTCCCCTCCTCCCTCCTCCCTCCTCCCTCCTTCCCTCCCCTCCCCTTGCTAATCCAGCCACCAGCTTGTGAGGAAGCTGGGCGGGCCCACGGAAGAACCGGGTTCATCCATCCATCAGATGAATTATCCCAATTTCTGACAACCGTAATCTTGGTGACATCGACAACTCTCCTTCGCCATTGTTGCCATATTCCAGACGGAATCATATTGGTAAGGAATGCACTAAAAAAATGCTTCCTGCATTTGGCGCATTATGGGAGAGTTATAGAGGATTTTTATCAGTTTTTAAGCAACTGTACAGGGGCTATATTTAAGTTCGTGTGTTGTGACCCACAAAATAACGACTTATATGCCAGTTATAATAATCGACCTTACTTATAGTTATTCGTGTGACTGTAATCTTTAAACCTATCAGGAAATATCCTTTACATTTTTATCATCACAATATGAAGGACTTGGGAATGCAATTCGACATAGCCTTTTCTGGGAGCGACATCCATTTTCTGTCTCATTACTAGGAGGGGTCATTAGATAATCTGATGGCATTGGGTAAATGTATTTCTTGAAACTGTTCCCTTGGGATAAACAGATAAAGTCATCATTTTGTTCGCTGTGGTGTCTCTAGCTCTCATGATGACTGATGAGCCATAATGGCATTCCATGGGAAAGGACTGTATCAGCTGTGGGGTTGGCTTTTGGTTGCCTTAGCAACTCTCTCCTAGGGACACCATGGAAGTGATATTTGTTCAAAGTTAGAATTCTAAAAAAAAAAAAAAAAAAAAAAGACGATATTTCCATTGAGATTAGACACCTAAATTAACTTTGCTCAAGAGAGATGTATTTTGCATTGCTATCATTTTTTCAGTTTGTGTGTTATTTCTTGTTAAAATAGCAAATTCTGCCCTCAGAGGAGAGTTGTTTGAGAGGGAAGAGTAGAGGAGATTAGAAAGGCTTAAAACCCTGAGTCCCAAAGAGGAAGTGGTTTTCTCTTAGCTCCATTTTCCAGTACAGCCCCTGGGGGAACTAATTTAGAATTCAAGCAAGCCCTGTCAAATATATGGTCTCTTTAGTACCATGTTATTTGATCCAAGTAGAAATAACTAAGTCCTTCCAATTGTTTTCACAGAAAAACTGGTCTCTGTATGAGATTGATTACCATTTCCTACACCAGGGTTTCTCAAGCGTGGTACCACTGATATTTGAGACCTGGTAATTCTTTGTTGTGGGGCTGCCTTGTGTATTCAGTGATGTTCAGCAGTATCCCTGACCTCTACTCAGTAGATGTCCTCCCCCACCGAAACAACCAGAAGTCTCTAGACATTGCCAGATATCCTCTGGGGGACAAAATGGCCCTGGTTGAGATCTTTTGTCCATAAAAGAAAAGGGGTCACATGTCATCCCATGAGTAACTTGCTGACGTTCTTCATTCATCAGTCTTCGTTTTCAACTTCCTAAACTAGATATGATTTTATCCGTTTCCATCGTCATCATGTCGATGTCGTAGTTAGCTGCGAGAGGAGATGATGTGGTTCATCTCCTAACCTCAGTCACTTTCCATCTCTGTCGTTTCTACTCCGTATCACACCCCGTCAGCGCATGCGTGTTGGATGAAAGGGGCTAGCATCTCCAGCTCCCAAGTGTGAGAACCAAAATAATAATCAAATAAAATGAGAGAGGAGCTCTGTGAGAATCTACTGTGAAATTCACAGGGCACAGGTTTATATAATTCTATTTGCCCCTCCAATTAACCACAAAATCAGACACGTTTGGGGTAGGGAGGGAATTTATATAACACTTTTAAACCCTAAAAGATAACTAGTATTTTTTTCCAACAAGATCTACTATGACAACAATTCTAAATCAATAAAAGAAGATGTGCGTCTCCTCACACTTCCATGGGACCAAATCTACACTCCTAGAATGAAGGTGGTCTTCTGTAAATCCTCCGTATGGAGAAACACATTTATCTGATCTCAAGGAAAAAAAAAGAAAAGAAAAGAGAAGAAAAAGAAAAAGATAAGATTATGGAAGTTTTTTCATGAGATGCTGTGAGAATTGACCGATCCTGGAATCGAGGCAATCCTTGCAAAATCTGATGTGAAGTCACACGGGTCTCGGCCATGACGCACCCCGGTGTGTATTCAGCAATTGTTTGTTGCTTGTATTGAAACCGTTTTTAATCTTACGATGAAGCCTCTGTGACGTGGGAGATGGAAGGACTGTGGATTTTTGCATCTGGTTGACCTGAGTCTTAAACACAACACTGGCTGTGTGATCTCAGGCACTGAATAAAGTACCATTCTGAGCTTCAGTTTCCTCATCTGTAAAGTAAGGGCATCCTACAACCATGGCAGGGTCCTTGTGGAGTTTGGAAAGAATGTCTGGGCGGGGCTGAGTCACTTCCTGTGGGGTAGCTCCTCCAAACTGACAGCTTTCCCAAGGCACTCGGCCTCAGGCTGATGCCTCTGATGCAGCACCCAGACGATCAGAGCCTTCTTCACGTTTATACGAACAACGATAACAAATTAACGTCTGCCTCAGAGGCTTTTAAGGGACAACGTCAGCTGCACCTAGCAGCCTCTTGAAAACAGTGACCCTGCTCCATACTCTATCGAATCTGATTCAGAGGTCCACACTAGAACTTGGGGACCCGAGTTTTAGAAAGCTCCCTGGTGGCCAGCAATGCGCTTTCTCTCAATCTAGCTAGTTCCATGGGGGTGTCCACTTTGTGAAAACATTGATTGGCATATTCTTTTCCACATGAATGTGAATTCATACTTCAATAAACTCTTAATTAAAAATAAAAATCTTCCCCCATCCCCACTCTCGGTGATCCTGATGTATAGCCAGGTTTAAAAGCCACTGGCTTTGATCGTATCCAAGCTTCTTTTAAAAATGCTATTTTTCATCACCGACGAAGAAATTATTAGGCAGATGTACTTGGCCAGCGTAAGAATCACTTCCTGGAGCTGCAGAAGACTAGATCTCGACAACACCTGCAGAACATCTCATCCAAGGCCTTCTTTTTATAGTTGACAGCACTGAGAGCCAAGACAGGAGGTGATTTCTGTAGGTGGCCCCACGAGGAACTGCCCAAATAGTAAGGTCTCCAAGCGACAGCTCCTGCCCTGCCTTGGTCAAGTGTTAAGTCACTTATGAAAACGTACCCACACCCCAAACGCGATGCCGGATGCTCAGAAACACTGGCCTTCGCTCCCTGATGGAGAGCTTTGACCAAGGCTCAGTGCCTGGAGGGGAGGTAACCAATCTCGCCTGCCTCTCAGCAGCTTATGCTCTGACACACCTTTGATGTCAAGGAATAAAAAGTCACAAGGATAAAGTGCTTTCAAGCATCGGCCAAAGCTTTCCTTTGTGGACACGGTTTCTGAAATCAGAATAACACCCCTCAATTGCTTGGCCCTTGCTGAACCTCGAACGCTATGAATGTGCAGAATGGATCGCTAATTGCTCCTGTTCCCGACGCTGCTCAAATGGGAATTAAAAGCATTAATACTGTCGAGCCAGAGATTGCGGATTGTATACAACGTGGCATGCTTCTATTTTTCTTCTTGTCAGGAACGGTTAATTTTCTCCTGGAGAACTCTCACTGTGCACTGTTTTATCCAGCATTGAATAACAGGAAGAAATTGCATATTTTAAGCTTGGTAAGTATGGTATTTATTTGTAATTTCACTTAAGAGATGAACCAGTTAAGGCTTACACAAAACATCAATATGTCTAAACACAGGGTGTCCAGAAGCAATTGCTGTGATTTTGACTAGTGGTTCAGTTTCCAATTTGCTACTTTATTTACTTATTTCAGTTCTGGATAAATAACGTAAGCAAAGTTCACCACATTATGAGAATTTTTTTCCCTAGGATGATGAATAAAAAACCAGAAAGAGACACAGTATCAGTGTCTTAAGTAGATATTGATCAGATGGAATATTGGGACTGTTTTTGCAATCAGTTAAAATGCTGAGAAAACCATTTTATTTATTACATCATCCTGGAAGGACATGGGAAGAAAAATATCCACACCGTAGAAGGGTGGATTGAAAGTAATAAGACGGAGTCCGAAGTTGATGTAGTGAATACGTCAGCTGGATCCTCACAATCATCCTTCGAGGTTAGGATTACGTGCCGATGGGGAAACAAAGGCACGGAAGGGTTGCAGAGCTGGGAATCGTGCAGGTCCGCTTAAAGGGCCATACCCTGTCCAGCACACCTCCCTGGCAACGTGAGTGGACAATAGTCGTGCATTCGGAAATATCGATAGGGGGCCAGAGGATGCAGGAAGACCGTAAGGAGACACAGCCAGACAAGGAAGTGAGGCACCACGAGGGACAGCAGGAAAGTGAGATGGCCGTTGTGAGGGTCAGGGAGGGCCAGGTGGGAACAGACACAACTAACTGACATAATCTAGGGAGAGAGACTCTCAGCAAAGCACACGTCGGTGGGATATACAGCAGAATTTCCAGGGGAAGCGCACACCGTGCTCTGGATTCAGTTTCATCGCTGGACCAGCTGACACTCTCCTGAGTGTGTTCTGCGTGGACATCATTAGGATGTCGCAAGCCTTATTTTTACATGCGATTTCTAGCGGGTTGAAGGGTGGCTCCCGAAAAGATGTGTCCGCAGCTCAGAATCTGTGGCTGTGACCTTATTTGGAACAAAGGATCTTCACAGATATGATCAAATTAAGGATCTTGAGATGAGATCATTCTGGATTGCCCCCGTGGACCCCAATTCCAATGACAAGGGTCCTTGTAGAAGGAAAGACACAAACAGAAAGACCGCGTGAAGACAGAGGCAGAGGTCGGATCCTGCAGCCACAGCTAGGGGACACCAGGAGCCACCTAACTGACACAAGAAGGATTCTCCTCCAGGGTCTCCAAGGAAGCCCGACTCTGCTGAAACCTTGACTTCATACTTCTCCCTAGCGTTGGAAATCGCATTCGTGGTTTTAAGTCACCGAGTCTGTGGTCGTTTGTTACAGGAGGCCAATAACACTCATCACTTCCATTTCATACCTGAAGAAACCGAGGCATACAATGTTAAGTAGGCTGCTCGGGTCACAGAGCCATTGAGAGGTCACACCAGGGCTGGCACCTGACCATGGAGTCTGTGCCCAGACAGTCACACCGACACCACCTCCCTGTTCCTAGAAACAAGGCCGAATTCCCCTCTCAGTCCATCTTCCTCGACTCTGTTCTCAGGGTGGTCAGCTGCCACCCTGCCACTCACCACGCCCTGTGTTACGCTGGACACCTGATAATGTGCCCATTTGTCGTAAAGACAACTACTGTGAACTGACTGGTTACTATGTGCCAGGCACTGTCCTACATTCTTTATATTCATGTTATATTAACTCCCCCTGAATCTATGACCCCCATTTTAAAAATGAGAGGACTAAGGCTTAGCAAATAAATATAGGAGGCACTGGGCCCAGCTCAAAAGCCACTTTCTGGATTTTTTTTTTTTTTTTTACCATGACGGAAGGATCCTGCCTCTGCTGTGCTCCCATGTCCCTCGGATCCCGCTGGTAACTCTGTCGACCTTCATTCCTTCAGCAGTTAGCTCCTGAGCGAGCACTTTGTACCAGCACTGAATTTGGAAATGGTTATTACCTGGAGAAGAAATAAGAAAACAAGTCCCATCTTCGAGGAACTCACAGCCAGGTGGGAAAAATGGAGAGAAAAATGTCGTTCCTCCATATCTCTGGGGGGATTGGTTCGGTGGCCCTCCACCGACACCAGCATTCCTGAACGCTCGAGTCCAGGTTGACTCAAACGGCATAGTATTTGCACACAGGCTACAGCAGGATAGGTCGACAGGTCACTTCATTCACGTGGATTTGGTGCAGTGCTTGCTGTGTGGCAAACGCAAGTTTTGCTTTTTAGAACTTCCTGTGTTTTAGTTGTTGTTTTTCTCCCCCCTCAAATAGTTTTGATCCGCACTTGGTTGAATCTGTGATGCGAAATCATAGAATAAGGTGGGTCGACTGCCACCAGCCACCCCGCAATGATGTGTTATTAGGTCACAGAAGTTGCACCCTTGCCATTCCTGTGCACGGCTGTCCAAGTCTCCAGTGCCACCCTCTCGAGGGTAAAGGCTCAGTTGTGCCATGTGCCCGGTGAGGGAGGACAGACGGAGGGTCACGGGTCCTAGGCCCTGCAGTGGGGCTCTGCACAAAAGGGCCAGCGAGGGAGAAGGGCTGCGGGGCTTGGCCATTTTCCCAATCTCTCATTTCCACAGCACCGCGGTGATTTTAATTAAATTCTCCCCCTACTGACTCAGTAGCGGCTGACAAGACCAAGTGCAGAGCCATGATGAATTGTTATACTGGAGGCAGTCGAACTTGAAAGCCGCTGCCGGAGCCCGCCGGCCCCGTCATCTCACCTGCCAGCCCCAGAGGCAGTGACGGCCCCAGCCTTTTTTCCCATCGGCAGGACTCCTGGGGGTCTGCCTGGAGGCGGCAAGCTGTGTGTTCTGAGAGCCTCCAGGAAGAGACACTTTTCTGGACTCCGCTGGTCTCAGTCGTGAGTCCTTCCAAAAACTCCTACTAGGAAAGCTGCTTCATTTACCCCATAAAGCTTTCCTCTCGGTTTTTTGCGTAGCTGCAGCCGGAAGCTGACTTTGGAGGGTTCTCAGCAAACCCTGGAAAAAGACGGAGAGAACGAGTCTCAAAAAGGAGACCTGGATTCACAGACCACAGCACAGATCAGTCGAAGGCCAGAGGCCTCGTATCCAGATTCACCTGGGCTCTGATGCCAGCTCTGTGTAACAACTAGCTCCAGAATCTGTAGCATACAGCACTGGGCACCAGCTCTCACCAGCGTTCTTGGGCTAAGTACTCAACTTTTCCAGGCTCAGTCTTCTTCTATGCAAACCAGGAAGAATCATGTCTACTGGATTGGATGATTAGAAGGATTAATTGAGACCAAAATGACACATGCTAGGCCTTCGGTAACTGGTGACTATTACGTCTGACTTGAATCGTTCAAGTAGGCTCTGGATAAACCACAGCCTATCACAGAGCCACGGAGACGATGCAAACACATGTGAGAACCAGCAGTGTCCAGGCATTGTGCTACGTAGTTTTCACATCCTCTGGGCCACAGAGGAAAATCATTTTTCTGCTCCTTCTACTCAGAGAGAGGATTCCAGGTCTCAGTGAGGCTGCCTTAGGCCGTTATGTTTGAACAGCCTATACAACTGTCTCACGGTGTTTACCATGCCGGTAGTAGATTTAATTGTTTGGCCAGTCGTCACTCCATACATTGACATTGATATTGAGCTCGATCCTGTATTGTTTGGCAGAAGCAGCAGTGTCTGAGTTCTGAGTTTTGGCCTGAAGGGGTATTGCATGTTTCTGCTCATCATTCTATCTGCCGTGAGTCTCTACCCCTCCGGCCTGGATCCCCAAATGGGATACATAGAAGAGACCCATAGCCTGACACAGAGCCACCATACCAACCTGCAAATCCGTGCGAGCAAAGGTAAAAGCCCAGTGCTGTATGCTACAGATTCTGGAGCTCGTTGTTACACAGCAATAGCTGATGAATCCAGGCTCCCAGCGAAATGGACAGAAAGCAGGGCCAAGTTGCCTCTATTTTTGGATTCCCTGATCTACCTGGGAATGCTCTTGTTTCTCCGCCAGGCAGAAAAGTAATCCCCATCTTTTCAGGAGCAGCTCTCATAATCTCACCTCTCCTCTTTGCCTGGGCTTTGTCTAGACTTAAGAGAAAACATCGCTTTAGCAGCCATTCTCCCCTAATTTTCTCGTCTGACATTTGAACCCTTCTATTTTGTATTCTCTAACTCCATTAAGACAGCTTCCCACTGGAGCCAAGATGGTCATCTCTAGAAACCATGGAGAAGAAGGGTTAGCGCTTCCAACGATTGTATAGCTATGGGAAGCTTCAATGAGATGAGAAGGATACAGTAAGCACTGGGTAAATCTCATTACTTCCTGTATTTTATTCACGAGTGCAACAAATATGTCTGGGGAATCTCCTGTTACATTCGCCAGGTATCATGCAGGACACCCAGACAAATTTGGATTTCAAAAGAACAACACATTTTTTAGTAGAAAGCTGTTCCAAATATTGCATGGGGATATATTCATGCTAAAAATTATGATTTGCCTGAAATTCAAATTTAACTGGGTGTCCTGCATTTTTATTTGTCAGATGTAACAACCACGCTACTGTAATCCAGGCATTGTTGAGGACAGAATAGTTGGGATGATAAAAAGGCCCTCTAATAGCTTATAAGATTTGGGACAATATAGTCATGTATACAAGAATTCCAGACAGACGTAAATCTGAAACACGAACATAGATCTGTACACCTGTTCTGCGTCAGATAAGCCCTATCAAGCGAGAGGTGCTGTGGGCTGCATACAAGGAACAACGTCTCAACACGTGGGCCATCCTTCCCTCAGTCCGCACCTGCATCCTTGAGCTTGCTCCCTATGCCACTTGACTAAGGAGGAAAAACATTAAGCTTGTGTTTTGGATGGCTCTGCATGACGCTCTGGCAATTGCCAAAATTAATTATTGCAATGAAACAGCTTCCTCAGCAATGGCCCTGAAAGAGAACAGAGAAGGAAAATTGGCTCAGTGAACAAAATTTAACAACCCGTGTCCTTGGCCATTTTATCTCGATGGAGATACAGCCTGACTCGAGGGTTCATGCTTATTCACGGGCAGTGGCTGATGGCTACTTGGAAGAGAAAATTCTAGAGCCCTGGTGACAAAGTGTTTTGGAGAATAGAGAGGTGGAAATTTAGGAATGGCTCCAGGATGGAAAAGTATCTGTATCTTATATGCAAGCCCAACAAAGCGCGTCCACGACATAGTGACTTCTTAAGTATCAGGCGGGAAAACCAACCACGAATGGGAATATCAACCAGCATCCTTCCCCAGGCCTCGCACTGCCCACCCAATGGGCAGGTGGGTTGTGGCAGGAACAAAGGCCGGGCGTGTCCCTACCTAACAGCATGGCTTTCTCTTTGTCAGAGCTGATCTGGCTATTCCATGACGCTTCAGGCAGGGCCAGTATGGGAGACAGTGTGTTTCGCCAGCACGAAGTTGTACGAAAAACGAATTCCCCTTCACACACATCTACATAGGGTCAGCTGTATGGCTGCCTGGATAGACCGATAACATGAGCACAGGCTTTATGCTGTGAAAACCTGGGTTCTGGTCCCAAGTCTGTCATTGACTAGCTTTGTGATTCTAAATATTCATTTTAGTGTCCTCATCTGTGTATTGGGAATGATAAGTCTGTATTACGTAGCTGTTGTGAGGATGACAGAGATCATGTGAAAAAGTACTTTTTGAGAAGAATCTTAAGCTTACAGAAAAGTTGTAAGAATGAAAGTGATATGGAGAGCACACACATATCCTGTGCCCACTTTTACCCATTGCTAACATTTTACCCTATTTTCTTTATCATGTGTTATTTGTATTCTCTCTTCATATATATATATATATACACATATATATATATAGTTTAAAATATAGATGTATTTCATATGCGTACGTACACATAAAATATTTCTATTCATATATATAATGTATTATTTGTATTCATATATATAATTTAAAATATAGATGTATTTCATATGCGTATGTATGCATAAAATATTTTTGACCATTTGAGGATAAGTCACATATTCATGGTCTTTAACATGTAAACACATCACTCTACATTTCCTAAGAGTAAGGATATTCTCTTATATAACTACAGTAATCAACTGCATAAATGTAACAGGATGCAATCGTTTAATCTACTGTTTGTATTCCCATTTCGTCAGTTAATCCAATTCTGATCTTTTCGCGATGGGATCCAGTTCAGGGTCAAGCTTTGCATTCAGTTGCATGTCCCTAGCCGCCTTTAACCTGGAACATTTATTTGTACAGCCTTTCTTTGTCTCAAAAATAGTACCATAGCAACACAAGTTTCAGGCATAAAAATTAATTAGCGTGTGTATGAAAATCTCCAAATGTGCTTCTCAAACCACAAAGTCCTATACCGGTCTAAAGCACTCAGCTAAACAATAGAGCCAGGAAATGCGATTGTCTTAAATGCCCTTTCCTGCTGTCTCTTTGCTCATTTCTCTCTTAACTCACTTTTCTTCTCTCTGCTGTATCAGGGACTTTTTTTCTGTGTGTCCCCAGAGCACTGTCATTGAGCCATTATCAGTTTATATGTCTGAATCTCTCACCAGACTGGGACACCATAGTCGCAAAGACTATGTCTTACACCCTGTTCTGTCATTAGTACTCAGGAAGTCCCTGGCACATAGTAGGCAGCGAACAAAGAGGAGCAGGAGGAGCACATGAGTGAATGAATGTGAATCCGTTTAACTGCGTTTCTGGGGAATGCAGTGTCATGTTGGAAATTAATCAATCTTGGTATGGAGGTAAAATGTTGAGTCTTAGCATCTGTATAACTAGGAAGAACATTGGCTTATCAAAGACATCACACCTGTTCTCTTATCTACAAATTATTAAATCCACTTAGGATCATGGTCAACAACGGCATCTAAATGAAAACAGAGTAATTAATGAAACATAATCATGTGTAGGTGGAAAATTCAATTTTGCTTAAATTAACACAGATGAAAAAGACTGGTATGAAGTTGGAGCACCAGATGGTATCAATATATTATACTAATTTTCTATTCACATATGCAATTATAGTTTAAATAAAAACTAATATGGATAATTTATCTCATGGCGTTTGTAAGTACCATCTTATTATAAATTCCCACAATGTCCAATTTACCTACCGACCTCACACGGCACCATTATTGAGCAAGTGGGGCATGTCTGCAGGACATTCCAGGGGGACACAGCGAAGGAGTGTCATAGGATAGGATATCAGCACTGACTGCTGTTTCCCACGAGTGTGGGTGCCAGATAAAATGCTGGATGTCCAGTTAAATTTGAATTTCAGGTAAAGGACAGTTTTTTAGTGCAAAGTTATGTCCCAAATAGTGCATGAGACACCTACTGAAAAACAGTTTTACATAGTTCACCAAGTGCTTTCCTGTGCATTCCTTTATCTTTGCAACAGATACGTGAACCAGGACCTCAGATTCAGTGAAAAAAAGTAAAGGCTGTAAGAGGACATGACATGCAGGGAAAGCTCTGTCATTCCCAGCAGCATCCGAGGGCTGGTCGGTGTTCAGTAGCCACAGCCAGGGCCTCCCAGAAGAGCCAAGAGGGGCTTGGGGGGAAGTGGGGTCAGGCTCTCTGACCCTGCCCTGATGCCAGAAACTGACCAGAGCAGGTTTTTCTTTGGGCCAGGTATAGAGACGGGCCAACATCAGGCATGAGGAGAGGCTCCTCTCCCCCACCTTCTTGAAACATGATATAAAATAAATCTCTGCATCTGCTTTGTGATATCAGAAATTACTTTAAAATACAGGAGGGGAGTGCACATCTTCAAAGTCTTAAAAGAGATGTAAGTTTAAAATAATCGAAGGTAGATTTAGTTAGTGAATTTGCATCTGTCGTCTCAACAATGGGCACAATAGTTTTCTCTGCCTGATCATCTTTTCCATTTCTCTGCATTGGCTCCTTATTCAAGTCCCTAAAGAGCTCAAATACCATTTCCCTTTTAGATCCTCCTGAATTCTCACAGCCCGAAGGGATTTTCCGCGCTTCTGCATGCGACAGCATCTCATGTGCAACCACCTTGTCATACATCACTTTTATCTTGTACGGGGATTTGCTTATTTGCTTTCTCTCTCTTTTTTGGTATAGAAACTCCTTAGGGTGAAGAATCACATCTTTAGTTTCCAGAGTACCATATTCTGTTCCCTAAATATAATAGATAATCAATTATTGCCAGTAAAGAAAAAGCATACGCTGCACTTTAAAATTAAACGGATTTTTCAGTCTAAGGAACCAGGGCTCCTTGGAGAAATGACGGATTCCAGGGCTCAGGCAAATATAATACAAAATAAAGATCTCGTTAAAATGACACAGAAGCTGACTCGAAAGTGCTCCCACTAGTCAAATATGAAATAATTTGAACAACAAAATTAAGTCTAGTAACCCATAGAATATATAATAAGAACCCAGGAGTTCTCACTAAGATAAACATGTAAATGAGTATATAAACGAATGTTGCAGATAAAAATTCCTCTCTTATAGAAATTCCAATGAAATGTAGAAGAAATAATACTATTGGAATACGGCCATTTGGTAACTACTATAGTAATTGTCGTTTTAGATAAGACTCATCAAGGATGCCAAAACCACTGGGCAAAGATGTGATGACGAAAAGCATGTGTACTTTGTCTCAGTGTGTGACCTCACAGGATACCTGTTCATTACAATGAGGGGGGAAAAAAGTAACTTTCAGTGGAGAAACCTGGCAGATGTCACTTTAACCTAATGGTCACAGTTAATATTATTAACAGTGAGAAAAACAGTATTATGTGCCTCCTGATATAATGCCCTGAGAACACAATATTCCTGTGTATTTCTGAAAAAAATGCAGACCATGAATCTAAACACAAGGAAACATCAGACAAAGCTAAACTGAAGGACATTCTACAAAGGGTTACTCTTTAAAAATGCCAGTCACTCAGCAAAGAAAATATACAGATGGCAAATAAGCATATGGAAAAGTGTTTCACAACATGTCCCTCGAGGCAATGAGAATTAAAGCAGCAACGAGGCACCACCACACAGCTATCCTACGGCCTGGGTCCGGAAAGAACACTGACATCACCAAATGCTGACGAGGCTGTGGAGCAGCAGGAACTCTCGTTCGATGCTGGTGGGAATGCAAAACGGTACAGCCGCTTTGGAAAACTAAACATGCCACTAACACATGATTAGCAATTGCACTCCTTGGTATTTGCCCAGACGTTGTCCTTTAAATTTTCCCCATCACGAACTTGCATCTTATTTGCTCAAATTGGCTGGTCCATGTGTAGACTTATTGACCCGTGTGTAGACTTTCTCCCTGGCTCCGAACCGACGTACCATGGGATTTTCTGCTCCTGGAAAGTGCCTTTCTGATTCAGGTGTTACAGCCTCAGATGAGAGGCCTGCCATCAGACCTCTGTTTCTCTAAGTTCCAGGATATCTCTAGCTCCAGAGGCTCGAGGCATGAAGACTGGATATAGAATAGTAGAAATGAAAGAGGAAAAAAAGGGTTCGAACCTTCAAGAAACTTCTGAAAGCGTGATTCACATAGATTTGAGATATGCTGCTTCTCGTTAAAACAATGCCATATCTCTAGATCATATTTGGCAACATTTTTCCAGTTCAGTAACAGATAATAAGTATAAAATTGATGAAAACCACAGAAGAGAGAGAACTCAGGGGTTACATGAGGCAAGGAACTGTGTCAAATTTGTAAATTGAAAAACTAATTATTTCTTCAAGTGATTATTTTCTGAGTTCATTCAAAATCAGCATCTACAGAGCACCCAATCAGTTCTAAATAACAGAGTTTGGAGTTTTACTGAAGTCAAGACATGGTGTTTATCATTTATGGTGGGTTGGTTTTTCAGAGGAATGAATCAGCCTAGACTCAAATGTTTACATTTATTCTTCAGCTATGATCTGGCTTAACGATCACCAGTGTCTGCACTATAGCATGGAATTAAACTTTAAAAAAAATTCTTGTCTCTTTATACAAAGAATTTTCTTTCTTTTCAGAGACTAATGTTAGCAAAGGTACTGGCCTTGGGATCAGGATGAGCATCAACCCAGATCCTCACAGGAAAATCTGCTTTATAATTCCCTAAAACCATACAGCTTATAATGCATGTAACCTGGATTCTTGAAACAAAACACAAATGCGCGAAACATCTCCAGGAGACCAAATAACCCGATTACATTGTTTCAATGCTCTAACTGTGGTCAAAGGCAGCCAATGTCTTTGTCATAAATTAGGCAAGCTTTTGAAGGACATTCTTTAAAATGGCATGTCCTCATGTATGGATTGACAACTGAGCAATTTTCCTGCTGTGCTTTAGAAAGAGGTGCCAGCTCAATGAGGCACTGTCAGAACGACTGAAAGCCACCTGCTGCCCCATTTCTACTCCACAGTGTGAAAAGCAGCCTTCTCATGGATTATCACGGCTGGTAGGAGCAGGGAAATTGCCTCTGCACCACATTCTGATTGTGGTTAGCTGGTCGGGGAGTCTTTGCATCCTGGGTCTTGGAAAATTCATAGGAACACAAAGATGCTAAGTAACAGGAAGGGGACAGGCAATCTGTGACAAAACACAGCTGTTTGCTCCCAGAAGTCAGGGAGGGGAGACCCGGCTGGAGCACTCACTATGTTTAAAATGCCCTCTAAAAAAAAAAAAATGTATTTTCTAAGTCAAAAGAATAATGCTCTGACTTTTGAAAGCACGATCTATTAATTTTCTAGAAGCTGTATCTCGTTGTTTTTTTTTTTTTTTTTTTTTGTCTTAGGAAAAAAGGGTATAATTTTTTTTTTTGTTTGCATTAGGAAAAAAGTGTATGTAACTATAACATTTGGGAATACTTTATAAAAAAATTCAAAATTTTATTTTTAAAATGTCCTAATTTTGGTCCATGTGAATAAATATTGACACATAAATTATAATCTGAATGGATATCCTAATTTGTAATTCTTGGTTTAATAACGGAGCCCAGATATTTGCTCAGCTTTTTTCATAATTCTCATTCTTAATAAATGGGTACTAGTTCGTGTATTTGAGATACTCGTGATCTCTCTATGAAATTTATGATCATTTCTCATTATGGGTACTAAAAATGAAAATGTGATACATGTTTCCAATTTTTTACCATCATGAATGAGTGTTAATGCATTTTTTCCCTATTATAGAATTATTTCTCGAGATACAATTTGGAGACTGGGATTACGGAGGCAAAAAACATGAACCCTGTCCGCTGAGTTCCTCTGTACCTCCTTGCAGAATCTGCACAGCACAAATCCAAGGGGTGCTGTTCATAAAGTTCCCGTCCTCCCGGAAGTTTTCCATTGTAGATGGTGTCCCCTGCGTCACCTTTGCAAACCGATGTGGCGACCCTGTAATGAATCTTGAAATACCAGCCTACTACTAGGTCACGTTCTTAAGGATTGGCCTAAAAGAATCTCAAGGGGAAAAAAAAAAGAAAAAGACCTACTGTCTTGCATAACTTCTTGTTTAGGGAGTTAATTAGGAATGTAAGGACAGAATATTCAGTAACAATAAAGTAAAACTGGTAAAAATGCTAGATTCCTCTATGAAACTCAGAGGTCGTTGATAGTGTAGTTTTTAAGATTAAATTATTTAGAGATGATAATCTGTGAATTCAGTTACAATTTCAAGAAAAATTAAAGGAAGATAAAAGAAGAAATAAATTTAGATAAATATACAAAAGCATTGGAAATGATAAATTGTGACTATGTCTTTGAAAATGCTAAC
Organism: Pteropus alecto; assembly: GCF_000325575.1. Taxonomy (NCBI): domain Eukaryota; kingdom Metazoa; phylum Chordata; class Mammalia; order Chiroptera; family Pteropodidae; genus Pteropus; species Pteropus alecto. The sequence goes on along the minus strand of NW_006430726.1, from coordinate 297,473 downwards.
ATAATAAATTGTTGATAAATCTAACAGTGGAAAAGTAGAGAAAAGTAATAAATGAATCATTTAAAAATGAGAGTAAACCAATATAAAAGAATATTGAATGAATATTATATTAAATTTGAAAAAGGCAATGAATTGCATGTCCTATTAAAAAATCATAAATATGAAAGTGTAAACAGATGAATGACCCAAAAATATTTGACAAAGACATTATAGTTTATAAAAAATCAGTTAAGAAAAAATTAGAATCTCATTAAGTTGTTTCAGACATTCAATAAATAATCTGTTATAGAAACAAATTGATGGCAAAAATAGGATCAGATGATAAAATTCTTTTTATCAGGCAAATTTCACTGTGATTCTCAAACTTAGAGAAAAATAATATAAAAATTTAAATGTAATACCTGTAAACTGCTTATTTTAAAACAATTGGGAAAAGCAGGAATCAAAATTGAGTATACAGTATGATTTCAATTATGTGATGAAACCACATGTTACAAAAAAAATGAAACCAGGAAGGCAAAATGTCAGAATATTGGGAGTGGTGTATTCTGATTTGAGTGATATCTTTCAGAATATTGTTTGCAACCCTAAACAATATTAAACTCAATGTGGATCAAAAGAAATCGTACTTTAAATTTGGATGGAGAAAAAAGGCACCAGGTTATTACTATCATTTTATTATCTATTTGTTTGTTTATTTTTAATTGTGGCAAAATACACATAACAAAATTTCCTATGTCAACATTTTTAAGTGTACAGTGCTGTGGCATTAAATGCCTTTACACTGTTGTATAACCCTCACCACCATCCATCTCTAGAAATTCTTTTATCTTGCAAAACTGAAACTCTGTACCTATTAAACCACAACCTCCATTGGAAAAGAAGGCAACAGCATCATTATTTCTGGACTGCATAAGTATGTACTCGGAAAATCTGTAATAATATGCTAAAATTATAATTAAGCATTGATTGAAATGGCCAGACTCAAAAGAACTGCTCAAATATCAACAGCATCATCATATATGTAGAAAACTCAGCTAGAAAATATGACAAAATGGGCTACCATTCATAAAATGAAAAACTGTAAAGTACTTAGAAGGAAACAAGAAAAAAAATGACATGCGCCTTTTAAATATGACAAAGCCTGCTTGGGAGAAGTTAATCATTTCCAAAAGTGAATGTTTGAATTAGCAGACCATACTAATTCATACATTTAAAACAATTCCAATCAAAATTCCAACCAAACTTAGTTTAAGTTGGTGGGACAAAGTGTTCAAAAGATAGTTTATGGGAGAGGCAGTTAGGAGGATGGGTAAAGAAGTTGAAAGGGATTAAGAAATACCAATTGGCAGCTATAAAAATAGTCACAGGAATATAAAGTATAACATAGAGAATATAGTTAATAAAATTGCAGTAACTATGGTATCAGGTGTACTAGGCCTATGGTGGTGATAACTTCATAAGGTATATAAATAATCACTATGTTGTACACTTGAAACTAATATAATATTATATGTTAAGTATAATAGAAAAAAAATTTTTTTTAAATTTTAAATATAAATAAAAAGATGGTTCAAAGTACGATCATTATGGTGGTGAGAAGCTGGAAAGGAGGCCTTAGCCAAACAAATATTAGAATGTATTGTAAAACAAAAAATAATTAAGCAGTATGGCCTTGGAACCAAAATTGAAACATAAATCCTCTGAAACATGAAACATTGCATAAGCACTTAACATGTTCAAATTAAGAAGACGAGAAAGAATTGTTAATGACGAGATAACAAGATGAGAGGGGAGAATGAGTTTAGGTTTATACATTATGCTGTACACCAAAATAATCTCTGGATACATTAAAGAGTTAAATAGTTTTTAAATTTCAGTTTTAAAAACATATTCAAAGTACAATAAAATATTAACCAGGTAATTAGGGAAATTTGATCAAGACCTTTTCAACATGAATCAGAAAAAAAAAACACCACTAAATGAAAAAAGGACCATTTTAATTACATAAATATTTAAAAATACACTAATCTGATAAAAATTAAATTTAAGTTTAAAAGTACGTAATATGAAAATTTGATAGACCAGAGATTAATATTTGCAACACGTTAAGATCTTATTCAATTTTGCAAAGGAAGCAGGAAGATTCTATGCCTAAGTGGGCCCAGACGGAGCAGACAGTGTTTGTTGAGTGCTTTCTTGAGTCAAGCACGCATTTCTCTTAGCACATATATCCTCCCCATATCTCTATGAGACCAGAGGTGTCCATGTCTTCATCTTACCCTACTTTGTCCTACAGACATTGAAAGCAGAGTTGGAACTTTTGCTTAGACCACTATCTTATATATTTTTTTTTTAGATATTCCAGCAGCATAGTGGTCAGAAGTGTTCTGCAATTCATTGACTTAGTATTCATCGAGTATGTACTACATAGCAAGCCGTGGACTGGGCACCTGGAATTGGAGACAGATACGATATTCTCCAGATGTACAGTGGGAGAGAGAGGCAAGTAAAATAACCTCTAACAGTATGATGCTATGTGTATTCTACTGTGAAAATTAAAACAACATTTGGGCACCATTTTGATGGCCAAGCTAAAATTTGAAATAATAAGAGTGAAAGCTTGAAAGAATTATATAAATCCTTTAAAAAGCAATGTACGCTCACATATGAAAAACTTCGGAATATTTATTCCCTTTGACCCAGTAATCTCTCTTATTCTTGGAAGTTCATCCTAAAGAAATAATTCATCAAAAGGGAACAAAAGTATGATTTATTAATTAACCTTTCAAATATTTATTTGTGCCTATTGCCTACTAGATTCTGTGGTAGGATCTGGGGAGTTGAAGGTGAACAAGAAATTCATTCTACGAAAGTCTTTATTCGGTCTTCATTGTGATGGTAAAACTGGAAATAACATTAATGCCTACTAATAGAGAATTATTTTAGTTATTATGGTACATTGGCTCGCATAAATATGGTAAAGTGTTAAAATTGTATTTCAAAATTACATAGGAAAAAGGGTCATTTTCATGATACAATGCTAACTTATAAATATTAAATTTCGTATATAGTTCTGTTGCTATAATATTTCTTCATAAAGGCAAAAGCTTGAAAAGTATATGCTAATAAGAAAAGTTGTATTAGGGTCTGGGGATTACGAATGATTTTTATTTTACAAAATTACTATTACGGCTATTTACTTTTTCAATGAAAAACAGAAAAAGGAGCAAGAGTTTCTGTAACCAAACAGTGATCCTGGAAGAGATTAATAATTGATTACAAAGGGGTTTGCAAACATAAAGTTCTGTGTAACAGCTCGCAGAATAACAAACCAGGACTTCAAGATGTAAAGATATTCCCACCTTATACCGACAGATAGGGAAGAGACGTTAGAACTTGGGATAAAGGGTTGCACTGAAATCTCATTCATATAGCACCCTAATTACTCTGAAATTGCTAGCTTCCAAAGACATACTAGCAATACAGCATTTGCGAAAGGTTGTCAAATACATTTTATTCAGGACTCCCAAGGTCAAGTATTCAGCATAATAAATGATAAAACACTTCAGTGATCTTTGGTCCCTCTGAGTCTTCCTCTGACCTCCTCTGCTCTTAAATCAGCTGACCTGCCACTAAAAAAGCAGGAACCCTGGTCTCTCTGGCTTTTTCTTGACACATACCCCTTTGCTGCCTTTCTGGTTCTTGATACCTTCATCGTCTCGAGGCTAACTATCTGTCAACAAGAAAGAAGCAGTGGGAAAATAAGAAAAATGTTATCCAGTGTGAGGTCTGACTCACGCAGACTTCCTTGCATTGCTCACAATGAACTCTCCCGGTGAGCAGGAGAAATAAAAATGGCTAGGCAAGGGCTCTCCAGGGACCAGCCTGTCCCCCAGCTTCGGTGGTGAGTGTGAGTTTGATACAGAAAAAGTTAGTGCCTGGATGAGACGGACAATACAGGTTCCATGGGTGCTGCATGGTGGCTTCTCTAAATGGTACAGTCAGCTGTGGACTTGAGTGAAGGTCGTGATATCTAGCTCTTGGCTCCTGTCAACAGAACAACAAGCTAGAATCTGAGCATTGGGGCTGCGACCCCTGTCAGAATACCAGCAAAATGGACCCGTCACAACCAGTGCAAGATGCCGGCCTCTGTCCGGGTTCAGTTTCTGCTCCGTAGTGTCTTTGCAGACGAACGTAATGCTTGGTTCTATAATAACAAATTGCATCGCTATCTTTCCCAGACACACCTACACTGACCCATCCATTCCTGCATCAGTTCAGAACTGCCTTGGTTGTTTTCCTTTCCGATCAGCGGTGTATTGGCCATAAGCACCCACTTCTGCCTTGGATGAGGGCTGCTAGACCCCTCGGAACCCATGACTAACACTGCTTGATTTCAACACCGATCCGTCCACTGCCTCTGGCTTCACACTCCCCCTCATTGGAAATGATGGCTGATATTGTTCCTTGGCATCGTTCCTTATTTCTCTTGTGCTAAAACAGGCTTCTGCCTCCTATGTAACACTTGCCTTTTGTGGTGGAATCTCCATGGCCAAGAGTCTAGTGAAACCGGTCATCACGGAGGCTTTCATTAGACTTGCACCAAATTTCATTTTCTAACACAAAACAGAAGAGTCAGGTCATCATATGGCATTCTTAATGTTGGAGGAGGTTTGTGTGTTCTCTGGACGTAGTTCAGGCTACCTTTGAGAAAAGTCTATTATTTCTTGTATTATTTGTTCCATATGCAAACCATTAAAGAGACTTGACGAAGGGTTTTACCGATTAAATATTTACCAGTAAAGATTTGACAATAGCCCAACCACCTCTTAAGCATTCAAATAAGTGGTGAAATTTTCCCAGAGGAGAGAAACCCAGGGAAATGATAAGAGATGGTAATTCTAACAATTCTCTTAGAGCACCTTTTATGATGTCTAAAAACTAAAGAATATTTGGTCTGCGATATATTTCACACCTTTATCTTTCAAAGCCCCTACTTAGAAAATCCTTGACCTTCTTTGACATAGAGCAACTATTTTCCCATTTTTGGAAAACTAAGAGAAAGACTTGCCCCCAAATATGAAGAAAGTCAGGAGTTCTAGAAAGATTCCACAAAGAAACTCTTAGCATGCATTCACCCTTTATCCATCCAGCCAACGTGTATGAACTGGGTACCTACACCCTAGAAAGCAAAGCACTTTCCACCAAGAAGACGAAGAGAACAAATGCCACTTAAAAGTGACTTACATTTTAGTAGCAAAAATAAGATATGCACACAAACCATAAAAACAACACAAGGGAGCTGGTGACAAGTGTCCCAGGGGATCTTCAAAGAAGGTTCCGGGGATTGGGAGTAATCTTATTCTCCTGGGGAAGCCGGAGAAAGTTTCGGTTCAGAAGTGGCATAGGTATCGAATTGGGGAACTTGTTATGACAGACAGGGGAGGCATTCGGGTTGCTTATGACAGTTTCACTTCCTTCGGATCTTTGTCAACCCTTGCCCACAAATCGTTTCCTCAATTCCTCATTTTCCAATGGGTTGTCTTTTTCTTATTGATTTTTAGATGTTCTTTTTAAATATATTCTCAGTATGAGTCCTTTGCTAGACAGGTGTGTCATAAATATCTAGTCCCACTCTTAATTTGTATATACACCATCAGGTCATCTGTGAACAGTTTTCATTTTAACTCGACTTTCTAATTGTTATACCTTTTATTTCTTTCTCTTGCTTTCTCATGCTATCTAGGCCCTGCAGTATGATACTAAGTGGACATAGTACAGAGGGCATCCTTGTCCTGCACCCAAATTCGGTGCTCAGCATTACATGGGATGTTGGTGGGAGAGTTTCTATAGACATACCTCATCAAATTAAGAAAACTGCCTTTTACTCCTAATTTGTGAAAAGGTTTTGGTTTTGTTTTCATGGTCAGTGACTGGATTGAAGTGATTTTTATGCATCTCTAAAGGCGATCGTATGATTTGTCACCTTTTCTCTGTCAGTGTTAAAACTAACCTTGCATTCTTGGATTCCAACTTTGCTGTGGTATATTACTCTTTTTAAACATTGCCGGATTCCATTTGTTATTACGTTTCTTAGGACTTTTGCATTTGCATTCCTGAGAAATATTGGCAAATCATTTTCTTCTCTCATAATATCCCCATCAGGGCTGGTTTAAGATTATGCTGGTTTCATAAAATACGCTGGGAAGCCATTCCTCTCTTTCTGTTCTCTGGAAGATTTTGCGTAGCATCTGGGTTCTTTATTCCTTAAATATCTGGAAGAATTTATCCATGCATATTTTTTCCCTTTCGAACTTTGACCTCTGACGTCCTGGCTGTCTTGCCTACTTCGTGATCTTTTTACACCGCTATTTTTAAAATTTAAACAGATTTTATAATTATTCTCAGCCAGATGTCGGTCTAATACAACTGAGACTTTGCAAACTCCCTTTTTTAAGGGCCATGTATAAATAGAGCGTAGATTATGAGCAATGAGCGGTTGGAAACATATGCACATTAGTATTCAATCACGAAAGACCTCGGATCGGGGAGAATACTAAGCAACGGGAACCCCTGGCAGTTTTTGAGTAGGGGGATTACAGTGTCAGAGTTGGAATCAGGACAGGAAATGTGGCAGTGATATCTAAGGTGAGAGGAAGGAAGAATGGGCAAGCAGTTATTATAAGAATTCAGTGAAAGCAAATACGGGTCTGCTCAGGAGAGTGCAGCGAAAATGTAAGACCTCCTTGCAACCAGTGGTTCCCACAGTAGGTTCCTGGAGCAGCAACGGACACTCCCCTGGCAACTTGCTGGCAATGTAGTTCTCAGTCCTGCCCGAGACCTGCTGGATCAGGACGTCAACAATCTTCGTCCTAACTAATTCTCCAGGGATTCCGATGTTCATTCACCTTGGGAACTACTTTTAGCTTTAGACCCGATTTTAGCTTCCCTCACAGCTAGGGATGACCGCGTGGCGCCCGCTCTGGCCAGTGACGCATAAGAGGACGTCCACTTGGGAGACTTGCAGGAGAACTTTTGCTGTCTTGATTGAAAAGGACGATGAAGCTGGGGCCACCCATTGTCCTTCTTCCCGCCCTGGCTACTGGTTGACATTGTGGCCAAGAGGCAAAAGTTCTGAAGACTGAGAAACCCAACGAGTTAAGGATGGCAGGGCAGAAATCAGCGTTCTCGATCACATCGATATGCCTCACATCAGCCCCGGGCTGTCTTCCTTCACGCAATGAGTGCATTTACCGTTCAGTTCGCTGGTAACCGAGTATTCTGCTGCTCATAGCTAGATCAGTTTATAACTGATCTCTGTGTCACGTTTCAACTTGGAAGAGCCTAAATGATGCTTCCCCCCGTAAGTCAGGAAAAAAATTAACCTACTTCTGAAAAAGAGCTATCTGCTGAACTTATACCTCCCCGTGGAGATCACAGCTTTGAGTAACATTTTATTTCTGAGTGTCTTGGGCAGAGAAGGCAGTTTGGGGCGTTGTGAAGACAGGCATTTCCTGGATGAAGCCACTTCTCCATGTGAGCACCGAAAGCCAGGAATCGCTGTCCCATCGCCTGAGCATCTCCATCTGTCTTCTTCCCATCCAGAAAGCGACATCCTCTGGGAATAAAAGTCTCACCAAGAAATTCACACCAGAGATGAGTCTTTTCCCTACTGCCATTATCAGGATTCATCACTGAACACTATTTCTTGCCTTCCCAGGACTGTGGAACAAGAGAATAGTGATTTTTGGCAAAAGAGTAACAATCCACAGCGCAGTGGGTGGTGCCTGGCAGCTTCCTTGCAGCGTGGCACTGGCTCGGTTGCTTGGAGCTCCCTCTCCCAGTGTGTTCCAGATGGCACCAGGTCACAAACAAGCTTGGGTGGCATTTGTGACTTACGTGTGACAGTCCTGTTCCAAAGGGACTGACCCACAGCGCACAACAACAAACGCTAGTGGAAGACATCAACTGAGCAGCTTACAAGGAGACTGCCTAGGGGTGTTGCCCGCATGCCCCCCTTCTGGCTCCTGATTTCTGTGTTGAGTTGTAGGTGCCATTTTGGGTCCCAAGCCGGATATTCTGTGAATGGGTAAAAATCCTGAATCACCTCCGCAGAGAGCTTTTTGGCACTGACCACGCTGTTTAAAATTACAAACCCTCCTCCAAACGCTAGCATCATGCATCTTTTTGCATCTTTGCTTTATTTTCAGCATAGTATTTATCACCATCTGGCATACTATGTGTTTTACTTATTCAAGTTTTATTGTCTTTCCTCCTCCACTAGATTGTAAGTTTTACGAGAGCAGTCATGTTTGCCTTTTTTGCTCATTGCTCCATCTATAGTATTTAGGAAAGTACATGGCATATAGTAGGTGCTCAATAAATGTTCGGGAATGAGTGGCTGACAGGTCCTGACACATGGCATGCCCTCTTGCTGCTCTTTGCCATTCTGTCTCTGAAGTATAAGCCTTAGAGGATGTTAGGCTCCAAATTCTGCTGCCTAATTCTGCTCCATGTCAACAGAGATTGGTTGAAGAATAATAGCGATTAATAAAAACTATTATTTGTTTAACGCTCATTGTATAATAGACAAACGCTAAGTGCTTGAGATACATTATCTTATTTAATTCTCAGAACAACCCTAGCAGCTTTAGATGCATTTTATCCATGGGAACAAGGTGTCTCAGATGAGTCCTTCAGGCTCTCCCAGCTCATCAGTGGCAGAGCTGGGACTTGAACTTGGGGCCATCTGACTCCAAAGCCTGAGTTTTTATCTGCCACTTCGTTGGAGGACAACTACAGCCTTAATTGGCATATTTACGTTACCGTGATTTCTTCTCCTCTCTTGCTAAAAGATAATTTTGTGTAAACCCAGGACTCAAATGACTGATCAGAGGTGTTTTATCCAGACCTCCTCCTGCCTAGATAGGTCGATAGATAAGTAGAAAGGTAAATAAATAAGTAAATAAATAAAATACTTGGCAGAAGTGAAGTTCTGATTAAATGTTGACTCTTTAGCTGTTTGTGTGCCTTTCAAAGAAGAAAATAAAAACATTTTATATAGAATGAACTTATGCTGGCAGTGTTTTTTTTTAAAAAATACAGCGAAGTCCTCACTTTAAGTTGTCGATAGATCCTGCAACTTTAAGTGAAATATCATACAATGAAATCAATTTAACCACAGGCTAATGGACATAAACCAGAGTTAAGCTCCCATAGCATCTCATCAACATTATAATGAAACGCCGTTATTCATGGACCTGCCATGGTATCAAGACAGACAGTTTCATAAGTCCTATTTCCTAAAGTGTCTAATAGAATGAGACACGGGCACAGGTCTTAGAATTGATAATAATAGTGACAGATACTTTAAAAAAGTGCTTATTACGTGTTGGGCTGAAAATCTGCAACAGCCCTAGGAGCAGACAGAGAGGTGAACTCCTGTTTAACCTGTCGCCTTGGAGGAAATGACCGAGACCGTTTGTTGGTCAGCACCGCTTCCTTCGCTCTTCCTGCTGCAGCGGCGCCTCGGGGACACTCAGGTCCTTGGTCATCTTAGGCTGCTCTGTGCGTTCTGGCATTTACTCACGCCGTTCTCTCTTCCTGAAACGCCGTTCCCTTCTCGTTGGCCCGGGGAGCTCCTGTACCTTCTTTGAACTCTTCTTGGATGATGTTGTCACTTCCCATAAGAACCTCTTCTTGGCCCCCTGAGACTTGGTAATCTGCACTGTGCACCCAGATTACCCTGTACTTATCTGGGCACCACACAAGGCATCGGTCATTTTGTTCCCCTTCCGATCAGGTGTGAGGCTCATGAGGGAAGGGGCTGTGCCGCATTCCTCTTCATAATGAATGACGCCTCGTGTAACGCCTGGAACGAGAGTGTTCATAAGCCGAGCGGAAACCAAAGGGGCTAAAAACGAAGTATGGCATAGCACGACTAGCCCTGGAGTTAAGGGAGCCTACTCATGAGTAATACGCCCGAATTTTTAGACACCGAGAAGTCCCCCGCTGGACCCTCTCAAACATCATCTCTGCAGCCTTCAAGGCTGTCATTTTTGAGCATATACCACAGCTATAGCAGAGTGTTAAGGGTAACCAGGGCGAAAGGGGACACGAGACATGGCCCTTGAACTATTCTGCATCAAAGGAAAAAGGGATCAAAAAGAAGACCCCAGTGAGCTGCCATCTGTCTGTTCCCTGCCTAAATCTAGCAGGCAGTAATGCAGTGCTGCGTATAAGAAGACATTTCATTGACCGAACTGCAGGGAAATTTTCAAAACTCAACGCTTTGATTATTTGGGGTCTGGACTAGAAGATTGCGTGTTAAAATAATGTTGGGAAATGCTGCATGCTCTGAGAAGCATGCAGACTGAAGACTCTGAGAAGTCCTGCTCCAGAGAAGCCTGGTCGATGTCACCGTGTTCCAATCACATTTAGGTCCTGGATCTCAGACACACCACACCAAAACACCTCAGCCAAGAGACGAGCTGACTGGCATTTTAATGGATGTCTCTGCAACAGGATTGCCAAAGAGCACTTACCCACAGTTTGTTTGACCGAGGGATGCAAAAGGCTTGGCTTGGAATCTAAAAATCTCCCAGCGTTTATCTAGGAACTGTCTCTGTGAAGGTGAGGTGCAAGTGTCTGAAGCTCCACAGGCTCTGTGCAGAGAGGAGACAGCGTGTTTATGAAACAGAGGAATGTTTAGGAATGTGGGCAGGCAGCCAGCTACACACAGGATCTGTAAAACTTGACTCCTTTAGGAAAATGATTAAAATCAAATGAACCTTTTATGTGGCCAGTGGGTTCACCTCCCTTTTACAGATTTCTGTGTCATGTCTGCAGTCTGCTGGGAGTCTCTTGTCTCGGTAATCTCTCTGCCCTCTGCATGCGGGAGGGTGTCTACATCCCACACTGGGACCTAAATACGATTGGAATTGCTAAATTCAGCCAAGCTGAGCAGGCTTCTCTGCAGCAGGACTTCTCAGAGCCTTCGGTCTCCATGACGTGTACAGAGCATGCAGCATCTCCCAAGATTATTTTAACATGGAAGCATTGTCCTGTTTTCCGGTGGAGCATTTCATGGGGCTAATGGGCCACAAGTGCACGTTTTGGGATGATTGGAAATAAGCCTTATGCTGAGTGCAAGAGGCCAGTCACAAAAAAAGAAAACCCATACTGTACGATCCCATTGATACGAAATATCCAGAACTGGCGAATCTCTAGAGACAGACAGCAAATTAGTGTTTGCCGAGGGACAGGAAGGCAGGCGGTGGGGAGTGAGGTGTGACTGCTCGTGGATGAGACACTTCTCTTGAGATAATAAAATGTGCTAAAGTTAGGTTATGGTAATGCTTGCACAACTTTATAAATATACTTAAACACCATGGAATTATACACTTTAAATAATATGGAATTTTATGGTATGTAAATTATGTCAACCAAGCTGTTAGTTTTTTTTTTTTTTTACAAAGATCCTATAAAGATGCTAATTAGAGGAGTTAGTTCTTTGTTTCTCTTTCTTGTATCTTTTTTCCCTCCCCACCCTTTGTGGGTCTACTGCACCAGTTCCATCCCGCTCATTATTTTCCGATAGACTACTTTTTATTAAGAAGGAACGCACGTGCACAGTTTAAGAACTACAATGAGTACTGGAAAGTACAAAGAGAGAAACAAACGCTTCTGCCTCCCTGCGAAGCACTATGCCATTCTTGAGTGGATTGCTAGTCAGCAGTTTGCTGGTCAGCAGTTGCTTACAGGTCCCTTCAGAAATTGTTTACATAGTCATAGCCGATGTCCATGCGCTGCTTATGTTTTTACACACATCAGACCACACTCTATTCTGCATCTTGTTTGCCTTATTTAGTGGTGTATTTTGGAGAATTTTTCATGTCAGAGTGATCTCATCTACCTAGCGAGAACACAGGACTCATCGACTATTTACGCCATGTGTCTAGAATCAGTCCCCTATGAGGAGATATTTTAAGTTGTCTCCAGAGGTGGATGGTTTTTATTTGATACATTTTACTATTTCAGACCATACCACAATAACACCTTTGTGTGTTGGCACAGGATAACTACTAGGGAGTGTTCGTGGGCTGCAAGTCATGTGCCTTTCGATGTTGATGAAGGTGAATAAATTGTCACTACGTCACCTCAGGCAGCTGGCGGGGCTGAGAGTGGTGAGAGGTGGTGTCAGCTGGGGAGGGGCATGGAGCTGTAAACAGACTGAAAAGGCAGTGTTTAAATTTTCAGAGAACCAATAAAAATATAGCTAGAGTAATATTGTGAGCATTTTTGGTTTTCTTGACGATGCTCTGATACAACCAAAATGGATGTGGTGTTGGCCATGATGTAGGGTTGTCACTCTTAAGAAAGGACTGACTAGAAGTAGAAATATGCAGTCCTGCCTCAGACTGGCCTCATGTCCACTATCCGATCACCCCCAGTTGAATGACACTCTCTACTGTGGGAAGAGGCCCTGATTCTAACCCTCTTCATCACGTTACCTTCTGCTGGGGTCAAATTCCCAGCCCCTGCTGAAATGGAGTTTTGGTACTTCGTGAACTTAAGTGTCTCAGAAGTGACATCAGATGAAGAGAAAATGCTCCCTGTTCGTAAGCTTCTGATCAGATTAAGCTTTGGCCTTTGTTCTCAAAATGCCGGTTGGAGGCTCGGCTCTGAAACTTATAAGCAGGGAGTGGGTTCGATTCCTAGGTAGAGGCAGTGCTTAGTGTTCCTGGACACACCCTTCCTCAGCTATGAAATGAGGGTGTTGGTTTAAGGTCATGACCTTAGATGCCTACAGGGGCCGAGCGTGTGTGTGGTAGGCAGGGAGACTGAGCTGGCAGGGGACCCCACACCTAACCTGGGGTCAGGGGTAGCCACTCCTGAGTTATAGCTAATGGCTGCCATGCAGGATAGAAGGTTAAAACATCCTGCAGGCCAAACAAAACAACAGGTCTGCCAGCTTGTCGGGTTGTTTTCCGTGTCAGCCTGTGCCAGCTCTGATGCTGTACTATTCTGAATGGTACGAAGAGTGACAGCAGCTACGCCTGTATTTAGTTTTTATTAGGCTTACACACTTAGTAAGAGTTAGCGTATTCACTTCGCAAAACAAGCCAATGGTATAGAGACTCAAATGATCCCCATTTTGCAGAGCAGGAAAATAACATAGAAAAGCATGTTAAGAACAGTTCTTTGGGTGCTGGTCCTCATCTATCCATATTTCTGCCTTAAAAATGAAAAGAGAAAGCATCTGAGGAATAATTAAATTGTGTCTAGTGGGGTATTCCCCGTAATGGGAGAGGAGATGGAGTTGGGGGATTTGAAGCAGCCCTAAGAATATAATACTGTGCTCCTGAGCTACAAAAATCCTGCCCGATTTGTAAATTTGTGTTTCCATGGCAACACAAGTGTATAGTTAAATAATCCTCACTCGTCTAGGACTGAATTCCAGCAACTCTTCCTAAACCTTCATCCTGTTCTAATCCCACAGCTGTTGCCATGGAAATGATCAGATAAGATTCAGTCCTGGAGGCAGATGGGCCTAGGAAAGCTAAGTCCTGGCCTACATAGAGCCCTTGAAATATTAGTTTTTGTTGTGTCTATTTGTTTGTTTGTTTTTTTCTCCCCAATCTTCGAATCAGGGAAAGCAGCTGCCTGCTGAGGAAGGTGAATGCAGCACGTTGTCATGAAAATCAGGCTCGGTGTTTGGGCACCTAGAGCACATGAGAAAACGTCAATTTCTAAAACCCTGGTGATCAGCGGAGAAATTGGGAACGTTTCCCTCTGACTCATTTTGGGAAGCTGCCCTAAGAGACCATCACGCCGGGGTTTTCTCCCGGGAGCCCACATCCCAGCAGTGGTTTTAGCAGGCTGCATCCCCAACCCAGAAGGAGAGCAGGTCACAGGAGGCCACTCCCCCCTCGGCTCCACCAGCCCAGGAGGGGCCGGTTCATTCTTCACTGTCTGTGAGGGGTGTCACTTTTCATGGTTGATGGGAGCTTACAGCGCGCCTCCGGGGTTCACAAGAGTTGTGTCAGCAATGTCCTCAAAAAAAAAAAGAGTGACAAAATTTTTCAGTGCCTGCATCAACATCCCTTTATCTTATGCATTCTTGCAAACATAGTCTGGGGAGACCTCATATTTAAATCATTGTTTCTAAGCAATATCCTGATGAAGTCCTGTTTTGTTTGAAATAGAAGCAATACTTTGTCTCTATTTTGAACAGTGTGACTATATGTATTGTGATGTCTTTGCCAGATCCTTCACTTGGGGCGAGGCTGGTTAATTAACAAGAATCTGAGAGTTACTGTATCTTTATTTCCCTTCTTTTCTTGGCCAGCTAAATTCTTATAGTATCATTCTTACTGGTCACCCCCCCTTTAGAAGCTTCGCTCATATGTACTCTGCATCGTTTTGTAAATTTTCACTTACATATAATTTGTTCAGTAAATGCCTGAATTAATACATGTGTTACATAGTTTGAGACACCAGTGCAGAGGGTTTGGGGTAAGATGCTGCTATCAAGCTGTTAATATTTATCATGTGGTAGATGACGCCTCTCACCATAGCTTCAGAGCAATAGCCTGGCCATTTCTAGAACCTGCTTGTTCTGGGCCTCTTGTCCGCCTTAGGTGGTAAAGGTTATGCTTTTCAATGACAAGTAACATTTCACCCTTGCCCTTCTCTCAACTTTCATAATTGCATGTGATATTGAAGAGAGACAAGGGCTGAGTCTTTTCTTAACTGGAAAAAAAAAATGGAAAATTGGAACTGAAAGCTTGCCGTTCTCCGGCTGACTTCTGACTCTAACCAGTGCTGCAAGAATTTGCTTCTCTGTCACCGAGCAAACATCTAGCGTGCAGCCTGCCGTTCCTGCCCGCTTGTGCTGGACGTGCTATTCCGATCATTGCCCCAGCCCTGCGTTAACTTAATCTTTGCAGACACCTTGCTGTCTTGAAGCTGAGGAGTGTGTCGCGTCAACAACACTTTCTGCATGCCAGGAAGTGTGCCCGTTACTATGGTGGTGAATTGTGTCACTTCCACAGTCATGGGAAGTTCTGAGCTGGAAGTTTCACAGTTGGAGAAAAATGGTCCTAGATGTGACCACACTAAGTGTGTCTGTCTTCAAATCTACGTCTCCAGAGCCACTCAGGGTCCAGGTCCCCACTACTGCACCTCTGAATATCTCTGCAATTCGCCCCCGGTCAAATCACCATCATCTCTCTCAGACAACTGTGGTGGCCTCAGTCAGCGTCCCAGCACATCCCCTCTTAGCCCAGTCAATGCAGGACCACAGCCACGTTTTAAAAAATAGGAATCTGATCGCGTCACCGTCTTGTTTAAAAGCTTTCCACGACTCACCTCTGCCTTGGATTAAAATCCAAAACCCTTCGCATGGCTCTGCATCCGTGGCCCCCTTCCCCCCTTCCCGCCTTCCCGCCTGGAGCCACCTCTTCTGCATTTCCCATGCCCCAACCACATACCAGGTCCCCAGTGTGCATACCATGTCCAGGTCACTCTGGCCGCTACTCCTGCTCACCCTTTAGCCTTAGCCGAAATGTCACTTCCCCAAATAAGCCTTTGATACACTTCCAGACTAGTGTGGGTCTTACTCTTGTAGACTCTCCCTGTGCAATGCACATGCATTTAGAGGAATTTAGCACACCTGGAACCACACAGCAATGTGCATAGTACTTTATAGATAGAACCTTCTAGAATGGCCGTTCCACGAAGACAAGGACTGTGTTTTTGCCGTGCCTCTTGTTTTCCCAAGTGCCTGGCACAGACGAGGGACCTCAATAAACAGCTGTTAAAATGATGAATGAACGGCCGTGGCTTAATGGGGGTGTGAACTGTCGATGGCGTTAAGAAGCGCCTGGCCGTCAAAGGCGGATTGTTGAAAAGGCCGTCGATGTTTGGGAATCGACGTGTGATGCAGGACTGCTTTGAGCTAGACCCCTCAAGGAGCTCACGGCCTAAGGAAGAGAGGATGCCGTAAGTGATGTCACGCCATCCTGAGGTGCATGGATTCAAGTGCACGAGCTTCATCCCACACAAAAGGACGTCTCGCATTTCCTGCTTTACGTCGCAGGATGTCAGCACAATTTGCAAGACCTAAATATTTCATGCCCTCCATCCAGTTTAGTTTCCCCGGTGAAGCTGTTGCTGATCCTTGAAAATGAGTATTTTTCTTCCATCATGGACCGTAACTCGAGCCAACGGCTTCATCTGAAGCAAAGATGATCCGCTTCAGGGTTAGAGGGAAGCGAGGCTGAAAATAGGGTCGGGCGGATAGAGGAGCTGGGAGGTCCCTTTAGGGTCGACCTGAAATCAAGCGGCGATGGGACAGAGCCTTTGAATCCCCAAGCTGACCGGCCACTCATCTAGGACGCCCCTGTCAGGAGGAGAAGCTTAGAGGAGGCAGGTCCATTAGGCTGAGGGCAATTCCTGGGGAGAACTTCCACTCAGCCTCAGGAAAGAGGGAAGGTGGGGGACCGACCCGCATCGGTCCTGAAGGCTGGCCCTGGGGGTAGGGGAAGGGAGGAGGCGGAAGGTTTTAGGCATGGCTTGCTCCACAGTAACGCAGTCCTTTCTCATCTTCAGACACTGACTGGTGGGTAGAGACAAGCTAAAATGTCCTGTCCCTCCAAGAAAGACTTAAATCGATTTCTTAAGAATGAGGTGACATGGATTGTTTTTGCTCCTAGGAACCGAGAAGAGTCCCTAGGAATGAGTATCAGGGGCTTCTGTGGCCCCGGGCAGTGCTGTGGGCCAAAGCTTTTTTGATCCCTTTGTCTCTGCTAGTTTTTCATTTTGTGGTCCTCGGCTGACGTGCAGAAGTGACTGACAGGAAGGCTCCCCGGGCTCCCAGCTGTCACTGAGATTTTGCCTCGAGACACGGAGAGTTGTAGGCGAGACTGGCTTCCGGAAGGACACATCTAGAAACAAGGCTGCTGCCAGGTCTCTTTCAGGAATCCAGGTGCTGTCCAAGCCAGGTTCCAGCTGGTTATCTAAGTGGCGGTGCTTGTCGCCGTGACAGGCTCTCCATCTTTGCACACCAATTGTACGTGCCAGGCAAAGGGCAGTTATCTATAAATACTTTTTTTTCCGAATAAACAGGGCGGCCACAGCCCTTCCAGCCTCACACTGCAATCTGTTTTTCCAGGCTCCAGCTAACCACCCTCCCTCCCCTTCCCTCTGCCCTTTGTCTCCTGGGTGTCGTAGTGCTTCGTAGTGCTGGGCGGATACCTCTTAGACAAGGGATGAGAGCGTCAAGCAGGTGTGGCATCTTCACATAACCCTATCCAGGCCAAACGCAATTAGATGTTCAAAGCCTTCATTTTTAAGCTTATGACAGAATCGCTCAGAGCTCCTTTATCTTCCCAAAGAAACCGTAAGACCCTTGTCACATTCCTGGAACTCATTTCCTGTTGGGAACCAGCCTGCCACCGAGATCCCATTTCTTTTTAAAACCCTGACCAGTGTCATATCAGGGTCTAGATGGGATCCAGAATCGGAGAGGCACTTAAACATTAGGCAGACTTTCTGGGAATAAAGTCAGAAAAATGACTTTTATTCTTTTTAATCTCACTCTACGAAACCTCTGGCCACTCAGAAGGGGAATTCTTTCTATTTACACATCTTCACAGAGAACCGAAGGGAGTCCAGGTTACAGCTGTTTCTTTGGCCGTCACCACTAACCCACATCCCCAACTATCTCTTCATTCAAATATGTATTGAGAGCCTGCTGTGTGCCAGGCTCTCTCCTGGGTTCTGGAGGCCCGAAGATGAGAGAGAGAGGGAGAGAGAGAGAGAGGGACAGAGGGACAGAGTCAGACAGAGAGACAGAGTCAGACAGAGAGACACTGTTTACACCCTCAGGCTGTCCCATTACAGGACAATATGCAGTGAGGGGTGCCCCCTGGAGCAAGGACCTGACTGCCTAAACCTGAACTGCACGA
>NW_006430726.1:251282-279419 GCF_000325575.1 Pteropus alecto | reverse complement strand
CCCCCTCTCCCTCTCTCATCTTTGGGCCTCCAGAACCCAGGAGAGAGCCTGGCACACAGCAGGCTCTCAATACATATTTGATTGAAGAGATAGTTGGGGATGTGGGTTGGTGGTGACGGCAAAATCGGAGAGATCAAATATTTCTGATGAAAATTTAGCATCCAAATTGAGATATGCTATTGATGTAAAATGTCTACTGGATTTCTTTCTTCCCTTCCCTTCCTTCCTTCCTTTCTTTCTTCCCTTTCTTAGACGAGGCAACCCTTGGTTGACCTCACAGATTGCCAGGACCTTGTCAGCTTGCCATCCTTTATTTAACCCTTGTTGTTTGTTTATTTTGCCTACAGCAGCTGGTCTTCCTAGGTGGTCTCCCATCCAAGTGCTAACCAGGCCCGACCCTGCTTAGCTTCCGAGATCAGACGGGATCAGGCTTGTTCAGGGTGCTGTGGCCGTAGACTGTACTGGATTTCTAAGACTTGGTATGAAAAGAGGAATGTAAGATGCCCCGTAAATAATGTATATATCTATGACATGTTGAAATGACAATATTTTGAATATTGGGGTTAACTAAAATCTATGATTAACATAAATTTACCTGGGGTTTTATTATTGCTTGTTAAAATGTAGTACTAGATGATTTAAAATCGCATATGGGGCACTAGTCCTACTGGACAGTAGTGCCGTAGAAGGAGAAATACTTAAGGTAACAGAAAATAAACAGCGTGGTGAGGGTGACCCAGAGCAGCAAGGAGCAGCTAGGCGGGGCATCTCCTGCAGGGCTGTGCAGGAGCTTACGCCCGAGACAGTGAGGAGCAGAGAGAGGAGTGGTCCACGCGGACAGCATGACATATACAAAGCCACGAGAGCACATGGGACTGGCCAAGAAGGCAGCACGTGAAACTGAAGGACCCTGTACCTCAGGTTATTAAGGGACCCGAGCCTTCTCCTGAACACAGAGAGGAGCCCCTGAGATATTCTAAGGGAAGAATGACACGGAGCTGCATTCAGAACGACCTTCCTCGTGGCCGTGTGGAGAATGGCTCGAAGCAGGGACCCTTAGAAGCCCTGTGCAGGGGGAGCAAGGCAGACATCCGGGGTCCAGCAGAGGGACGTTGAGTGAGGGAGAACAGGATGGGAAGGAGAGATCCAGCTTGCTGCCGCTCCGTAGAAATAAAGAAGTCGGCTATAGATAGGAAGTTTTTCTAAATAAGAAGGAATTTTATATTTATGTTCATGTTCCTTCCTTTTCTGGAAGAAACAAAACAAAACAAAACAAAAAAACAAAAAAAAGGAGTTCTTCTCAGAAAGTACAGACCAGACCTGTGAAAACAAACACATCGATTTAGGCAAGTTACAACTAGAAACCCCTGAAAATATGTGTTTCTGACAAACCGAATCAATTAATATATACCCTGTGGCATAAAAAATGCAATTACAAGAAGAAGGGGAAAAAAACCGGCTATGTTATGAGGACAGATTGTCCGGGATTATGTCCCACCTTGACTTATTCTGATCCCTTCGATGAGACCGCTCCCTGTGGTCAGGCCTCACTTTCATGCTCGTGGCCTTGAGACCCTTCGGACAAATGGCTTTGAATATAAATATTTTAGTTCTTCCTTGGGATTCTCTCATTTACGTTAGGGCTTCGTTATTACTTCTAATCTCATTTCATTACTAATTTACATGTACTTTCCTACCAGGAGGTCAGAGTTGTTTTTTTTTTTCTTCTTTTTTTAATAAGGAAATGTAAATTGCTATATTTCTGTTTTTCCATTAAGCACCTACCACTTGGGAATTATGTGTCATTCTGTATCTCCCAAGAAGGACTGAATGAATCAGAATTTAAAATGTGTAAATGCCTCAGGCTTCTTAGAAGAATGATGGTCTAGAAGCAAAAAATAGAAATGTGGATGTTTAAGCATCACAGAAAATGCCCTATGTTTAATCAATACAAATGGGAACCAGTTATGGGACAGCTTCTTGCACAGGCTTAGGGGGGACTCGGGAGTCTGCATCCTCATCCCTACTGTGCATCTGGCCTCTGTGCCAAATGGACCATTCATTGACTTCATTTCCCTGGGCTGGCACTTCTTGGTGTGTGAAATTAAAATAATAATATCCACACTCTATACCCCAAATGGCTGTTAGGAGAATCAGATAAACCATCTTCTGTTAAACCAGTTGAAAAGTGGACACTTTCTTCTGTGCCTCACTAGAAGTGCCAGCTGTTGGAAGACAACATCCACGATTACGGTGGCGGGTGTCGCTGTTTAATCTCTCCGCGTCCAGCATGTACCTCAGCGCACGGCCCATCACAAGCCCTCGATAGATATGGTCGAATGGAACCATCGCTTCTCAGCGAGTTCTTCTCATGGCATGAGCGGTCCTCCTTCCCCCTGCAGGCTGTGTGCTTTCATAATCCTTAAAGCCGTCTTTCTTCGTCTGCAGCATATCTTTGTCTTTGATTTTTCAGGGCTGGCTTTTCTGTGCTAATTTTTCTCCCAACCCCTCACTTTTATTTATGTGTTTTTAATTTTTTTTTTTAAATTACAGTGGGCAGATGATATATTCGTTTTGGGGGTGCTACATAGTGATTAGACATTTATATAACTTAGAAAGTGATCACCCTGTTACACCTAGTACCATCCTAGTACATAGTTATGACAATAACTATGTTACTTCCTTCCAATATTAACTATGTTCCTTATGCTGTACTTTGCATCCCATGGCTATTTTATAACTACCTATTTGTCCTTCTAAATCCTTACCCTTTTTTTACTCACCCATCAGTGCCCCCTTCCCTTGTGGCAACCCTCGAAATATTCTCTGTATCTATCAGCGTGTTTGTTCATTTATTTTGTTCTTTGGGTTCCACATGTAAGTGAAATCATATGGCATTTGTATCTCTCTGACTTACTCCACTCAGCACCATACCCTCTAGGTCCATCCATGTTGTTGCAAGATTTCATTCTTTTTTTTATGGCTGAGTCATATTCCATTGTGTATATGCACCACCTCTTCTTTATCTATTCATCCGTCGATGGACACCCAGGTGGCCTCCAAATCTTGACTCCTGTAAGTAATGCTGCAGTGAACATGTGGATTCTCCTGCCTCTTCAAAGTAGTGTTTTGGGTTTCTTCAGATATATACCCAGAAAGGGGATAACTAGATCCTTCCTTGTCTCTTGTTATAGCCTTAGTGTTAAAGTCTTTATTTTGTCTGGTATAAATATTGCTATCCTCGCTTTTTGTTTGTTTCCATGTTCATAAAACACCCCTTGACTTTCACTTTCAGTCTGTGTATGTCTTTTGATCTGAAATGAGTCTGTTGTAGGCAGCATATGTGAGGGTCTTGTTTTCTTACTCATTTAGCCACCTTATCTTTTGATTGGATCAATTAATACATTGACATTAAAGTAATTGTTGATAGATATTTAGTTATTGCCAATTTATTATGTATATTTTTATCTTTTTATCTTTTTTCTTCTTAGAAAAGTTCCTCCAACATTTCCTGTAATACTGGCTTGGTGGTGATGAACTCCTTTAGCTTTCTCTTGTCTGGGAAGCTCTTTATCTGTCCTTCAATTCTAAATAATAGCTTTGCTGGGTAGACTAACCTTGGTTGTAGATCCTTTATTTCATCACTTCGAATATTTCTTGCCAATCCCTTCTGGCCTGTAAATTTTCTGTTGAGAAATCAGCAGACAGTCTTATGGGAGCTCCATTGTAGGTAACTAACTGCTTTTCATTTGCTCTCTTAAGATTCTCTTTTGTCTTTAACCTTTGGCATGTTCATCATGATGTGTATTGGTGTAGGCCTCTTTGGGTTCATCTTACTTGGGACAACACTCTCTGTGTTTCCTGGGCTTGTATGTCTATTTTCTTCACTAGCTTAGGGGAATTTTTAGTCATTATTTCTTTAAAAAGGTTTTTAATTCCTTCCTCTCTCTCTTCTCCTTCTGGCACCTCTATGATGTAACTGTTGGTATACTTGTTGTTGTCTCAGAGGCCCCTTAAACTATCCTCGTTTTTTAAAAATTCTCTTTTCTTCTGTTCTAATTGAGTGTTTTCTACTACTTTATCTTCTAAATCACTGATTTAATCCTCTGCTTCATCTAACCTACTGTTAATTACTCCTAAGGTATTCTTTATTTCAGTTATTGTAGTCTTCATTTCCGACTGGTTCTTTTTTGTGTTTTCTATTTCCATTTTTATGCTTCCTATCTCTTTGTTAAAGTTCTCATGGACTTAATCTACTTTTCCCCTAAGTTCACTGAACATCCTTATAACAGGTGTTTTGAACTCTATATCTGGTAAATTACTTGTCTACATTTTATTTAGTTCTTTTTCTGGAGCTTTGTTCTGTTCTTTCATTTGGGACATGTTTTTTGTCTTCCCATTTTGGCTGCCTCTCTGTGTTTGTTTCTATGTATTAGAAACAAATGCTATGTCTCCTGGTCTTAGCAGAGTGGCCTTATGTAGTAAGCGTGCTATGGAGTATTAAGGGCCCAAGGAAAATGCACTGGTGGATGAGAACCGCTAACCGAAAGACATAGCACTTGGCTCATGACCAGTTGTGTGGCGATCAGTGTTTAAGGCTTCCTACCAGAAAGTCTGTGCCATCATCATGGGATAGTAGCGCTATTGTCGTAAACCCGTGGGCGATTAGAGGTCAAATGGTAGCTAGCATTTCACACGGGTGGCCAAAGGGACACTCGATCAAGATCCCTTGGTATGCTTCTGTCATCCACAGTGACTGGACCTGTGATGCTGATTCTGCTGTGATCTTGCTACCTGACATTTCTTTCTGGACAGGAAAGTGGGAAGTGGAGGGGGAAAGGAGCTGAATTTCACACTGGAATATATAAACACACACCTTGGTGCCACACCATCCTAGATGTTCTTCAAAACATTGAAAGTCACACATCAAATGCGGCGTCCTGCCCGGCAGCTCACCGCCGTTACTCCTATACACACGTCTCAGGGGTGGTTCCCCACCCACGGGCACAGCGACAGCCCTTCCCGAGGCGTGTCCCAGTCTCGTCCAGCTGGTGGACCTCTGCGTGCTGTGCGAGTGCCTGCACATCCGAGACCGCGTGGGAAAAGCTTTCTCTTGTCGCCCTACGCAGTGCGAGATGCACCTTTCTCTGTGCCGCTTTATCGTGGCATTTACCATGTTGCAGTGTGGTCCTTCAGGGATCGTGTGGCTGCCCGTGGACCATGAGTGTCTCTGGGAAAGCAACCCTGTCGTTTAGAGTCAATATCACAGAACCTTAATATTCAGAGTTATGGGCTCAGCCCCTCTCCACACATTGTTATTCGTGATGTCACAGCCTATTTGTCTTGGAGGATTTCAGCTTTGATTCAGAAAACAAGGGTGGTGTCATATGACACCCCCTCCCAACCTCTCCTTACCCGTGACCTCACAAACGAAAGAATCTATACTGATGCTTAATTTCCGCCCCCTTAATAATACTAAAGGCGAATACCTGTGGGGAGCCTACCATGTGCAGGGGGAGAATTAAATTCTCAGCAGAGCATGCAGTCAGCACCATTATTTGTCACATTACCCCCTTTTACCCTCCTAGCTACACTAAGACGAAGTTTTTATTTTTGACCGTTTTTTTTACCAATGAGGAAACTGAGGTTCAGGAAAGGTTAAGTGCCCTGAAAATGTCCCACAGCTAGGAAGTGACTGAGGTGAGCTTCAGACTCCAGCTTTGCCCATCACCGACCACTGGTCTGTGAGGAGGAGCCAGGAGGGAGGGTCCCCAGGCACCCATTATTCGAATTACCCTTAACTACTGCAGAGCCTTATTACACACTTCCATCTTCTTAGTGCTTTCTAATTAAAAAGAAGGGGGAGTGGTGATCTTTTTGCTAACTTCTGTCTTCTTAGAGTGGAAAGCAGGGGGGCCCCCAACGAGAGCCTTTGCATAATAGAGCTTATTGTATTGCAATCAGTTATTTAAGTGTGAAGTTCTCTGAGGCACCCCTTTGCTGGAGACGGTTAATTAGCAACGCAGCCGCTAATCACTTGCCTGTGCTGGGTCTTGATTACGAAGAATATGGGAACGTACTTCGTCACCTAAAAGTCTAAAAGTGTGCCCCTCCTGTAGCAGGCTTTAATTAATGGTAATAATAGTAATATTAATACTATTTAGCATCAATTGAGTGCTTCCTAAGGACCAGGTACTCACTCTGCCAGTGATTTGCATTTAATCCTCATAAGGACTTTTATTTGAAGCAGACACTATTCTTTTTCTCTCCACCTGGCCCATGAATAGCCCAAGGTGCAGGTTAGGGGGGAAAATGAAAGAACTGAGACCTGAACCCAAGTGTCTACAAACCCAGAGCCCGTACACTGAGCCTTGATGGCTTCCATGTCTGAGGCGACAGGGGTAATAAATCATTTCCTTTCATATTGTACCAGGGCGCTTCGCAGAGCTCAGAGTCATGAAAACTAAGAACCGAAAAAAGACCCTGTAGCTGAAGTGACAGACCAGTGACTGTAGCTAAGGAAACCTCAAGACTCTTGAGTCTGGATAAATGGCAGCTGAGCCCAAAGCAAGTAGCAATCAGTCTTCCCAGCTGGTGCCCCTAGGACTGAGACCTGAATGAGGCAGGGTGTTGGTGGCCTCTGAGTGGCCAAGTCCAAACCCAGCTGAGTGGTTCGAGTTATCAGCTCTTCTGCTAAGACTCGTCCCTCATTGTATGGATCCTATGGGACCACTGAGGATCCACATTTCCCTCATGTGGAGAACTTGGAATTAGAAGACTGACATTCACTAGCGGAATCAGGCTAGTGAATCAGACTTTCTCTCAGCTTCTCCCTATACCTCCTTTTCTTTGTCATTGTAGTCATGACCTCCCGAGCTGTTTCTTCTGCCTAGAATATTCATTCACACTCATCGGACTGCCCCCCCCCTCCCGCCCCCAACTCCTGAGACCCTTTTAGTGTCAGCGTTAAAGCTCCTTTTTTTCACGGAAACCTCTCCTGACTCTCAGAAGAGGTCATGCCTTGGGTTCCCTTTGCCAGGGACCCCGCCCTGTGCATCACAACCACGAATACTTGTTTGTGTAGTCGCGGATTTAAGATCTATCGTCAGAGCCTGATCATAAATCCTGTGTCTTATTTTTGGTTCTATCTGTAGCCTAGTCCATTGCCTGACACAGAATGACCACATGTAAGTGGTGATTATGTTCCTTGCCGAGGGCTGCCCTAACAAAGTACCCAGAACTGCATGGCTTAAAACAAAAGAAATTTATTATCTCACAGTTCTGGGGAATACAAGTCTGAAACCAAGTTGTCTGCAGGGCTCGTGTTCCCTCCAACGGCTCTAGGGGAGAACCTTTCCCTGCAGGGTATTACTGGGGTGATGAAAGTGACGTTCAAGGGTGCAGGGGTAAATGGAAGAGCCTTCGGGGTGAGAGTGACCTGAGCTCGGATCGTGGTTCTGTGGCTCACTGGGGCACAGGTGTTTGGTCTCTCTGAGTCTTAGTTTCTTAAGCTATAGGGTGAGCTATGTAACCTTCCTCAGTTTTCCCACCGTGCAATGAGGATGATGGCTGTGATACTCAATCTGCTTATATATGTAAAGTGCCTAGTACATTGCCTGGTACATAACAAATACTAATAAGTGCTAGCTATTTCTATAATTATTGCACTTTGTAAGTATGTGAAGATTCTTCTTTTATAAAGGGTATAGAATTACGGCAAAACTCAGAAAACCAGGCGGCTCAACTTGTGTTGGTATTCCAAGAATGTTATAGGGAATAGAAAATGCCCAGTGTATTAACCTAAATTGGCCTTTTGTGCCTTCTTTAATCAGATTAAAGTACTTTTTATTAAAATAGTTTTATGTATTTTTACATAATGCTTTTAATGGATTTTTTCCCCCCTGAAAGTTCTGATAAGACAAAAACAAGAGCAAAATGTTTTTTTTTTTTTTCAAGTACAGTTTATATTCAATATGATTTTGTATTAGTTTGGGGTATAGAGCATAGTGGTTAGACAGTTATATAATTGACGATGTGATTTATCCTGATTAGTCTAGTACCCACCTGGCATTCTGTGCAGTTATTACAGTATCAGTGACTAGCTTCCATATGCTGTGGTTCACATTTCCGTGATGATTTCATAATCGCCAATTTGTGCTTCTTAATCCCTTCACCCTTTTCACCCATCCCCTCGACCCGTCTCCCATCCAGCCACATTATCTTGTTCTTGAGATTCACATATAAGTGAGATCATATGGTATTTGTCTTTCTCTGTGTAACTTATATCACTTAGCGTAACACCTTCCAGTTTCTTCCATGTTGTCCTACATGGTAAGATTTCATTCTTTTTTATGGCCAAGTAATATTCCATTGCATGTATGTACAATATCTTCTTTACCCAGTCATCTATTGATGGGCACTTAAGTTGCCCTCAGATCTTGGCTATTTTAAATAACACTGCAGTGAACTTGGGGTGCATATATCTTTTCGAATTAATGTTTCGGATTTCTTTGGATAAATACCTAGAAGTGGAATTGCTGGGTCATAAGGTAGTTCTGTTTTTAGTTTTTTGAGGAACTTCTATACTGTTTTCTATATGGGCTGCATTAATTTGCAATCCCACCAATAGTGCACGAGGGTTATTTTTTCTCCACATCCTCACCAACATGTGTTGTTTGCTGATTTATTGATGACGGCCATTCTGACAGGTGTGAGGCAATGTCTCATTGTGCTTTTAATTTGCATTTCTCTGATGAGTAGTGACATTGGGCATCTTTTCATATATCTATTGATCATAGGTATGTCCTCTTTGGAGAAATATCTATTCACATCCTCTGCCCATTTTTGAATAGGATTGTTAGTTGTTTTGGTTTTTGAGTTGCATGAGTTCTTCATAAATTTTGTATATTAGCCCCTTAGCAGATGTATCATTGGCAAATATCTTCTCTCATTCGGTAGGTCGTCTCTTTTTTTTTCTTTCTGATAGTTTCCTTTGCTTTGCAAAAACTTTTTACTTTGATATAGTTCCTTTTTTTTTTTTTTCCCGTTTCCCTTGCCTGAAGAAAGAGATCAGAAAACATTACTAAGAGGAATGCCAGAGAGTTTACTGCCTATGTTTTCTTTTAGGAGTTTTCTGGTTTCAGGTCTTATATTTCAGTCTTTAATCTATTTTGAGTTTATTCTTGTATATGGTATAAGAAGCTGGCCTAGTTTAATTTTTTTTTTGCATGTATCTGTCCAATTTTTCCAACACCATTTATTGAATAGACAGTCTTTTACTACATTGTATATTCTTGCTTCCTTTACCATAGATTAATTGACCATGTAGACGTGGGTTTAATTCTAGGCTCTCTATTCTGTTCCTAAATGGTAATGTCTTGAGTTTTAGTAATACAAGTTATTTCAGAGGGACAGGTGGGGAGGGAATAATTGAAGGAACATCCAATAAGGGTGCTGTGCTAGGTAGGTATTATTCGTCAGCATCCGTTTCTACTCCCTGCTGCCCTTGTGGGGTGGCCGTGGAAGTGTGCCACTTAGAGTTCCTTGCTACAGGGAGCATGGCTGCTGGACAGCTCCATAGGCCCCCTTTTGCATCTACCACATGTGTGCCAAGACCACATTTCCCCCACGTGGTTGACAGCCAGTAGCTAAACACAGCAGGGGTCCTAGTGCCTGGCCATCCCAGCCACCAACATGGGATTCACTTAATGAGCAACCGTTGCCGAAGACTCCCCATTGGCCTGGCTGAGACTTTCTTAGCACTGCAGTCTGAAGCTCCTTCTGCTCCTTCCTTCCTCCCCTCCCCCCTTATACCGGTATCTGATCTGCCTTGGAGTCTAAAGACTCTACCTGCCTCGTTGTGCTTTTCCCCACTTTGCCACTCAGGGATAATTCCCCTACTAAACATCGTGCACATCTCATCCATCTAATCCCATCTCAGCGTTTGCTTTTTGAAGGCTCCTAACCGACACAGCCTGTATGTGTTTCCTAGACTCCTTGCCTGAGGGTTCTGGATATGATCGAGGTTCTGCCTCTAAGATGTGCTTGCAGGAGATTTGGAAAGGAGGAAGAAGAGAAAGGACATCAGTCTCTCTGTGGTGGGAGTAGCTGACAATTTGGCTCCAGCCGATATGGGTTTTCGCAGCAGCTGGATTCCACATTCCAGTGTCGAATCATCAGCTTCACAAGCCTGGGCTGCTGGGACCTTGGCAGCAGAACTCCAGGTCCCAGTTGCTGTGGCAGGATTTTAAAGCTGAGCAGAAGCTTTACAATCCAGCCTTTCCAGTAATTTTGGAAGCACTCATTCCCCTGAACTGGATTTCATTCTGCTTCAAACACTCGACATGATTTTTGTTTTTTGTTTTTTGCACTGCATGCTGACTGATGCAGCAGTGGATTTTCAGGTGGCAAAGCTGACTTTTTTATGCTCAAGAAAATATTTAATAAGGCTGTTATCTTCTATAGCTTGGAAACGAGACCACATACCTACCAAGCCAGTAAGTCAAGAAGAAGGGATTATAAATAACTAGAGGATTAGTTTGTGTTGGCTGCTCCTCATAAGATTATTTAAAGAAAAACTGAGCTCCAGCAGCAAGGATGAGCCAGCGTGCAGGCAAGGAAGGAAGGGAAGAGAGAGTGTGGGGATTAGGGTGCTGGCTGTGATGGGGAACCGACTGCCTCTAGACCTGGTTTCCTTGAGCAGGTCCTTGACATGGCGCTGGTTTGCATGCTCAAAGGCGACTAAGTTTGGAAGATAAATTATACGGTCATCCTGTTTATGCCGCACGCTAGAGAGAGGACTATGTTTCAAAACCTGAATTTTCAAAGACCTATTGAGACCTCCTAGTCAAACAAAGGTATCCATCACTGACTGAGGATCCCATGGAAAATGTTGCCTTTTAGCCCAATCTTCTGTTTCAAAAGGCTTCAGCGGGAGAGCGGGTGGGAGGAGGGATGGGGGAAAGAACTCCAGTGTGGTTTCCGGCCTGTGGAACTCAGTTGAAGCAAATGAAACTGTATTGCCATTTGACGACATGACATAACTGGTTTGCAAAAGCCTGTAACTTCCAGGTCTGTAAGCATCTCCTATATCCCCGAGATGCTCACAGGTAGGGGTGGGCTGTAAAAGCAACACTGCTGCCAGGGAGGTCCTCCTGCCCAGAATGGCTGCAGGTGTGACTCCAGAGACTGCTGGAGTCAAGTGATTAGGAAGGTGCCATGTGAGCAGCAAGTGCGCGTAACCTTTCAAAGCCCGAGCATCCTATCAGTGGGCACGCCTCCTCTGCGCGATTTTTCTTCTGCTCGCCAGATGTCATAGGAGGGGACGTGGATGTCACCAGACAGACAATGACAGTGTCCTGGGGGGAGGGAGAAAATACATGGAAGAAACTGTTCCCTAAGTGACCACGTGGAGCAGACCTGCCCCACGGACATGGATAATCCATCTGGAAGCAGGTACAAAAGAGAGGAATAAACCGTGGTTTTTTGTTTGTTTGTTTGTTTGTTTGCTTGAGGCCACTGTATTGTTGGGTCTTTTGGCTGTTGACAGCTTAGGTCTTTATCCCAACTACGAGAGAGGTTTTCAGATTTTCATTCATCCATTCATTCATTTATTGAAGCATCAATCATCACCTGCGACCTAGACACTTAGATTAGGTCGAGGAGATAAAAAATATGAAGAAGACAAGTTTCGACTCTTCAGAGAAGTCACTACTTATTAGGGTAGACTGAAAAACACTCGGAAATCCGTAGCGCGGGGCGGTAGGTGAGACAGACGTGCCACCCACTGAGGATGAAGAATTGGCACCGCTCAGGAACGATTCTTCAAGAACAGAATTGGCAGATCGGAACTTGGAGGCTGAGCAGTAACCATCACTGCCAGTGAATGAAAACCCGCCTCGTGGCAGGCCCTACTCAGGTCCCTCGCACGTACAGGAGCCTGACTTACCACTCACGATACCTTTTGAGACAGTTGGTAAAACTCTTCATTATTTCATCGACGGAGGGACTGAAATCCAGAGAGTTTAAATGATTGCTCTAGGATCACACAATTGATTGCGAAGTTGTAAACGCAGGTTGGCCTGACTCTAAAACTGACATTCTCTCCACCGCGGTAAGCCATCTGTCTATCCACTGAGCTTCAGTTTTGTAGTATACTTAATAATGCGTCCCCTGGATAGATGTCTGCTTGTCTGACCTGCCCTGAACATTTATCGAGCTCATTGCTCAGGTCCACACAGAGAAGATGGAAGAAAGGATGGTGATGAGAAGCCCCTCTCGTTACTTGATTTGTTTGCGTTCTTTCCGACCAGAAGGAGGTGCTCAGCACCAGCACAATTGCCTCCCTCGATTCATACTAGGCTGCTTCTAAATGACTTCAGTCTGTTTCCCCAAAATCCTGTACTTAAAGGACAAAGATTTACCTCCCTGAAGGACGTTCAGAAGAAACACGTTAGGTTCTGGCCACATCCAACATCTCTGTCTCCGAAAGTTTCTGGGCAGTTTGAAAGGACACGAGAACCACTTTCCTCTGGGTCCGAAGACCCTCCTTTTTAGCTCTCTGAAAAAGAGACATTTTGATGTGCATTGAGTCTGGGAGACACCGTCTAATGAGCAAGAGTGACAGAGACACTCTGTGTCACCTTGAAATTATGAGACGGGGTGAAGACTGCAGTGGATTATTAGGAAAGAACAACATAAGCCTTTTCAAGGCCCCTGTCTTGTTCCACATCAGGTAATGTGCCTTTGCTCATCTTGGCTGCATTTGTAAATGATCACCTTTTTTTTTTTTTTAAAAAGGATAATTTGAAGGTAACTGAGTTTTCAAAATAAAAGAAAGTATTATGGATTCGAAGCAAGAGTGTCACAGATTATGTCCTGTGACAGCCTAAAAAAAAAAGGATAATTTGAAGGTAACTGAGTTTTCAAAGTAAAAGAAGGTATTCTGGGTTCGGAGCAAGAGTGTCACAGATTATGTCCTGTGACAGCTTCACTACAGTGTGCCTGGGAGTTCATGTGGAGGGGGTCACCGTGTAACAGTGAACGACAGGTAGATCACACAATGCTTTCTTCCAGGAAGCCTGCCATGTTTGACTCACCTATTCACAAAACGCTCACACAAGTACGTATGTGAGGTTGCCTTTGCGGGGACAGAGACCATGACATGAAGTGAGTAGGCCTAAGATGACCAAAAAACGTACTTGTGGGTACAGAGTCTGAATCTCCTGTGTCAAGCGCCCCCTCTCAACACCAGCCTTTCTTTCCTTGTCTATTAAGGCATTTTTGTGAAAATCAGATACTGTCAGGATGACATAGCTCATCAAGATTTTGATTGGATATTGAGTTTGCCAAGCATGTATAAAATAAACCAGTGCCCCCAAAAGTAGAGAAATTAGGTCTCCACCGTTTTGGGGTGCAGTCCGAAAAATCAAATCAAATCTGTTCTCTAGGCTTCGATGATTGGTAGTCATGGATACACTTTATCTCCATTGCTCCTTCAGATCTTAAGAGTAAACTGAAAACTGAGAAAATATTTCTTTGTGTGTATGTAAAATAGTTTTTGTGGTTTTTTTCCCCTGTTATCTTGAAAGAGGCTCCCAAGCCTAATTAAGAATTTGGGGAAAAGAGATCAATCTATCTAATTCTTTTCTTCTTTTTTGAAGAATGGGAATGCATCAAAGATATAAATTGCCCAAGGCCTAGATAAATTTGTGTTGTCATTTCTCTGTGTCACACTGGCTCACTGCCTGGGTTTGCAAGGCAATCTCAGAGTGCCCAGCACCATTTTTTTCTGTGTCTCACTCTTAAGGTTGTCCTGGTTCGCTTATCTGGGGAGGCCTGTTATACTGGGCAGACCGTGTTCCCGTAGTGTGCGTACTCCCCAAACGAGATGATGGAAAAAGAAGTAACAAGCAATACAGTAAAAAAAAAAAAAAAGAAAGAAAATTACTAAGTCAATAATGTGTTCTATGTCATCGTGTCCAGAATCTCGAAATTTTCCAGCTTTCGCGGGGTATCCTTCACATACGTCATCACCATGTCACACTTGGCCAGTGGAGACGGGGCTCAGAGCTGTCAGGCAGAAGGCCACCTCCCGTGGGCTGCTGCCTCCTTCTGGAAGCAACCTTGTCACCCGTCGCTCATCACCACTGGCCTGTCCGCCCGGGGCCCAGTCAGCAGGACAGAGCGCCCGCGTTCCCCCACAGCGTCTCCATCACGCCCCCTCCACCCTCCTCCCTCCTCACCATCTTTTCCTCTTTTTCGTCTCCTGCCTCCGCAGGTCTTACGACTCCCCAGACTTGGCCAGCACACTCTCCGCCTCCCTCCACATGGTAGTCCGGTGAATGTCCTTCACTCTCTGGGTCGTCCTCAAAGTCGTCCCCTGAGTGGTCTCCGTTGACCCGCTCCGGTAGTCAGGGCAGCCAAGGGGTGCTGGACGCCTGAGCACGGCTGTGTCTGAGACGAAATGTCCTCAGTAGAACCTGTGCGCTCTTCCAATGGTGGCAACGGGGTGTGGGGGCAGTGTCCAAGCTGGCCAGCGTGCTCGCGAATGCGGCCACTTTCCCCTCTGTAGAGGTGGACAGAGGGAGCAGGTGGGGACTTCCGGCTTCTTTCATTTGACCTTGCATTATTTCTTCAATGTGTTTTCCAGCCTTCAGGGAGGTGAGAGGGGCCGCCATGGGGGCGCTCTCCTCGGTCTTAGCATCTGTGCCCTTGTCCTTCTCCACGTCACATGCCACTCAAAACCTTTCTCTTGCTTCCCCCAACCCCCTTCTCCACTTGAAGTAGAAAGGGAGCTCTTAGGGTTGCACCAAGAGTAGGCAGTTGAGATGGGGGACCCCATATTACTTTGCACTGAGCCTCATTTTATTAGTTTGCTGTGACTCCTGACACCCTTTTGTGCACTGAGATACTAAAAGCACAAAGTCCCTTGAGGATGAGTATTATTAGCACCTGCCCATTGCAGCATCTTCCTAAATGGCGAGGGGACAGACAAGAGGGACAGATCCAAGATTTTCTGTGGCTGTACATTCATCAGGGCTCTAAGGAACCAAATGGAAGGGAATGGATCACAGAAAGAGCTTAGGAGTCTGTCCGCCAGAGCAGAGAAGTTTTGGGTGAGTTTTAACGAGGCTAAGTGTAAGGGAAATGCTTCAGAACAAAAATAAATGCAAATTGGAAATGCAAGTTAAAAGTCAGAGGTTTGGGGGGTAAAATGTGCTCTATGAAGACTGCTGAGTTGGACGTGAAAGCTTATCTCACACACACACACACACACACACACACACACACACAG
This sequence comes from Pteropus alecto, assembly GCF_000325575.1. NCBI lineage: Eukaryota > Metazoa > Chordata > Mammalia > Chiroptera > Pteropodidae > Pteropus > Pteropus alecto. Next base: position 264,124 of record NW_006430726.1, on the reverse strand, counting down.
AGCATGGGTGGTATTATCATCATTATTCACTGGAAGAACTAAGGTATCAAGAATTTAAGTAATTTCCCCAGTATTACACAGCTAGTAAATGAGAGAGCTTGAGTTTAAACCCAACATCCTGGTGTCTGAGTCTGAGTTTTATTTGTTCTAATTTTATATGAAAATGTTCAAACTATTTGAAAGAATAGGTCAATGATAACCTAGGTACCCATGACCTAGCTTCAATAATGTTGTCAAATTTGCTTTATCTGTATGTGTGTATTAGTGTATCTTTTTTTCCTGAAACATTTAAAAGTAAATTTTTTATATCTTTCTCCCAAACGTGACATTATACAAAGAGCGTTTTACATGACGACAATTTGATTTATCACACCTAAAGTATTAGAAGGTCTCTAGTATCATCCATCATCCAATACCTAATCCATATTCAGATGTCCCTACTTGTTTTTAAAAAGTTATTAGGCTTTACAAAAAAAAAAAACAGTAAAAATTCACATATTACATTTGATCTTTTTATGGTTAAAACATAAATTAAAGACTACTCCCACAAAATGGCTCCTAGCCAGTGACCTTTTGACCAAGTCAGTCTGGAATACAATTGCTTTTATTGCTAACCAGCTGAAGGCTTGAGCACATCCACTATTGGCTGGACCTTAGACCACCCAGCGGATGAAGACTGGTTGAGGTCCCTTCGACACTAACGGGGATCGAGTGCGCCCCGGGAACTGGAGAGTTAAGATAATCCAGACCCAAGGGTCTGACAGAACAGTCTGTTCCTGTTCTTGATCTTTGCAGAGGAATTTACCAGTGCTGCATTGGACTGAGACCAGGTTCTTTCCCTGGTTACAAAGGCCCATTCTCACAAGGGCAAAAGGGGCATGCATGTGCCCTCCTGGAATTCTGAGAATACAAATGCCATGCTGGTGTGTGTGTGTGTGTGTGTGTGTGTGTGTGTGTGTGAGTGTGTGTGTGCGCACGCGCCCATATATGGCAAACTTTTGAAGAATGTCTTATGGCCTCTTACTGGGTCATAGTAACTTAGAGGTATGCTCAATTCCACAGCTGGCTGTCTCATTAAAAGAGATTTCCTAGACTGACAGAAAATAATAACCTTCTAGAACCACTGAGCCATGCAGACTATATGATGAGTTGAAATAAAATGTACCATTCTAAGAAGGAATAGCTAATAATTACTGAATGATTATTCACAAACGAATGATAGAATATTAGAGCAAGAGAGCCTTTATGATGGATCACGGATCCGACGAATATTTGAACTTGCATCGCGTACCATGCATTATTCTATGCACAGGGGACATAGAAATGAAAGAGATAGATAGGTAATTTGCCCTCACGGAGTTTACATTCTTTGAGGGGAGACAAACAGTTAACAAGCAAATAAATGGACAAGATAAATGTGGATGATTATAAGTGCCGTGATGGAATTAAACTAGGTGTACGAAACAGAATCACTGTGAGGAGCGCGAGAGCTTTACATCGGGTGATCCGGGGAAGCCTCCATGCTGAATATCGTCTGTTCTCCCTACAGATCCACTGCCCACCCTTCCCCATTCGCTCTGTGCCCTGGAGGCTGATCTCCACTCGGTTCCTATGATCCTGCAAATGCGATGCAGTGTCTGGGGCAGACAGGGATGCGCCAGGAAAGCGCTGGCAAACCCCGACAGGAGAGTCCCTGTGCAGACCTATAGTGCTGGCGAGCGAGGCTGCCCACGTGGACATTCCCATAGGGACCAGCCAGTCAGCTGGTAGCAGAATGTGAGGATATTCATATCCTATAAAACAACCCCCAGAGGGTGTCCGTACTGGAGGAGGCTATTGACAATCAGATAAACAAGATTATCTGCCCCGTGCATGTCAGTCTGTCTTTTTTCCCATTGACGCTAGTGTTCGCTCAGAGGGCCCATGAACAAAGTGGCCCTGACAGCAGAGACGGAGAGAACGTGAGGCTCAAAGGCAGGAACTTCTCACTCAGCCTCGTTCAGCTCATGCCCCTGCGAAGGGCCCAGCTTCTCAGTCGCAGAAGCCAGCATTGAGTCCCCTGCACGGGCATAGTCCCATGCAGGGAACTCAGTGCTGGCTTCTGCGATTGAGAAGCTGGGCAGCAAATCAATGACATTGGGCCCTTACATCATGGAGAGAGTAACAATATTTTTTGAAAACAATCCGTATTCCAGATATAGGTTTGCTTTCTCTTCCTGCAACAATTACGCCATCACTGCCACTCGGAGAATTACAGAATTTCTTTTCTATTTCCTCTCCTTGGTAGCTCTCATGTCCTCTGCCAGCAAAGGAAATGAGGCGACAAGAGTTTACACTCGACAGATCGTGTTTGATCCTTTGCATGGATTAGTACACATCACACGCGGGCACCATTATCATCCATCACACCTTTTGTGACTATGGAAACTGAGACTTGGGGAGTTTGGGAAATTTACCACAATGGGTCAGCTAGCTTGTGACATGACAGAAAACTCAAGTTTTCTAGCCAAACAGTTTTGCGTTTTAAAAAAAAAAAAAAAAAAGCAACACCGTACTTTTTTGGGAGAAATGATTGATTCCAAGGTTGGGGAGGGAATATACAAGATGAGCCAGAAACATAGTGGTGGAAAGTAGTGGAATGCCTCTGCCCTCTCAAAAAAAAAAAAGGAAAAAGAAAAAAAAGAAAGAAAAAAGAAAAAAAAATGTGGAGGGAGGGAAGACAAAGGAAGTGAGGGCTTGTCGAAAGGATTCGGGCCAACCTAAAAGACCTCTCAGTGGCCAAAGCTGAAACAATTTGAGCAACAAAATCAATATCGATAATACTGGATTGTTACCCAGAGGAGTAAAACAAATATTCATGAGTCCGCACTGATATAAATAATTGATCCAATAAATAAATCCATGGAGGAAAAGGGGTAAATCTTTCTTATAGAAGAATTCGAAAGAATGTATTACGTAGATTCTCTCTTTTCTAAGAGGTGGAGCTTAATTCTCCTCCCTTGAGTCTAGGCCAAAGTTAGTTAGAGAAATCTGACAGATGTCACCCTGACTAAACGATCAGAAAAACTATCACAGACCGGAGGAAACAGAGAAGATGTAACAATGAAATGCCATGTGATCTACTGGACGGATGCTGGAACGAAAAATAGGGCGCCAGGAAAAAAACCGGCACGATAAAGTCTGCGGTTTACATGGCAGGATTGTACCAATGCGGATTTCTTCACTTTGATCAAAACGGCATGGTCGCATAGAGTGGTCGCATTAGGAAAAGCTGGGTGAAAGGTATATGGAAATTCTCTGTACTAACTCTGCAACTTTCCTGTAAATCTAAAATGATCGCACAGAAAAAACGTTCCAATTAAAATAAAATTTAAGAAAATGCACAAAGAGACCATTGTATTAGATTACCTCTGAGTCACAGTGTCTGACAGATCTTCCCTGGGTACTTTCCAATGGAAAACACTCAGTCATGAGCCAAAGAAATTTCACCTCTCTTTTCAATGAATAGAGAAACTAAAGAAAGGACTAAAGGAGAAACATTAGGAGTTGATTAATTCTCCAGTTGATAAAGATTACTGCAAAGAAACTGAGCTCTTAAGCGCTTTACACAATTCAATCAATTCAGCGACTTTACCGTGAACTACCAATTCAGTTGCTGAATTTTTCTCTAAGGATCCACAAAAACTACAGGTCTTTGGCTAAAATTTCCAATTTCACCAAAAAAAGTGGGATACCGGCCTTGAAGAATAGTCACTAGGATAAATCATTCGAAATAATCAGAAGCTTCTTTATGCATGAGCTTGAAACACTGGCCTCTTTGGTGAGGATATGTAACACATTTCTCACGTCTGCCCCCACTGCGGCATGTCATGCCGGTGAATCGATACGGACAGTGAGTGCACGAAGCAAACGAATGATTTTGCCAAGAAGCCAAATCAAGGGCGCTGTCTTCTCCATAGGATCTGGGTTTCTTCTGGGTCACAAGTTGCAGTAGGGCCCAAGCCTCTTCAATGCAGTCGGCATCTCATAACTGCACGTTTATCGGACACCTATTTCAGAAATTCATAGAAATTACCACCACCATGTGCCAGGGCCGGACGACCATTATTTTATTAGCAACCGCACGTAATAGGTGTGTCTGTTCTTCCTCTGATAGAGAGGAAGAGGTTGACACTCAGAAGCATTACTGATGCACACCATTAGTTGGGCATCATCCTAGACTCCCTTGGCGTCAGACTGCAAGCATTTCCCCAGACACGGCCCTGCTTCTTCACAGCCAGCAATTTCAACTAACATGGACAACTGAGCACGTCCCATAGAGCCTCCCCACCCACCCCCCAAAACAAATAAGAGCTCAGAGGTCCTTACTTAAATATTAAAATATATATATATTAAACAACATTTGTTATGAAAATCAGTTAAACAAAATTTGGTTATTAGTTAACTCAAGTTGTCTATTTTTTTCTTTAAAGGTGTGCTAAATTCCATGTAAACATTGGAAGAAAGTGAGAGTCCTCAACGGAGGAGATACCTGGTCAAGGTAGGATCCAGAGAAATATCTTTTTAATTTCTTTGTCCCCTCAAGTCACAAGAAACTGGTTTTTTTTTTTTTCAAAAGCAGCGACAAAAATGTCTGTGTGAGATATGAGAAAACAATCTCTTGAGCAAAAGCACAAACAGCAGGTTTGGTACAAAACAACAGCAGCTTCTCCCCAAAGAAGCAACAAACGCGCTCACACGTGTGTAGGGAGAGGTTCGGTAAACAGAAGCCGGCACAGCAGACAGTACCAGAGGCACAGCCCTGTGACGCACACTCCGGACATGGAAGCGGAACACAGACAGGCAGGGGGCACCTGGATGACCCCACTTCAGCTCTATTTCATTTGACACAAATGAATTCGTATGATATACAATGTAAAAATACATATGTATATTTGAAATCTCTCTGTATAGATACATAAATCTATAACAGATATAAAATATAAACTTATGTTAACATATGAATATATAAAATTACATATAAAATATGCAAACCTAAAATATAAAAGACGATACATTGTTTTAAATAATTTTATTTGTGAGTGAGTCAACAATCTCACTTTTTTTTTTTTTAACGAGGATTTCAGGGGTGGTTAATCAGATGTGGGGGCATCCATCCCCAGATTGATAAACAAAACCTCTTTAGAAAAATAATATATAATTGGGAGCTTTCTGACTCCTATGAGAATCCAATGAAAGCTATTGAACATTTTCTTCTTTTTTTAAAATGTATTATCTTTTTATTTTTATTATGGTGGCATTGGTTAACAAAATCTAGTAAGTTTGAGCTGTACGATTTAACTGTGAGGCATATATACATGTTGCATTGTGTTAGAACATTTCTGTGAAAATGAATACATACCTATTCATCCAAGTTTTCCTTCTGGGATGTCCACGGATGCCTGGTGACCCTTCCTATGGAAAGCCCAGGGGCCTCTCAGCCCTTCTTCCCTGTTCGTCTGCAAACATAGAGAAAGAGATTCACAAACCATCAGGATTTCTGAACGCTTTACAAATCCTTCGTGAAAGGAGCTTTGAGTTTTATCTACTTGTACCTGTGGGGTCGATTTCTGTGCCTTTCAATTTCTAGGTAGTGTTCCAGACAGGCATACCCCAAAATAATAGAAGATATACAGACAATAAAAGAGCAGACAGGAGCCCAAGCACTCTTAAGCTTTGGTGTGTGAGTGAAAGGATTCTCCAAAGTTTAGAGTCTAATGAACATCAGTGAAACCTGAGAGGGCAAAGGATCTGGCCCACGGGAGCGTGGCCGAGCCGCCAGAACGTTGCCCTGGCCTTCGCTAGTCCCCGTCTCCGACCCCGGTGGAACGTGGGGTTGGAGCTAAGATAACAGAATCACTGTGCCGAGCACATGGGCTGATCCTAATTAAAAGAAGGGGGTTGCATCATGTGCACATTTCAGCTTCATTAATTCAACTGCACAAACAAGGAAATTAAAAGGAAAAGAGTGAATCATTTTAAGTAATGCAGGCCACGAGGGCATCCCACACCGTGAACACATGCCCAAAGGCGGTGGCTGCAATGCACAGTCCAGGAGAGGAACAAGGATGTGAAGGATGTTAAGAACTCCTTAGCCAGCGGCAAGGAAGCAAGGCCATTGTTTAGCTGGGAAAAATGAGAGCGTGTTCAAGGCAGGCAAAGAGGGATCAGGACCAGGGCCTCGTTTCTCCAACCCCATGGAGAAACACCGATCAGTAAGGAATGAGACAAACCTGTTAAATCATCCGCAAAAGATAGCAAAGCCTAGATATCTTCTTCAGTGGGGGGAGGAAAGGTGGGAGATGAGTATCCTCTCTCTCAGAAATGAACCAGACACTAATTCATTCTTAGCAGAATCACAAACGTTATTTGTTAACCAAGAAATATGGCCAGAGCCCCAGGATCTCTAGCTGCCATCTTCCTGGATCAGTCTGGTACTTTGCCGCATCTCACAGCTGTGTTATGCTTCTCGGTTTTGTCACTGAGAGATATTTAAAGCACCGATTAAGGTGGATTTAGCGTCACGTCTGACGCCGAGCGAGAGACATGGAAGAGGGAAGAGACGGTGCCCATTAACAGCAGGCCGAAGCCCGCGGTTCTCTCGTGGGCTACGCGAAAAGCTGGTGGTCCAGACCACATACCGTCCGTCACCATCACTGACTGAGCCACTGTGCCTGGGCCCACACTGACACCTCATTTCTCAACCTCCCCAGGAATCGCTTACCAAAGAGTCTTCCGACGTGCGCTGAGCGTGCCATCCGCAATTCAACCCTGGAGGGCGTCCTCCCAGGCCAGGAGAGCTGCGTGCGGTCCATGAAGTGGCCGTTGCAAAGGCAAGTGAAGGTTACTCCATCAGCTATCGGGTGTAATTCAGAGGCAGAAGGGGAGGATGAGGGATACAGGAGTCCCTCCCATCCTTGGGCCCGGCCGTCGAGTTGGCGGGAACAAACCGTGTTTGCAGATATGTTCACCTGGCACGTCCGTGATTGCAGCTGCGCGATCGCCATTCTTCTAGTACTTTCCGGTTCGCGGTGCGTCTTCGCCGGGCTTTTATGTCACACCACTCTCAGTGTGTGAACTCTCTGGTGCGGGGTGTCACAGTGGGGAAACGGAGGCTCAGGCGTGAAGTCACTGGTGGAGATTCAGTCCTGGAATGGGGAGGGCTGTTTGTCCATGATGACGAGGGGCCATATTGAATATCCCGTACTGAGCTATGAAAGACCAGGGACAACTGTTTGGTTCCCTGTTTCCTTAGCGTAGGAACTTGCAAGGTTCTGACGGAACAGCGAGGCCACTAGGGGTTGTATGGCCTCCTCGGGTTCCATCCCTGAGCCAGGATGAAAGGGTGCCCAGTTGTTTAGGCCATTTTCGGAAATGACGCTAGCTCGCTACTCTCTTCCTCCATCCTCTCGTTCCAGTTTGTTCTCGTTTGTTCTTCTTAATTCTTTCCCCTCCACTGATTCATTACAAACCCTCTCCCATTCTAACACTCTAAACTATGTGCGCACTATTCATCTCTGTGTGTTTAATGATTAAAGGCAGGCTGGCGCCCTCAGAGAGATCACGGCCCTGACTAGCTCGGTCCTCAGAGGTGATCAGGTGTTTTCAAACACATTCATAAGAAGCACCGGAAAGCATCTCTTCGTGAAGGACTCCCCACTTTTCCAGCTCTGTACGGTGCGTGTCTCAGCTCACGACACTTTATGGGGCCGTGGAAAGTCTGGAAGGAGGCTTTCCTGTAAAATAACTGATGCTAACGCCTGATTATTGAATGAACTTGACTTGATTGATGGTTAGAAGATCAGTTTAATTCTTTTCCCTTTAAACCCAACCTTTTCTCCAATTCCTGAATGAAATTACAGACAGGACTTTCTATTTTTTAATAATAAACAAATAATCCCTTGATTCCTTGTTTTTGGCATCAAGATGTTGAGTCTAGTGTAATAATGACTTAATTCCAGTGGTGTAAAGCACAATAATCAAAACACTGTGAATTTCTCGCCCAGGGCACGCTTGCTTCAGGCTAGACGTCTGGTCTCTGCCACTTGTGAGTTGCTGTTTCTAAGTATGCCAGGCAGGGCCCAGAGAGTGAACGGGGTGGGGAAGAGGGAAGGGTCTTACGTTCTGATATGCAGTCATGTGGGCTGGTTCCTCTAGGTGGAAGGCAGATGGTACACATTTTCTGGGATTTGCCCTCATAGGCACATTGGCAGGGACCTTGCAGACTCAACACACACACACACACACACACACGCACACGCACACGCACAGGCACACGCACACGCGCACACACACGCACGCACACGCACACGCACACGCACACGCGTGCCACCACCAACACCCCCCTCTCTGAGAGCAGCGTCCTAAGCACAGGCAGACCTTGCCCTTCAGGCTCTGAACTTCTGGTGGCCCTCCCCTCGCTTGGGATCTGTGTGCCTCTAGACTGTCTTCTCGGTTCCTTTGACCAAGTCCACATCTGGTCCCTGGAGAACACTCACCTCTGCTCTGCTGAGTTAGCTGGGAGTAGTACCAGCCATGGCCACCCTCTTCGGATTCTCCTGATAATGATAAGACACCTGTTTCTGTGTGCCCCGGATGTTAGTGGGAAGATGCTGAACTCTCTGGGTGGTCCCGTCCAAGCCCTCTCACCTGCCTTAAGGTAAGGCAGCAGTGCTCCCACCCACCCAGGGGACAGCACCCTGCCCACTCTGTCACAGACACCCTCCTCTCACCTGCCCTTTCCTTCCTTCATACCAGGAAGTGGGTGAAGGGCAACTGCCTGACGAACTGGTTTTCCAGCCTCTTCACATGCCCTGCTAAGGACATGGGGGTCCTTGGCATCTTGTGTGCTGTCCTAAGCTTTCGGGCCCTGCCGAAAGTCCCAGACAAACCAAGTGACATTTTAACATTCTCTTACAATAGGGCCGAAAAGCTGGCAATTGAGAACAAAACCTAAAAAAATATTATGAACATATTTGGTCTGGGAAAATGAACACAAAGAGAAAAACCATCATAATGAGGAAATAGCCTGCATTTGTTGAGCAAAACTTTTACATGTGTTGTTACATAATTTTCAAGGACTAGGATGTGGATACAGGGCCCGCAAGAGTAACCTAACATTTGGAAAACTAGGCAGAGTTTTCGTATCGTCTCATTTGATTCTCATAAGAAGCCTACAAGGCTGGTGCTGTCATCTCATCCCACAGAAGAAGAGCCGGGGTCAGGAGGGGTGAAGGGGTTAATATTAGTCATAAGCTCACCCTCATCAGTCGAGACCTGTTGCCCCCAGTAGTGCTATTCAAAGTAGAGCCCAACTGCAGAAATAAAAAATAAGCATCTAGGAACTGTACTATGGTTTGCATCCAAGCATCGTGGGTACATCCAAGAGTGTGATTGGGTTTGGAAAGACATAGATGATGCTACACATCGTGTGTGTGTGTGTGTGTGTGTGTGTGTGTGTGCATCGTGGTAAAATAGGTGTAACGTAGAACTTACCATTTTACGCATACAGGTTTGTGGCATAAGGCACATTCACACTGTATCTGGAGACAGGTCGTTCTGAACATCTGCTTGTTTCTCAAGGTATAAAAGAGAGAGGAAAATCAGGTGTGACTTTCACTGTGCAGTTTTAAAAAGAAACTCATTCATTGTTCATACGAGAGGCAAACATTTTACTTTATTGAAACCCACCCAGCCCTTAACCTTCCTGAGACTCGCATTTTTGGGTCATATAAGGATATGAACAGAACCTGCATCATTGGGTTGTCATGAAGGCTCACCACAGGAAGTGGTTAGAACACTGTGTGCACATAGTTACATGCTTCATGTTTATTGTTGGTGGTGACAGTGGCGGCGGTTCTTTCCACGTGACCTGGCCCCTCCGTCCCCACTGTTACATCTTGTCTTCCAGGACCAAATTTAGAATGTATATGGGGGTAATTTAATTATAATATGACAGATGAGGAGATTGCTCAGCCCACAGGGGTTTCACTAAAGAATGGTCTGCTCAGTACCCTCTGGGCGGCGGTTGATGAACTGCTGGGTAGAGCTCGCTGTCAGGCTGATCTGCGTCTCTTCTCCAGGCACAGCCAGCCACTTCCTGCAAATGCAGTCCATCGCCCTTATTCACAAATTCCCTCTGTGTGGCTTCGCCTACTTGCCGAAGTGTATCTGTAACTCAGAGTCAGTGCTCATGGTATGTGTGTGGCCGTCCCTCGCACAAGCACAGAGTGACAGCACGTTTGAGTCCCCCAATGCGCACAGTCCTAGCTGTGGTCAAACAAGGTGACCCCCTTGTTTCAGCTCTCATCCTGTCAACAAGTGTCCTTTTCATGGTCTAGCCACGTTTTTCGCGTTTCTGTGCTTCCCGTTGGTGAGTTTGGTGTTTACAGTGGCCCTGACTGTCTGGAGTTCCAGATGCGAGAAGGCCGCAATGCACCTTACAGGGAAAATACGTCCTGTTCAGGCATACGTTACGGTGCCATTGGTTGCGAGTTCGATGTGGATGGATCAACAGTATCCCATAAACAAGGTGTCTGTAAACAGACACACACCTCCCACAAGGCCATGGGTTAAGTGTCTGACGAAGATGTGACTACAGGCTGAAAGGAACCCAACCCTGCATCTCCCCTCAAGCGGTGGTTCAGGATTCACTAATTCGCTGTTTGCGGAGACTTCAGAGAACATATCTGTCTCAGCTCACAGGAATCAGCTGTCTAAGGAAGGAAGTGGCCATCGGAGGCCCACGACGTGTGACCACATGGGTAGAGGGCCGTGCACAGGGCCAATGAAAGCCCTCTCTGGTGCCACATTCTGGGGGAGAAGGAGGGTCTCTGTTCTCAGGCCTGGTGACTCAAGGAAGACAGGAAATATCCCCACAGTGGTTTGGGCACAAGAAGTCTCCATAGCTACTAAAAATAAAGGTTTTTGGAAACAGACCTTGGGTTTAGGGCTGTGGTATGCGAGCTTTGCATCCCGGAAAGCTGCCTGTGGACAATCAAAAATGGCTTAAATTTCAATGTCTCTTTTCCCTGTAACTTTGGCATGGCTTCTGGATAAAGGAGTTCTCCTTTCTCGGCCAGACCTCACACGATGTCTTGTCTTCTAAGTAATACACAGAGATGCTAAAATGTTTCCCAAAGAGGATTCCTTTATGTCTGTTCTGGCAGATGATGACACCCATCTCTGGGGCAAGTCATAAGCACTGCCCACACCCAGAGCAGGGAGATCTCGGGGTTATAAGTGAAGAAGCATGGTGCTCCTCTTGTCCCGTGGGTCACGTCCAGAGCTGAGTAGGAGGCCTCTAAAATTATGGTGACATTCTGAAAGGGATCCTGTGAGCTGAAAAGCGGGTGGGGCATCATCTGTGAGGGGTCTGGGGGCAGACACCTCGGCGCTATTTTAGGACCTTATCCACAAAGCACCTGTGCAGGCAGGACACGCGGGTGATGATAGCTACCTTGTGCACTAGAGGACAGAGCATGTGTGAGCTCTCTGTGTGGCTCCGTCCTAAATGCTCACTTTCTCTTCCTGTCTCTCTCCCTCGCCCCTTTCTTTCCTCCTTCCTTCTTTCTCCGTTTCCTTCCTCCCTGTTGTCTCTTCCTTTTGATCAGCTCACACACTCTTTAATACTGATCAATATCACACCTTTCCTGGTTGAACGGAATTTAGAGATAGGAGTCAGTTTTGAGCCCTTCTTTGTCACTCACTCATGGCATATGCTTGGTCAGCTCACTCGTCAAATGTTGATTGTCTGCTAGGAGCCGGGTACTATTCTGGGCCCTCGGGCTAGTACAGGGAAGAAGCGGACCGGACGGCTGTCCTGGGCGAAAGGAAATGTGGAGCAGGGTTAGGAGGATGCGCACGATGGCATGAGGGAAGACCACAAGTGGTGCCCTCTCTGAGACGCCACGTGCTCAGCCAGAAAGTGCAGGCGATGCCCACTGGCCCTCCTTCCCAGGAAGACTCAGACAACAAAGGCGAAAGGGCCAAATGAACCCTAGACCATGAGATGAACCTTTCCTATATGAGGAAGCATCTTCTCATCTATGTGACCCAAAGTTTAAAATAAACTCCTCATTTTGACCAGAAAAAAAATAAGAGATGGAAAATCACATTTGTCGAGTGCCTACCTCATGCCCCTTACTACGTTAGCAGCTTACCTCAGAGACTTCCCCTCCTCTCCAAGGTCAGCAGCATCATCCTGGTTTTATGGCTGAGAAAATCAACGCTCTGAGTGAAGTAACCCATCCGAGGTCAGGTCACAGAGCCGGGTGAATCCAGGCTGAGGATCCATCTCCGTCTTTCTGAGGCTCTTTCCTCAGGGGACCCAGGGTGTTAACCAGGCGGTGTGACCTCTAAAATCCCTCCAATTCCAAGAACGCCCAGCATCTCACTGATTACTCTTCTGGATGAGGATAATTGGATGACCCAGAGAAAAACATGTCTCTGAAGGAAATGAGTTCCTTCCTATCTAACAGGAAGGTCGTTTTTCAGCTCTCAGGGGACACAGACATCAGCAGACTGAAGCGTGAGGCCAAGTGGGGAAATGGCAGAAGCTTGGACTCAAGGGGCTCCCGCCACCTTATGTGGTCCTGGAACCCAAGAAGAAAATAAAAGCGTGAGGGATTTTGTTGGTACTTCTGAGATTCCTACTCACAAAATAAGGAGGATGCGCCACAGTTGAAGAAGCAGCTTCTGACAGTGCAGTAATTATCAGAAGAGAGCACAAGTTTTTTTCTTTAAAGAACAGAGAACTACACACACAATTGAAAGTATAAAGTGGCTTAGGAAAGGCAAAAATA
>NW_006430726.1:225271-251186 GCF_000325575.1 Pteropus alecto | reverse complement strand
TATATATATATATAAAATTTTCAGGTTCCAAGCTTGTGCACAGAAAGAATTGACAGGTGTGTTAAATACTGCTTGCCAAAAAGTTACCTAGGAAAAAATGTTTTTTTCATGCTCTTTTCCCACTGTTTGAGATATTAAATCATGTATTATTATAGATAATATAGAGCTTTTTTGGATGTTATCTTATATCTGTTCCCTGCCAGGTTATGAATAAAGATAGTCTGATTTACATACTTATTAGCTACATTTTATAAGAAAATAGCAGCCCCCTGTCTCCCATGGTTCAGAATCTGCACTGACTGGCAAGGACATTTAAAATAAGCCCCTGCCACAAATTCTCATCTTGTACTAGTCACAGTGATAGCTGTGCATGAAATTATAATAGGGGCAAGGTCCAGAGCCTGTGCCGAATATCAAGTTTAAGTGCGATGAGGTCATTTGCTAAGTCTGTGACCCTTCTAATTAGGTAAGGGAGTTACTGACACCCCTGAATCCCTATCTCAGGAACACAGTGGCCTTAATCAGCTCCCAGAACAAAAGTTCAGATTGTAACATGCTCTGTCTGCCGGCAGTGGCAGGTGTCCCCAGCCCTAACGTCTATAGTAGTTTGTTTAGAAGCACTTGAACCCTGCTACAAAGTTTCCATCATCGTCCTGGGAATATGGGCCCCTTCAGCCAGAAAGCACTGAGCATCATCAGTCTTCTAGTCCAGTGTCCTTCACCTCATGGAAGAGTATGTGTCTATAACATTTCAACAGGGATTTCTCTCCCCAGACCCAGAAGGACGGGCCAAGTGGAAATTGTTTGGCAAAGACGTGCAGGCGTCCTGACTGAAGTGGGAGCCTGTGAAGGGAGAGATGGTCCCCCAAGAGGAGACCTCTGGTGTCTTTTGATTTCCTAGAGCTGAGATGCTCACCTGTGTTAGGTGAGCACGCCCATAGGTGGGCACCAAAGAATAAAACTCTGAACGAATCCAAATTTTGATTGTATTTCACTGGAGTTTAAATAGCATGTCTAACTACTGACATCAGCAAGTGATGATTCAAGTGTTGGGTGAGTGGCGTTGCCTGCCGTGAACCCACATTGCTTTGAAAAAGGAAATCTCTTTAATAGTCCACTGTTTAACTGTTAATCTAACAACTCACTGGCCTCTTGCCCATTTCCCCGCTCATGGGAAGGACTGTAAAACAATATGGACATTTGGCGCAAAGCTTCTTCGAGAAAGGTATTCATTTCCTCTTTTCTCAAGAGCCTGGAATTTTGCATTCACTCCAAAAGGAGGCAGCTTCTGAGACGTCACACCCATCCTAAGTTGTGTCCTTATCTAAAGAGAGCATCATGGAGAATAATCAGAATTTTGTGTTAAAACAACATTAACAACTCTAAACATATGTTGACTTTTTATTAAAATTCCTACAGATCTTTAGGTCATGGGGGCATTGTCCAGTAGTCCCAAGTTTAGACATATTGCAGGAGGGCAAACGTCCTCACTCCTTCCTGAATCTCTCAACACAGCAGTATAGGGGTCAACCTGAGATCCACAGATTTGCTTTAGGAGTCAATGAACCTTCCAGGATTTTATGTAAAATTGTGTGTGTGTGTGTGTGTGTGTGTGTGTGTGTGTGTGTGTGTGTGTTTACAGCTTTCATTTTTAAAAAGGTCTCAATTCCAAAGAAAGTTAGGAATTAATGGCACAGATTCAGAGAACTGTTACTAGCCTCCTCCAGGCCACTGGTGTTTTAACGGACCAATGAGAGGACAGACAGTGTGAGATGCAGAGGATGTAGTTGCTGAAGATGAAGTAGGGGGGTCCCTAGAACAAATTCATTGACAAGCTTATGGGAGGAGAGAGGCATGCTAAGCCTTGCATGGATGAAATCATGTCCAAGTGCATCCCATTCAGTCTGGAGTTGCCATCGTCGGAAAGGTCCCCGGCCGACTAGAGAGTAACTGGAGGAGGGCAACTGCAGCGGGTGTCGAAACAGGAAAGCACGCTATGCAAAGAACAGTTGGAGGAAGAAGGGGAGAAAGGACGTCTCAGATGCCCACAGGAGGAGTGAACTCTATGCAGCTTGGAAGAGCCCCACAGCAGTATCCTACACACGTGGATGCTGCAGGACCCAGCCATGCCACCTGTTCGCAGAGAAACTGATCGTGAGAACAAGTAGCCAAGCAGAAGAATTTCATTATAGCATATATATGATAGGGGAAGGGAAAAGAACCGAAAGAAATGGAAAGAAAACCTATGTATGTATCGACAGGAGAATGAGTTTCAAAAAAGCATAAAATGTTCACAGGATGGAAAGTAAACAGTAGCTAAAACGGAATGAACTAGAAATACCGGTACAGACGAATCTCAACACAAATCCTCAGCATGAATGCCAAAATGGTTACATATAATAAGATATTCTTCGTATAAACTGTGAAATCATGCAAAGTAAATAATATATTGTTCATGTACACGTGCGTACGTGGTAAAAGTATAAAAACTTGCGCAGAGATGATTTCACCAACTTCCGGATGGTGATTTTTTTCAGGAGGTGGGTAAGAAGTGGCATTAGAGAAACTATAAAGGGAACTTTGGTTTTCTCTTACACGTTTTATTTCTTTTTAAATATCTGAACCAAATATGGAAAAATAGTACCATTTAACCAAGATGGGTGGTAGTTACATTTTATCGTTCTATTATTACTATTATTATTTGTACGTATCTCTGTGCTTGAAATATGATATTGGAGCACAAAATGACATTATGAGTTGTAATATTCCTTGCCCTTCCCCACTTGGGGTCATTCTGATATTGCCCTTTATTTTCAGCTGTTTGTAATACACATGCATCTAACCTCTTCACGTTTCCAAAGCTTTCCATTTATATAATATTCACACAGAAAGTATGTAGTATTCCCAGATATGCCTACCTCTACAGCTGCTTCCCTCTGAGAATTTCTGATGCCTAAAGATCATTAAAATGATAATTCTGCTTGACTCTCCCTTTTTCTCAGCTGAGATCCAATTGATGAGCCATGTAGGGATTTAAGGGGGAGGGATGTTAGGCTCAAGATGCCTCGTGTTCTCACTCATCTCTGGCCCGATGGCCCCTCACACAGCATGTCTCTGGGCCTGAATGAAGTTCCGTCTGCCCACAGGTGCAGGGAGAACCACCAAAGACAGGCTCCCAGCTCGGTCACTTTGCCTCGCTTCCTCGTCTGACGAGGAGGGCACAGCCTGCACTTCCCTCTTCTGTTCTGACGGGGGCCATCAGCCCAGTGCCTGCAGCTCTGCTGAGCCGTCAGCTGTGGCCCCACGTTCGTCAACTTCTGATAAATCGCAGAATACGTTCGTGATCATGCCGAACACCACGAGCACAGCCCCATGTGAGAAGGTCGGGGAAACCCAGGCCTCCTTCCTTTGCCTTCGTCCCGCAGCTTTGTTCTCCGTCAAAACCTCTGGTCCTGGAAAGTCTTCGATGAGCGTTTGTCAGGTGGCTTAGAGTTGTCGCTTCCTACTTACCTTTGCTCCCCGCCCACCCATCTTCTCGTTAGTCAGCTCCCTAGCGCCCAGGAGAGAGCTGTGCTGGAACTGCTGGTCCCCTCCTTGCATCTCCTCTGGTGTTCTGTGCCCCCCGCTTTTGGTCAAGGTGCTCCCTGAATCTGTGGTCCTCTCTCCACCTGACTACGTCTTCTTCCTCCTTCAGGGCACAGCTCTGGTGCTGGCTTCAGGCAATTGGACATTAATCCCTAAGCCCCAGAGTGGTCCTCGTGTGACAGAATGTAGCACTATCGTGGGACTTACTGTATCATGTTGAAATGTCCTGTGTGCCTACTCACCTCCACCACAGGAGGCTTCTTCCAAGATGGACGCAAAGCCAATGTCATTGGCTAAAAGCGACTATCAACAACCCTAAGAATAACCTACGCCTTATTTGTATCTTCACTTTGCAAATAAGGAGAGCACAGTTTGGAAAGGTGAAGTAAGTTGTTTACAGATAAGGAAATTACATTCTTACTGCCTTCTCAGAGCCAGGGGAAATGAGCAGGTCTCTTTATATGTATGGGTTTTAAATACACTTATCTCATTTTTCTCTAAGTGACAGGATAATCATCTTTCTCCTCAATACATTCAGGCACGATACAAAACAAAGTGCAGATAAAAGGGCTGAATATTTACGAATATAATTTGTTGTTGACATGTAACCACTTTGCACTTACACGCCTGTAGATTCAGCTCTGAGACCTGCATCAACTAAGTTAAGACGTATTAGTAGAAATCAGGGAGAAGGAGCTTTAACTATATTTGCAAAACATCCAGTTATTTATAAGGTGGCTCTCAACTGTTGCCGAGTCAAGGCTGCTCACGTCCTGCGTCTCTGCCCCTTTAAACATAACTCTCTTGCTCTTTGGGTTAAGGGAAATGATGTATATTGCTAATTATAACCGACCGGGCTCTTGCACACTCTGGTTGGTTCCCTGTAGGTTACACAATTTGCCAGTATCTATTTAACTGTAGCAGTAACAGGAAAAACTCCCAAGTCTAATCAGCTAGAACTTCTCTGGCTTTCTCCCACTTCAGGGGGACCGTATTTTTGATACGAGGAGGTCATCTTTCTATACGAGAAGGGAGCAAGGCTGGGAGGAGATTGGTATTAAAAATAGAGCCGAGTTCCAGACTCTCACTCTGTAGAGCTCATGGAAGATTCTGGCCTTTTATTATTCATGCTTAACGCTGACAACATCCTGCCTGTCTCAAGAGCATGCCAAGTACTTCACGGTGCCCTGGCTCCATCTCGCCAGTTGCCAGGGTTGGCATCTGTTGAAAGGTTCTGTGTTTTTTTTTCCTGCCCATCACATCAAGACAGGATGAGTCAAGGTAAATGAGGTGTCCATCCACCCCAAGGCCTGCTTCTTACCCTGAGTCCTGACCCTGCCACTTTTTTTTCCTCATTCCCAGGCCTTAGGCTGCCTCAGCCCTGATATCGACAGAGGTCACCAATCCCCAGACTCGCTAAATTAAATAGAAAATATGTTGCTGACGAGTGAATTCCTTCTCGCCAGAAAAGTCAGCTTTTATCGATAATGCCCCTCAGTCAGTGATACAAAACTCCTCCACACCCCCATCTGACCTCAAAATGCCAATACCCCACTCTCCCTGGTGAGACACGTTCTCCTCTGGACAAACAACCTCTCCTCCACGAAGTGGTCCAAGGTCATCTCCCTCCGGTTCGACTTCGTGGTCCACGCTCCTCCCCCTGGAGTGTGCAAGGCCATGCGGCGGCTGGAGTTAGCAGGCTTTCTTTGTCAGACCTTAGATTACCAAACAGCAGTACTCCCGAGAGAGAGGAAGAACAAAGCCAATCTGCCCTTTTGGTCTTTTTTTGAAAAATACTAGAGGAGATTGCTGTTATACTGTCGGAAACCCTTAGTAAATGGCACACTCGTCCGGAGCATAAATAGTTCCACTCTCTGTGTCTGTTTTCTAAGTCTGAATTCCTCATATATTCTTCCTTTGTATCTGCATGTTCTTGGGTAAGTATTTCCTTGGGGACTTGACTGGACTTAAAACTGAATTGTTTGAGGACCATAAGAACAGGGAAGTCATTTCTTGAACTTATTTTCTCTGTAAGGTCAGGGACAGTGACACTCTGGGAATTGACTGCTGACCTGGCTGGCTCTGTGATGGTCATTTCACTCGATGACAACCTGGGGGCTGGACAAGTGGCTGGCTTTTTGTGGACCCTGTTCACTGGCCACACATAAGGATGCTTCGTGGAACTCAGCCCTTCTATGTGGGTGATTCTGTTCAGGTCTGTTCCGCAAAGCTTCCAAGGTCGGCCCATTCCAGGTTCCAGATCCCTCAAGGCCTAAGAAGCTATATCTTTCGGCTGAAGTTATTTCTCCTCAATAGGATGAAGCAGCATAAGATGACAGAAAAAGAAATGACCCCAGAATCAGGCAGCTGAGCTCAAATAGCGCCTTCAGTAATTACTAGCTGTGTGGACAAAGCATTAAACGTAACCTCTTTTAAGGCTCTGCTTATCTTTCTAATGAGATCAACACCATCTATTTCAGAAAGTTATGACTATGAAATAAGTCTGGATCAAAGTAGGCCTTTAGCGAGTGATAGCCCTTCTGTAAATTTTAAATAAAATGATTTTTAAGAAAAACCGAACCCATGCTTAAAAAAAGAATGATTTTAAGTGTAAAAAAAGATATTTGGTTTGCTGAAGGACTGACTTCAGCTTAGACACATCTTCATAAAATATGTTGATGCAAATATACTTATATATGCAGACGCTATACACCTGAGGGTATATACGTGTAAACACTCAGACACGCACACACGCACCGCACCTCAGAGTAATTGCAGATGTTATGAGTGTTTAGTTCCAGCATTAATTTACAGTTCCTCCTCACTGCAAAATTAACATCACTGTATCTTGTTATTGTAAACACATTACTGGTTAGAATTTCCCCAGGGTCCTTAGTTATCAGGTGCTAACTTGGCGCTGGCCGGGCTGGACCAGCAGCCACAGTTCACCTGGTTGCCATGAGAGAGTGACAGAGCACAATTGCTTGACAGCACTAACAAGCCCCCTTAGGATTTCCTCCAGCCTTCCAACAAGAGAGGGAGGGAATGCCACACACAGCTCTGGGCCTCCGGTGGGGTTGAGAAACATCTGCCACACCCTGGGAGAACACCCACGCCCAGCTTTTCTGAGGCATGTGGTTGTTAACTAGATCATATCACTAATTGAGTTTCAGTGTAATTATTCATGCATCTAGCTTTCTTCTGTGTAGGACTAGGAGGTTTTTTTGGGGTGTGTGTGTGTGCGTGTGTGTGCGCGCGCCCATGGTGTGTGTGTGTGTGTGTGTGTGCGCGTGCGCGTGCCCATTCATGTTGTGGAGTGTGTAGTGTTCATTTCTGTGTCCTCAGTGTCTAGCCTGCCTTGTGAAGCTCCTGGCACACAATGGATGGATGGATGGATGGATGGATGGTGGATGAGTGGGTGATGAATGAAAACCTGAACAGCGGTACATTGGAGCTTGCAGTCCCATTTTCAGTAGGGTCTTTCACATTGTGTGACTATGAAAGAGGAAACTGCAGTGATCAGTTTGGTGAAGGATCCACTTTTACCTGAAATTTTCTAATATGTAATCTAAGTGATTTTAAAAATTTATTCTAGAAAATTATCTTGTCTGTGTTTCAAAATGAAAATGAGCAGAGCCCAGCCTGGAAATCCCTGACACAGACAACCTTTGGTTCCTGCAACTACACTTGTAAAACAAACAAACAAACAAACAAACAAAAAGTCTCCAACCACCCCCTTTTGCACCTCACTTAGTGCCTTAAGGGTATAGGGTTCATTCTGAGCTCACATGGGGGTCGGCAAACTCTTCCACAAGGGACCAGATGGGTAGTAAATAGTTTAGCTTTTGTAGACCCAAAGGCAAAATCAAAGACAAGTTGTAGGCACTTACAGAACCATTACAATGGAATCATTAAAAAAGTAAAAACCGTTCTTGGCTCACAGGCCCTACAAAAACAGGAGGAGAGCTACCTTAGGCACACAGGCCATAGTTTGTCAGTTCCTGGCTTTGAGGGCTGGAAAGTGGGACGGTAACATGACAGCGTAATTCGACTGTAAAATAAATGACAGATTTGGCTTTTAGAATATATATTTCCATATGGGAGCACAAAATTCATCCTTTTTGGAGCACTAATTACAAATAAAACTATTTGTTTCGAGTCTCTCTCTCTCCTACCACCCACTGGTGGCTCCATGAGAACAGGCACCATACCTGGCTTACTCATCATTTTTTTTTCCCCCATTATCATGTATGGTGCATATACTTTCCCAGTAAGTGTTTGTAAAATAAGTAAAAGAGAATTACATTTTTACACATCTTTCGATTTGTTCCAGGGTATCTCTTTTGTCCCAGGAACCTATCTGTCTCACAGTGGTTTAGTTACTGTGGCCTTTGAGTCTGTCTTAACGCTTGGTGGTACAGTCACAGAAGGTGTTATTTAAGCGAGCAACATACTAGAGATATAACTGTAAGTAAAAGTAGGTGGTGTCACTGTCCCCCTGCGGGTCAGATCTTGTAGGAACATGGAGGAAGAAAAGCTTTATTTCAAAGGAGAAATGAGCAGTGTTTTCTAGGTCTGAGGAGTAAATGCATAGAAGCAAGAAATGGGTAGACTATCTTATCAAGATGGACAAGCAGATTTGCAGGTCAGAGATTGGCAGAGCTTCAAAATGGGGCTCGGGCTTTTAGTGGAGGGGAGCTTCTTGGAGGGCATTTGGGCATGTGCAGGTTCTAATGAGGACAGGCTATTTCCAGGCCCCAGAGCAAGTGGTGAGTGTTAGCATCTGTGAAACAGAACCTGGAGTAAATTCCCGCTGAGATTATAAAACCGGTGTGGTGCATGGGGAGGTTTGCTCATCTGACCCTCCTGACGTAGCAGCAACACAAGCCTCAGACTGTTCCTCTGTGCCCTTGCTTTGAGCCAGTGCAGGCCTGGGGCCCAAGGGTTAAGTGTGGATTTAAAATTTTAAACAGCTATGTGAGATGGTTCTGAAGCTGTGACCCAGGTGTGCCCCTTGGCTGTGGCTTACGTCTCCACTGCCCCAAACATGGATAGTGTTGCCGGCTGCCCCAGATTTTGGAGGGCGAGGTGAGAAGAGGTGAAAATGTCACTGTCCTTGGCCGGACAAGGATGCCAAGACAGATTTAGAAACCTCATCATCTCCGTGGGCAGGAGAACAATTAGACATGGATTTTAAAAGTCTGCACCTTGGTTGCAAATATTCCCAATATTTTGGGATAATTGTTCTCTCTCACCATGAGTTTCCCACTCACGGGGGAAAACTGGGTCTATCTTTTATTTTATACCCTGCATTGTGGTGTAAAGTGTGAGGCTGACTGAACCTCCATAACCCAAACCATGTCCTATGGGAGCTGAATAGACTTAGCAAGCGGAATTGTTTCACAATGCAAAGAACTACACAGTTTTGCATGTTCAAATTTTAAAAGTCGAGGTTTTGTCAAACAAAATTTAACCCTAATGAAGCCTCATCTCCCTGTTCTTTTGCTGGCAAGCATGATGCCCTTACCTGTAGAGGGACCAGCATGTAAATGGCTTAGCTGAAGTCTTAGAAAGATGGTTTCTGTATTTATCAGCATGCTGCGAGCCTGGCGTGCACTCATTAGCAGAGCCTCATTATCATCTTCATCCATGTGAGTTCAGATTCTCTTCCCGCAGGGCCTCAGAATGCAAATGATCCTTAGCCCTTCCCAGCCCTCTTCCTCACTCCTGGGAAGGTGCTCAGCGTAGACCCACAGGCAGCTCTGCAGTCCCAGCTTCTTGACGCTTGCTTTTGTCTTACACCGGGCTGTGACCCTAGAGAGGTCAAGGCATCTGCAGTGGTTAATGGAATGGATCAAAGATGTTGTCTAAGGTACAAACTTGCAGCTAGTAGATGAATAAGTCCCGCAGATCTAACTCGCAGTATAGTGAGTATAGACAACAGTATTGTATTACGCTCATCAAATGTGCTGAGACAAGATCTTAAGAGTTCCTGCCATGAGAAAGAAATGGTGCCATGTGGCAGAGAGGTTAGCTAAAGATACAGTGGTGATCACAGTGCAACATGTAAATGGATCACGTAGATGTATCGGGTCGACATGTTGCACTATATACAGTGTTACATGTTAAATCTATGTCTCTTAAAAAGAAAAAGGATGAATGAGGGAACCGCAGGAAGCGGTGGGCATCCAGTCGAAGGGCACGGCGCGACACGTCTGGCCTTAGAGGTCGAGAGGCTTCATGGAAATCCAGCCCCTTTGACCTTTGCTGGTTACTTTGCCCTCTCTTTGCCCTGGTTTCCTCCTCCGTTTGGAGAAGCATGGCACCTCCATTGTAGGAGGCTTGTGACAGTCGCCCATGACGGCCTATGCCAAGTGCATGGCACAGTGCCTAGGTCCCTGGCGATAAGTGAGAAAATCCACTTCTGAGAACTGATCACGTCTCACGCCGTGGTGCCAGCCCTGCTCCGTGAAGATGGTCTGGACTCCCACCTCTATCGTTTTATTTAGGCTCAAGTTAGCACTTAGGGAAATTTTCTCTCTGGTACATCTTAACCGAAAGATCTTCAGCACGCATGCAATCGCTGCGTTTCTCCGTTTACCACAGTGTTCCTCCGTCTCTCAGTGAACGGTCATTCCCCGTACCAGAGCTCACTCAGTGCTGTCTGTGACTGTCTGCTCACTGCCTTCAAAAACAAGCCAACAAAATATCTTATTGACCGAAGTGTTCCAAAAGGAAAAAGAAAGAAAAGAAAGAAAATAGCACAAATTATAACTCGATGAATTTTATCCTGCATTCCTTATTAATCCCATTATCTCTAGCATTTATTCCTACTCTTGCAGGGCAGGCCTCACGGACTATGTATCTATAGATTTCACAGAGGCATGCATTTGGAAGAATTCATTTTGCCAATGTGTTGGGTTTAGTGGATCATCCTTTTGAGTTTTAAGAATATCGTGATCCGGTATGTTTTTTAAATCATTTCCCTCATCCCTGCCTCTTCAGAAGAAGCTTCCGCTCAAATGGAGGGTTTACCTTTGTTATCACCGCTGCCCTGTTTCTGTTTACCTGAGCTTTGAAGGATCATGGAAGAGTCCCGCCTATGACATAGCGCATGGCATGCCTTACATTACTTTTTGAGACTCTTTTGAGTCTAATTTATGTCTTTTGGACGTTATGCCGTGCAGAAATTGGCCTCAAAGGTGCCCAGGAAGATTCTGTTTATACTTGTTTGACTTGGTTTTATACTTCCTACAGATATGGAAGAATGGCCTCAAAATGGCCTCTGGCAATATGTTCATCACACATTCATTTTAAGCATGGGACACAATTGTTCCTTCAATTGCGAAGAGGCAAGGTTTGGGCTGTAAAAGCACCAATGGGTGATGTGTTAGAAATATATAAAACCATGTATTTTTTAGTTTTGTGTTGGAAATATATAAAACTATACATAGCATATTTTGGAAACCAAGGGGTGGGCATGGAACTAGGGAGATTAGAGTATAAGGGTTTAAAAAAACAAGACTTCCAGCCTCACTAGCTTTTCTCAATGCTTCTGCCCCAAATCTCTTCAGGCTAAGAACTAAGTCTCTTTTCTAGTTTATGACAACCCTACCTACGCTGGTAGCCACAGCCCCCTGAACATGGTAGCCATGCACCGTGTCAGTGCCAAGCTTTCTTGGGTCCCTAGTTGTCTACACTTGGTAGTTCGAAGAGACCTGGACCTTCTCAAAGAAGATGGTGTCTGAATTTAAAAAAAAAAAAAATTTAAGTCAAATATTTGCTGAATTGTTACTTACCTGCCAGGTATGAATGAATAGACAGCTGAGAGCTTAGTCGAGAATATTTCCTCCTGGGGTTTTCACCTTGACGTTCAAATGGAGGGTTTTACCTTTGTTATCGCCGCTGCCCTGTTTGTATTTAAGTGGGTTTTGAAGGATCATGAAGAGTCCCGCCTATGACATAGCACATGGCAAAGCAGGGAGAGCGTTGAGAAAGTGTGTCCAGATGCTTAGAACTGGGCAAGTGCAGGATACAGAAGAGGCCTACGAAGCAATGTGGAGTCCTCAGTGAATGAAACGTGACGGCAGGTGAGGGCTGAGGCTGGAGGCTAGACTTCCGGTGGTGAGCACACGATCAAGTGAACAGGTGTCGTACTATACAGCTGTACGTTTGAAGTTATATAACGTTATTAATCAATGTTACCCTGATAAATTTAATAAAACATACATACATAGCTGATAGATATAGATAATAAAAAAGACAACCTATTACTCTCAAAGGTAGCAGGTTTATGGAATTTTTTGGTCGTTATTAAATCAAAGTCGAGGGCTACGTGAGGAGATCCGCCGAAACTTGTACTTCTTGCCCTGTTTTGTTCGTATTAGGGAAAGGGAATGAGCAAGCAGTAGCAAGACCGCATCCGAGCCGTCTCGCTGGCTCTTGCGATCGGTATGAGCCTCACATCACTAACCGTCGACTGGAAAACAGCAATTACACAGGAGACATAGTGCCCCATCACCATCTTCAGAATCACTTCCTCCCCATGATGCTCCTTCCGAGCGGACGCAGCATGGACTTCCTGATGGCTGGGCGGCAATTGACACGAACTCAGACCTTGTCCTGGTCCAGAGAGATTTCCGTTTTCTAACACATTTTCCGTGAATTTACCGCAGAGCTCTACGCGGAGTCCTGTGGGCATGGACTTCCTGATGGCTGGGCGGCAATTGACACAAACTCAGTTCAGACCTTGTCCCGGTGGAGAGAGATTTCCGTTTTCTAACGCATTTTCTGTGAATTTACCGCAGAGCTCTAAGCGGAGTCCTGTGACTTCAAAGTGGTCCAAGTCAAGGGCATTTAGGACATTAGAGAGTCAGAGCAGGACCAACGGTGGCTGGATCAAACAGCTCAGTTGCTGTCGTCTGCCTTGGTTTGTCAGGATGCTCAGAGGCATCAGTGGGTCAAGTTCTAGGGGTCCTTGCTGCCTGGTACCATTGAGGTAACCAGGCGAAGACAAAGAGATCAGCGTGGGCCCATCTCTGTGTCCAAGGCAGACGTGGTCTACGATGAATGCCACTGATATTCTTTGGCCTGTGTGAAATTTGGAGTAGCTCATGGATTGGAAAAATGCTTCTCTCGTCCACACGGAGGCAACAGCTATTTGGAGACCATAGTTGGACTGCGTTTGGCGAAAATGGCCCTAAGTTGTAAGGACCCTGGAATCTAACACTGTCTTTGAAATTTACATGTGGTTTATTCCTTTAAGTGCCATCACAGAAGGTCCCCAATGCCTTGATCAGTCCATTCAATAGAGGCGTTTTAAATAACCGCAAACTTTTTAGTCTTCGTTCCTCTTTAAGTGAGCTGGCTTTTTTGCACGCATTCAGGCCCTCTAGGACAAGTCGATTATGAAATACGACCACATGTTTCTTGGCACTAAGAATACCCAAGGGCCCTGGGAGAGTCGGGGAGGGGAGGGATGATGATTAAATAAATGCACCCTTGGATGAGGTCCCAGTATAAATGGGTCTCGCCGTTTAATGGGTTATTGTGCCACCAAAGAATCTTCGATTGGCTATTGCATTTCATTCGCTCTCTGCACAGGTTTCTTCTGCCATCCTCTGTCCCTTTATCCTCCCCATGCCCCACATCCCTCCTCCTCCTCCCACATCCCAACCTCATTCTCCGATTTGCCCATCATGGGCAGGCGTGAAAGAACTTAGACTCCGTCGTGAAATGATAGTATCTCTGCCTGGCAGAATTGAAGAAACTGTCATCTTGTTTTACGAGGGACTGGCATGGCCCGAAGAAGGGTGACCTCCAGGGTTTGGTTTCCGAGACTAGGAGCTAAAGGGAAATATTCTCTCAAGGAAACCAAGAGTGGCAAAGGACAGACGATGTGCCTAGGATGAAACCTTTAGAAAAACAACGTGTTGTGGCATAAAGGGCAAAGCTTGGGCATCACAAAGTCCTGATCGCAAATTTCAACTCCCCCCGTTTATCAATGGTTTGTCCTTTAGGAACGCCATTTCACATCTATGACCTTCAATTCTCTCGTCCGTGAACTGAGTCTCTAAAGCATTATTATAAAGATTACAAATGATCTATCTTGTGTCTGGTGCATGGTAGGTGTGTAAAAAAATATGAATTGTTATTTTATCATCATTATTATCATCCGGGCTGAGGACTAAGCCAAAGGTACCAAACTCGGTTGGCAAGTCCAAGCGGTAGGAACAGGTTCAAAAAATAGTAGACAAAGGCAAGAATCTGAGTGAGAGTGAAGTGATTCCCAGGGCCCCCTCTCTCTAGGTGGTTTTATACAAGTCGAACCTTTAGCATTGCCCGTGAGGCTTTTGGGTGGTTCAGAATTGTAGAAGCAAAGTGCCCAGATCTAGGCAAGATCCACAGGGCTCTCCCTGGAGACTCCAAACACAGTGCACCCTCGGGATTAAGCTCTAAGGCTCCAGGTCACGTTCTTGGCCCTTCACCGTGCCTGGATGGCAAAATGCCGAGTTGTTGAAAACACAGTTAAGGGAGATGAACCTACCAAGTCCAATCACTGATCAACATGCAGTGAACACTCACCAGACGTGGTCATGTCTCAATATCTTCATGGTAACCTATTCTCTCCTTTTGAATCGTACAAATCTGAGTGCCGATGGAATTTATTAAGAGCTTGACAGTCCCTTTTTGGGCTGTTTTGGGATTTTTTTTGCCCATTTCATGACATGCTGTGTCTCTGGGATGAGATATATAAATTTGGAAATAATCTTACCAATCTTTGTCCGTATAACTCTATCTAGTTCTACCTCCAGAATGGGTATTTTGTGTATGTGTGAGAATTGAGTTGTGAATAGAATTCTAGAAGCTTGCATGGCCCAAGGTTTTGATATGTGTTTTGGTATTTCCCCAAAGAGTAGCCTATTTTTCTGGCGGGAAAAGAGGGAGGTAGGGATCACAGATTATATTTTTTTAATGTCAGAATAATTGTAGAAAAATGTTTAATGACATAGAAGCCCACTTTACACTACAAATGAAAAAGGTGGGTTATGAAACAGTATATATATTATAATGCCTTCATATTAAGTATATATAAAGATTTGTTTACATATAAAAAAGACCAGAATAGACATGAAATATTAATAATAATTAGCCTTTCCTCCCTTTTTCCTTCCTTCCTTCCATCCCTTCCTTCCAATATTTCTTGGGTGCCTACTCTGTGTCAGGTACTGTCCTAGGCTTCAGGTGTCCAGAGATAAGATTCAGTTCTGCCTTGAAGTGGCTCACAGCCTAGTGAGAAAGTCAGTGAAATAAACATTTGGGAAAAAAGATGCATAAAAGGCAGTAGAGCATATTGGTTCTGGGAATCTACCCTCATGATCAGCACAGACTGAGCACACATTATGGTTTTGCACTCACCATATGCCCTTAAGCAACTTTTCTCACTTCTCTGGGCTCCAGTGTCTACATTGGATAAAAATACCTACCTCACAGGGCAGTTGTAAGGAATAAAGGGGAAACATATGAATGTGTTTGTTCCCTCAATAAACGGCCACCAGTGGCTGTGGGCAGAGTGGGACCTCAGAGGAAGATGACAGCCTCCTGAACATCCAAATCCCTGAACGCATAGTCCTACCACTCACCCTGAATTAGCGATGACAAATCGCTCACCTAGAATTCGTGTTCTTTGCGAATCCAATCATTGGGCAAAAATCCGCCATTCTTATCTTACGAAGACTGTCTGAAGAGGCCTCTCTTTTATTTTCAAAGCCTTTAGCTTCACCTGTGTCTGTGGCCTCTTCTGAAAGAGCCCGAGGTGGCCCCCTACCACACGGCAAATTGAAAACCGGCTCACAGGCGTCCGCCAGAGACCCTCAGAGGACTGACTTTCCACATTCCTTCCTATTTCATTCCTTTTTTTCTTCTATCCATTTTAGTTTCTATCATAATTTAAAAAGTTTCTAAATCTTCCTTCCACAAGAGGTAGCTTGACGAGAGAGAGAACACAGCCCTTGGAGGTGGGCAGCCCAGCATCTGAATCCTGTGGCTCAGAGCCCAGGGGAGGTGAGCAGAGAACCTGGGCTGGCCCCTGTTTTTAGGTTTTTCCAAACCTCATAGATTTCTCGTGAGTTCCATCATTACCATTACTCAATGCTCTGGGTGAACAAGTCCATTTCAGCCGAATGGTGTTATTCTCATTAGAAATCGCGTGAAAATTTGGCAATTGAAGGGTTAAGAGATTCCAAGGTAAAGCAAAATGATCCAGATGTTTCATTCCTGCATTTATGCAGATTGTCACTCGTTCGGCAACTATTAGATATGTGCTAGGAAAAAAAAAATGTAAGGTGTTACCCTTCATTTCCACAAGAGAGAATTCGATGGATGAAATAAAAGTTGTCTTTGATCTCTTCTCTCTTTAGAGGTCCCATATTCTGAGAGCTGCACATACTCCTTCCTGTTCCCTCACCTCCTTTAACACTCCTCAGCCCGTTAATATGCACCTGTTCTCCACAGACTCCACCTTCTCGAAGGATGCTAATAACCTCTTAACTGCCGGAACAGCGGGCATTTCTCCCCACAGCTCTTCCTTGACTTAACTTCATTGTGGTCTCCAGCACAGTTAGTTGACTGCTCTTTTCTCTAATTCCTCTCATCCTTTGCTTTCTCTCTGGGTTCACGTGTGCCTCTTCCCTTTATGTCATCATCTTTATTGTTGGCACAGTTATTTACTGAAAGTCCAGTTCTGCTCAGATTATTCTGTTTACAGATCTTCAGCATTTTCCTGTGGCCTATGGGATACTTTCCCTAATGCTACATAGAAAGGCACTCTGAATGTCGTTCCTGCTTATCCCGCAGCCCTGTCTCCTATTAAGCCCCTTAGAAACCTTGTGTTCCAGTGATACGAATCGTCTTTTCTGCACATTGGCCTTGCTTTTCTAACACTCCGTTCCTCTGCTTATACAAGTTAATGCAGATGGATGGGGATCTTATAATTCCAGAAAAATTCCTGGGCTCCACATCAACTGTGACACCCTAGCCACTGTTTGCTGTATGCATGCCTCCATCTCTAGTTTTGAGTTACTTTATAAGAAGAAATACATTTTCTTTTGATGCCCTGCCAAAGCCTAGCACAATGCCTGGCACATCATAGGAAAAAAAAAAATTAAACTTTGTTGGATATATGAGGTTCTGTGGGTGTACCTCTGCAAATTTTCAACTCTACTTATCCTCGTTTCTAGTCCCTCCGTAGTCTCTTAAACTAGAGAGTTGTCTCTTATGTGGACTGTCACAAAGCCTTCCAATTTTTCCATCCTGCGTTCTATGTCCTCTAAGAACATAGCCAGAATAATGTGCCTCAAGTACTGTGTGTACAAATCAGTCACTTAAAAGGCGTGACTAGCAAAGTTTGCACATATATTTCCACATTAGAACAAATGTTATTGTTTCCCTGTAAGTCGACCAATCATACTCTAAAATGATCTGCATATTCATTACTAGTTCTGCATAGTAATTAAAGTACTATAGAAGGCCCACTTTCATTCATGATAAAATAATCAGAAAAATGTGAACAACCTAGATATTGAAGAATTGCAGGATAATAATTTATGTTCATAGTAATAACCCAGAGGCATAAAGAGTCTAAAATAGCTTCTGAATCATCAAAGAAAGATTAAAATTATATTCAGCATTTTCTAGTGGTAAGCGAATTTAATCGTGTTCTAATTCTTTGAAAACTGACATATGGTGTGTGTATGTTATGTGTGCGTGTGTGTGTGTGTATGTTCCCGTTTCTTGAAAACATGGAAGAATATATAATTGTCTTTTTTAGTTACATGCACTATTCAGCACTATCAGCACCAACTCTATGCCCATGATTCCCCTAACACCCACTCACACACACACATACACACACCCCACAAGATTTCTCAGGGAAAAAAATAGAAAAGCTGAGATTCTACTGTACTTCTTAAATTCCTAAAATAAACTCCTCTAAGCCCTCAGTTTTTTTTCACCCTTAAACTGAAGACCTTACAATGATCTGGACTGAGCCTCGACACTGGTTATTCCCTTATTATGTATTTCCGTAATGAATGCATATCACTATTCATCCCATGGAGATTTGCAATGGATTACAAATGCACACAATAATATTTTGAAAACAATTAAATATAAAGAAGAAAAAACAAGGGTCAAATATGAAGGCAGCCAAGAGTGGTGGCTGCCTGGATCTGTTTTGTAAGCGGCTGCATAATCCACAACCTGGAGCAAGGATGTCAGTGCACATACGTCTGACTCCCCACTTCCTCTTTGCTTTTTCCCTCCCACAGTGCACCAGGGCAGATAGGCAGGTGTTTCCCATCTTCCTCTCTGAGCCTTGCCTGTACACGTGCCCTCTCTCGTCCAGATGTAGCATATGCCTCCTGTCTTCCCTAGGATCATATCTGAATTGTTGCTCAATTTACCAGGAAAAATAAGTCATGCTTTGCACAAAGTCTTAGGGTTAATCAATAAAGTTGTTTGATATTTTTTAAAAACCCCTTACACTCAATTACACTCCCCCTAATAAACTTACGAACCCTCCTCCTCTCTAAGAACATTTCCCTTTTGTCCGGGAATGTAACTCTTTCCAAGAAAGTGAGAACCAGGTCTTGTCTTGACCTGTCTTTAGAAGATAGGTCTTTGCCCATCTTCTAAAGCCCAGAGTCTGGCCAGGTGAACCTCATTCATTATTGTCTTCAGGTCTCATTTCCTATCAAGGGGGGTCCTTTCCATTCTTCAAAGAAGCTTACCTTTCCCAACGCCAGCTCTGTTGTCAGTGGAACCTAGTCACACAGTCAGGCGAAGTGGTCACCTCTCCAGACAGCACCACTTGCCTCAGGCTGTCTGTTATCTCTAAAGTCTGGCTCAGGAAAGAAACTGAGCTGGCCGAGTATTGCTCCACCCCCTGGCTTCCCAGAAGCTCCCATTCTGTACCCCTCCTTCCCAAATACTTCTAGCTTCTCCCTTCCTCCTCCCACCCCAATACCATGCACATGGGAGAAAGTAGTTCGTCTTGTATCTCCATCTGCACTGCCCAAATTCCTCTGCTGGATGAGGAAGGAAAGGGCTGGGGTCCCCTCCTCAGCATATGAATGTACTCAAGCTTCTCCCATCTTTAAACCAGCAAGTGAGCCCGCTCACTTCCACGGACTTGGGGTCGCCCCCTCGCATGACTTCTCTCCCTCCTTGTGCACAGACAGCTTCAGAAAAAGAACCCAGCGTGTACACTCTTTTAATTTCCACCCTGTCAGTATTTTAAATGTTGATATTTTGTTCATCACAAACTTTTTTACATTAATTTTGATTTTTTTAAAAAAAAAAACACTGCCTTAGGATATTATTAATCTTGATTAGTTAGTTTTCTGGTACCCTCCTTCCATTTCATCCTCACTTGCCTGACCCCAATCCCGGGCCTGTTCCATTTACTCCCGAATCCCTTGGCATCAGGCTTTTGTGCCCACAGCTGCAAGAGAAACCAACCTCGCAAGGTTCATAAAAAATCCTTGATGTGTTATTTTTTTTTAAAAAAGCATTGTTTTCACTCTCTAGTTTACTCAACATGCTTTTGAGCATTTCAAACATATCAAACAACAAAACACACAAATATAATGACCACAAAAAATGCTTTGCTATACTCATACCTGAACCTATTCCTAAAATGTCAATATCTTGTTTTCTTCTCTGTTTCTGTATTATTTTAGTGCCACTTCTATACTTCCAAACATTACAGCAGTACAGCACTTAATTGTAAATCTGTCCAAGGGTATATTATCCTTACTCAGACCAAAAAGAAAACGAGTATCCATTCAGACAGGCAAGTTTGCAGGATCCAGTAGACCAATTAATTCTTGGATATACATTAATCCTGGTTATTTCTCTCAAAGTTATTCAAACCCAAGCTATGGACATCAGGCTGCAACTTTCAAGATCATCTCTTTGTACATCAATTTAAAAAAATTTTAGGTCCACGCTTCCCCCGTGGCTTTTAGTTTTCAGCAGCCTGGAATTTCCTGCTTACGTCTTTCTTGGCCGGCATGACCTAGGTCATCATGCCCTGGTTGTGATAACCAGAACACTAGTATACCCTGGTCTTTTGGCATTATTTGAAATGTATGGGTGCCATACTAAAGTCTCACTATAATTCATGGAAACATCTAGAGGTTTCATCTCCCAGGAGAGACAGAACCAAGGTCGTACGATGAATGTTTCCTTTTTTAAGACATCTGGCCAATTTCCCACCATGGCACACAGTTTCAAACCTCCTCTCCGCTGAGGTATTGTGTGTGGGTGCTGGTGCCTGGAAGTC
Source organism: Pteropus alecto (assembly GCF_000325575.1). Classification (NCBI taxonomy): domain Eukaryota; kingdom Metazoa; phylum Chordata; class Mammalia; order Chiroptera; family Pteropodidae; genus Pteropus; species Pteropus alecto. The sequence goes on along the minus strand of NW_006430726.1, from coordinate 231,256 downwards.
CCTCCGCTGCTGGTCCTGTGTATTGTCCCAGTGCAGCCTGGCTAAGTCACGTTCCCCGTATGTCTCCTTCTCCGCTTTGGCAGACAGACGTTAGTTTCCTGTCCATGTTTTAAAATCAAACAGAATTAATAGAAGAAAGAGAATACCGATTTACATTAACCTCTTCTCATTAAAATTAATTAAAAAATTAAACGGGTCCCTTTATAGCCAAATGTGTAGGCTCGTACTCGTTACTTTCAGCATACTTTACGTTAACCTTTTTCTTAACATTGTTAGGAAATTATGGCCTTCCCCAAACTCATCATATTTCAGTTAACCACAATTATGATGTCCTTTTGGATGCTCAAATTATAACTTGGCCGGGGCGGGAGGGACTTCTAAGCTAGCTCTTTTTTCTTTTAGCTCTGTCTCTGGTATCTCTGTTTCTAGCGACGATAGGGTACTCCAGGCTCATTCTGCTCTGTGTGTGTGCGCGTGCGTGCGCGCGTGCATGCACACACGCGCACACCCCTGGAGTTTTCGTTCCCTTCCAGTGAGACACTAGAGATCCAGATCTGGGCATTCAGGAGTTCATGGGAGACTAGGAAGCCAACAAAATGCTACTGGTGTTGGGTCACTCCTAGCTGGAAAAATACTGCTTTTTTTTATGTCATGAGTTCACACTGATTTTTTTCCCTAATATTATTAACATAATTAAGGCGCCGTATTCGACTCTTCTTCCAGCAGGAGGTTTTATCGACCTCTAAGACTTTCCAGTACATCGAGACGACCAACCACCTCCGCGCGAACCTTCTTTCTTTCATCATTCTAGCCGTGATATTGGCTTTGGTCGTCAGGTCACACTGACATTCAAGGACTTCGAGCACGTGGTCTGTCCTCCCATCTCCTTGTGGCTCTCATCACGCCGATTCCCATTCTCGCCCCCGATGTCTCCTTGGCCCCTGGGAAATGTCCCCCAGTGCGTTTGGCCCCTGAGGACGGTGACATGCTTGCGTTTTTGCTGTTGCAAGAAGAGCTAGGCTTCACGCGTCTCGAAGACTCCTCTCGGCTTGGGACTCCGTCCCCGTGCGCCCCCATATTTTGTCCACCTTTCTTCTGTTGCCAGTTCTCTCTCTACGGATTTCAGTCGTTGACTTGCAGCGGTTTGCAGATGGGAAGACAAAAGCAGAAAGATGTCGTCTTGGGATAGCCTCTCCCACGAGAACACCGAAAGCCCAGAAGCGCTGTTTTCTCTGTCTCGGCCTGGTTAATGTATCTTCTTCTAGAAGTCCTGGTTTTCTTAAATTTTTTTTTTTTTTTACAGCGATCTTCCTTCACTGTGTAACTCCAGACTTAATAATCTCTTTGTTTAGGGGATCCGGAACTCTCCAAGGGTTTGCTCTGGCTATTAATTTAGTTTCCATCCACGGCTAGGTGTTGCTGGGGGCCACCACGTTGAGGGTGTGCCAGAGATACCCTCTTCCCTGTTCACTTAGGCACAGGGCTCTAGACAAAGAATTGGGAGAACCCTTGCTTGGAGCGATGAGAGCTGGAAAACAGAGAAGACGAAGGGTCTCCCATATGATCTTTTTCCCTCTCCAAAGATCTGATAATTATTCACTTACATTTTTTGCCTGCGTGTGGTTCTTTCATCCATCTGTGTTTATCCTCGATTTTGTTTTGGGCCACTGCATGGTGAGGCTATAATTCGACTTAATCAATTTTCTCCACCGTTTGATGGATAACCTCTCTGTTTCCATTTTTTGTTGTACTTATTTTATTAAGCTGGGATACATACTAGAGTCTATTTCAGGGCTGACTGTTCTATTGTATCAATCTGTCTACCAGTGCTTGAGCGAGTGCCGTGCGGCTTTGTTCAATGTTGCTTGCACTATATCTAGTAGGACATGCCTCCTTAATCTAATTGCCCCAGTTTTCCTATTTCAATATGTTCTTAATTTTTTTTTACTTGTTATCTGTATAAATTTTAGAAGCACTAAGCAACATAAAGATAATATGGCTTATCTTTTGGTTTTCATCATGTCATTGAAGTGTTTAACATGGCATTGCAAAATCATAATAGTATTTATTGTTCTTTTGCTGTGTTATCTTTGTCAGTTTTATATCAGCATTACACTGACTTCATAAAGTGACCCTTTATATTTTTTGCTTTCGTTTTTTATATATGTAAAAATCATGTAATACGAAATTGTCTGTCTGTGAAAGTCTGAAAGTTATCACTGGTGAAATTTTTAGACAGCAGGATGTTAGAGGCAATTATCTCAGGGTCAGGTAAAATTTTCCATGAAAATATCCATTTAATTCAGTTTTTTTCAAATTTATTAACATGGTGTTTTTCATTTTTCTCCTTTTTGTGTCCATTAGTGTTCTTTTTTTCCTTCTGTTTTTCCATGTGGATTTTGAATTCACCATTTTTTTAACTGCATCTACACTGACATTTATCCTTTTCACTTCTTTGCTGAGCTTTATGCTATATTAAGAGAGATAATTTACAATACAGGGCTATGAATATCATAAGTAGCAAATACAAGCTATGTGGGAGAAAGGCATATGAATCTAGCTAATGGGCAGGTGGGGGGTGGCATGAGAAAAACTCTGAGGAAGAGGAAATAAGCTTCAGCTCACCCCAAATATTAGTTTCAAGCCCAAGAAGTTGGCTTAGGCCCAATTCTGTCCATGGTTGGACACGCTATACGATTGGTATATTTCAGAAAAAGAAAAAAAAAATCCACCCGGAGGGTAAGAATCTAAGCATCTATTTTCCACCCAGTGACAATCAGAAGTCATTCTTTGCATTCTATTTCAACTTTGTATTTGCCCGTGAACAAAACTGAAGCTGGCAAAAGATGGTTCATGTGAACAACAGTGTCTCATTGTGTGGGATTACACTGAGGCTGCTTGCTGGGAAATCTTGCTTTTGCCCAGGAACAGTGGAAGATATTGTCATTATTTCCCCCGTGCCCATGAAGTTCACCTACTTCTCTCCCACATCAGTAAACTGACGGTCCTTCCCAGCGTGGGGGAGGAAAAGTCTCCACATCCTAATCACAGCTTAGTAATATTTTAGGACTCAAAGCCAATTGATCGTCCCTTGTCACCCAATTTTCTTTATACTTCTCTAGATCAGATTTCCAGATTACGTGGCTTCTCAATGTTTTTGGAGTCTCTCTAGTGGCCAACAAAGTAAGGAATCATGGAACCATCGCTTTAGCTAGCAGAATTTTCGACTCACTTAGAAAAGTCACCTGGCCCAGAAAAGTCGTCAAGAGACAAAAATAATCACAAGGGCCTCACAGTCATTTATAAAGCCCATCATCCCTAAATTCACCATCCACTGCTAGGGGACTAGACAAATGAAAAAGGCTCCAGTCTGGAGGTGGTGGCTGTGGTATTTCTCCAAGGCAACATTTAGGGTCACCCAGTTGATGCGTTGGGTGGGGTTTAAACTCTGTTTGCCTTACTTATCACATGATGGTCAACTGTCCATTTCAGAGGCTGGTTGGAGGGGACACTGCAGATCATGGGAGGCCTAACTCCCATCTTAATCCCCTTCCCCCTCTTCGGTAATCCCACCAATTTGGAGTAGAAAAAGCAGGTTTCAACACCTGCCATTTGCTAGCTGCGAGCTCCCCAAAGCCACTTGTTGCTTTCTTATGAGTAAAACGGGACTAATAAGACCAGCTGTCCTTGTTGGGGGTTTTGAGTGAGGTGCGGGACATCAAAGCACTCTGTCTGCAGTCACGTGCTACACAGACACGAGGCTGGATACGATTTTCTTCTGCTCCTTCTGTCTGTGTAGGAGACAAGCTGAGCAGACGTGCCCGCTGGTCGTGAACCCACCTTTCGATCCCAGGAACCCTGCTCTAGAGGTGAATAAAGGCTAAGCATGAAGGAAGGAAATCGAACCTGTTAAATTCCTTCTTTCTGACTGTCATGAGGCTGACACCTAATTTCCTTCAGGCCAACTTTGATTATTCTTAAGACTTCAGGCACAATTATTTTCATGGCTGCTTACAGCTAATTATAGGGAAGACCCCACACCCCTAATCTGGAATCCTCTGTCTGCCAGCAAAAGTGTTTGATTTCTCTAAAGAAAGTTAAGTTTTTATCTAAAATAAATGGTCAAAACTAAATAAAGCGTGTGCCCCTCTTGGACTGTACACGAGCAAGGAGAGCTGCAATTAGATTCAAGTCCTGTCCCTTTTGAGCTATGTGACACTGGGCGATTCACTACACATCTCTGTGTCTCCATATATAATATAGTAATGATGTGAGTTCCACCCTCATATTACCACCCAGAAACAGACCACTGGGTGATAAATGAGACAGGATGTAAGAAGTCATTAAGAACCAGGGCTGTGACAGCAGACACCTTGGTTTCAAAGGTTGGCTCTGCCATTGACTCAATATGTGACATTGGTAAGGTTAGTTAACCTTGCCGGACCTCCCTTCTCTTATCTGTAAAACAGGGCTAATTTAACTAGTTTAGAGCATCAAACTGTAAATGTGGGTGAAGCACTTGGAACCAACGGTGCCTGGCTAGAGTAAACACACAATAAACATTAGCTCTCGTTCGTTATTAACAAAGTACGAATGTAAATAAGACTTGAAGACTCTAATGGGTTCTGAGTGTCATTTCAACAGCAGCAGGATCCCTGTTTAGAGACAAGCAAACTGTCTCAGCTCAGTTCGGCAGCTCAGTGTGGAGGGAGGGAGCGAAGGGCCAGCTCATCACAGGTCTTCTCAGGAGAAAGTGAGGGAGCACTCTCAGGACACCAGAACGTTGGCAGGGCCAGGGGTGGAGGAAAGGATGCTGTGGGAAAGTTGGCTATGAATGAGGGGAAGGTGAGGGGAGAAGTAAGGCCACAGACTCCTGGAGAATGGTGTAGTTGGGGTGACAGGAATTGGGATAAATGGAAGAAGACCTCCGTGGGTGCGTGGGGGGAGCCCATGCAGATGGGGGCAGCCCAGACAAGGGGAGGGGAGCATCGGAGAGGGACACCAAGCCCAGGTGACATCATGTCTAGAACCGCAGAAGGAGGAAGCAGTTTACATTTAAATAGTATGCCAAGTCGACACCCCCATCATTATGCCACCCGTTCTCAGTCAAGTTCTCTGGGAGTAAGTGAAAATTACGGATGTGTTAATTGCCATTCAGTTTCGAAGTGAAGCCTGCATTGGTGCACAGGAGCCTAGGAGAGTGGATATTTTGACTCAGTGATTAAGGAAAGTAGTTTCAAATGATTGGTTGAGCCCCCCAGTGGACCGGGCGGAAGTTGCCGAGTGCCTCCTGGTACTTGTCCAGTCTTTCCCACTTTCCTCTGAGCTTTCAAAGCCGTCTGAGGACCAGCAGATCCTAACGGTAGTGACCCCAACTCCTGGTGATGATTTATACAGAGCGGCTGCCCTGGCGCCCGGACATTGAGGCCAAAGCCAAGGAAGGTGTCCAGGGCCACAACACTAGGAGTGAGGACCAAGGCAGGCCTGTGGCTCATCGCTCCAGCCGCGGCTGCATCCCGAGGGACTCAGGGCGGATGGAGGGCTGGACAAGGCCCTCTGCTGGGGTCGCTGAGACCCTGCAGCCGCCTAGACGCTGTGGCTGGCGGGCGACTGTTAGTCTGTGCGACGAATCGAACTTCCCCTCTTACTGTGCCTGTCTGTGCCTCCCTCCTTTCGGTCTGGGGCGCTTTAGGAGCAGAGGCCGGCCGGCTGCAGAAGCTGCGAGCAGCTCTGACCTCTGGCACCTCCCCAAACCCTAGAGCACAACATCTGTCCCCAGAAATACCGGGCGCAGGCGAGAGCGCGCGCCAACCTCTTTCTGGGTACTCGGTCTGTTCTCTCTTCCTAGAAACAGCCCCCGCCCTGCAGTCCAGCTCCCCGAAGCGCCTCTGCGCCCCGTCTCCGCGCCGCGCGTCCCTCCTGCAGTACCGCCCAGCGCCCGCGGGGGCGCCCCATGCCCCACAGCGCCCCCTGGGGGCCGGGCAC
>NW_006430726.1:166031-224297 GCF_000325575.1 Pteropus alecto | reverse complement strand
GGCTGGGGGAGCGCGGGGAGCAGGCGCGGCGGGCAGGTGGGCGTGAGACCGTTCTCTCTCCCCCGCCCGAACGCGCAGCCGGAGGGCGAGTTCCGGAGTCCCCTTGGGGAGGGAGGTATCGCGGATTTCAGGTGACCCGCGCAGGGGAAGAGGAGCCAGTTTGCAAGCATCCTGCGTCTTCTGCTCTCCATTCCATCCGCCTGGAGAACAAATCCATTATGCATCATTTTCTCGGGGCTCTCTCTCCCTCCGCCAATTATGGGGGTGGGGGTGGGATTTAACAGCTTAGGGTGAAATGCGCCCGAGTGTGGCCTGATCCGAACCAGGTCTCCGGGCGCGGGGGATGGGGGACTATTCCCGCTCCGTATCCCAATAGCCATCTTTCCGCGTCTGGAATAAAGTTACAATACCTGGCGAGCAGCCGCGAGTTTGTGTAGTTGCTGCTGGCCGCCCTTAGACCAGAGTTCCCCACCGTGGTCCCTCGCGCACAGCGGGGTTGCATCATTTGGCGCAACATAAGTCTATTTCATTTGCCTTCTGAAAGGGGATCTTAATGCTCAAATGGCCCAGGGGTGCATGACAGATAAGAGGGAACAGCTTGTAATGACTCAGCACTGTCAAGTACCTACTTTGGCGCTTTCTCCTGCCCCGCACAGGGGGTCCCGACTTGGGTTCTGGAGAGTACACGTGCTGACCCAAGCACGGTCCTACCTAGGCAGAAAGCTTTTCAGAGTGTATAGTGTTAAATCATTACTTGACTATTGACCCGAAACTGGAATCAAATGTCATAGACTTTGAGTGTTACTGAGCAAGTTCGATGGAGATCGAATTGGACCCGATTTTGGCTGTGGGATAACCCCATCCAGAGATAGCACCGCGCTCCTCCTGACGGTACCGCTTACCCCTCATTTCTGGCTGTAGGTGACAGTGAATGAGGGCCAGGCACTGGGTGCCCTGCACTATTCATAAACCATCTCCTAAGACTCGGGGCTTGCTGTCCGAGGGGAGTACAAGCTGCTTGGTCTGTAGTGTGGGGTTATAGTCAGTTATGCGGTTCTGATACAGGGTTGTTCAAGCTCAGCTCTATTCTTGGGGTGACAGAGTTTCAGGGCTTCTGAAAATCAGATGCATTTCCTTTGCTCCTTGCGAGACGAGTAATGTTTAAGTCCCCGTCTGTGCATTCATGACATGTACGCTGCAGGTGAACCCGGTAGCTGAAAGCACATTTTCTTTTCTATTTAGATTTTTGTTTTATAAGGTGCACTTTTTTAAAGTTACGGTCCACGATTGCGCACAGTACCTGTGGCATTTGGAGTTTTTTGGGTAGGGGAAAACCATGTCTTGGGGGTCAGTTTATTCTCTCTTTGGAGAGAAATTGACTGTTAAAATAGGTACATGTATTACTAGGATGCAAATGCACATTGTTAAATATAGGTGGGTCTTTCCTACCATACGTACAAAGTATGCAATTCCTAACCAGGTCGGTCTATGCTTAAAAGAGAGTAATTAGTATATCAACAGCTGCCTCCGGTTTAACAGTTTGTTTTCCTTAAACCAATTTTTTTTTTCAGTAGAGTGCATTACTCATGTGTGGCAAACACCAACAGAACTTTTCACACTATGAATGAGAAGGAAACGGCTTCGTTTTCGCTTGCAATGATCTCAGGGTTTTAGAAAGAGATGAAGCTGGTCTTCAACCAGATGAGTGGCCTACAAAAGAACAGGGACCCTTTAGAAGGTTACAAAGCGGAGGGCTGATGGAGCGAGTGGGGGAGGTACAAGCAAGGCTGGCACCAGGGCATAGGAAGTCGACCTTAATCCCACAGTAGGTGAGTGGCAGGCAGAGGAATTCAGTCCCCCTGCTGTGGGCCTGCTGGCACTTCCAGCGTGGGCTGGTGGAAAGCCTGGTTTGGAGGGGGTAGGGTGTCAGGAGTCAACAGGTGACTGGCAGAAAGCAGATGGAGGCCCAGGAGAGGATGGGCCTAGGAAATTGAATTCATTTGATTACTAGGAGGGGAGGCGTAAGGTGCACAGGGCTCTGCCTTGCCTGGCTGTCCTGTTCTCTTCACTGCCATCTGAAGCTCATGAAAATAAATAGTTTGCTTGCCAGGGTCAACTGAGTCACCTTGCTGTGGGTTTTGTTCTTCTGGGCCACTTGGAAGTTTTCATTTATTTGGGAGGTGGAATAAAAAGTTTGTTATCCCTTCAACTATGTGAGACTTCATGATGGATAATTTGAGCATGAAACATTGCAGAATGTTTGCAGGAAGACAGATCTCTCCCTTTTAATTCCTCTCAGGCTTTCTTAGGAAAGCTGAGAACCAGTGTTTATGCACGATCACACACACAGGGTCCACGTGCAAGGTATGTGTTCTGTATGGTTGCAGATTCTATGCCAATGACATTATTTCCTATTCGATTCCAAAAGTCTGTGCAGCCACTTTCTTACTTCGTCTTCCCAGATGCCTTTTTTAAAAAAATATTTGATGGCTTCATTTCATTTCTCCCTTTTTTCTCTGGAAAGACAGATTGTCCAGTGTCTTCAGTGACACTGTTGTCGGCTTCCCAAATTCAAAACTGAAGCAGGAAGTTGTCTGTGATTTGAGAAGTAACTGAAAAGCATGACTCTGTGTGTGTGTGTGTGTGTGTGTGTGTGTGTGTGTGTGTGTGTGTGTATGTTTTCCCTTTAGAACCTGCCCAGGGCGGGAACTCCTGTATATGAGAAAGTTGCCAATTCTTAAGCTAGGCAGCTAAGCAACTTTGCTTGAGTGTCAGGTTCTCCCAGGGGGGCGTACAGAAGATGATTGACATTGACCCTGAAGGCCAGAGTTGTGACAAAATAAGGTACTCTGGGTGCCAGGTGTGGATTTCGAAATGTGTTATTCTTGCAAATGTTTTAAGTGGAAATTATGCTTCAGATAAGCCAAGGAATGTTCTAGTCCTAGGGATGTGCTCTCCTAGTCTCTTAAACTGCCTGACTGGCTACAAAATATTTTTTCAGTATAAGAAGAGAGACCTGTTCAGTTTGATCGTCACCGTGTACAGAATAGAGCACGCAGTTTAATTTTCCTCTGCTTGGGTCTTTGCTTTGGGTGGCTGCAGTCTGAAATGACCTACTTGTAAGGATGTAACATCTGCTTGGGCTGTTTGGAGAGGGCAGAGGTCTGTGGGAACTGCACACACGCACAGAGAGAGAGAGAGAGAGAGAGAGAGAGTCATTTCGCGTGCACTTTATAACGTTTTGCGTGGAGACCCACCAAGATGTCCCAGGCCGTTCAGTGAGTATAGTGCTGCATATAGAGGTTCATGAATGTTATCCAATTACTGAGCTTTGGAGCAGATAAGGATGTGTCCAGGAAATCAAAGCCTCTGCCACTTCTGGGCAGGTATGATTAACCCTCCCATGCAAACGCATTTCCTCAGGATAAAAACTTAAAAAGGCCAGTTGCATCTCTGGTGGGACTTACAGGTAGTCCCTATGAGCCAAGGGTAGGCATTTCCATCTCTGTAGAGTTATGCAAAAACTAAGTCTGAGGTTGTGGGGACAGAGTAGCGAGATGTTTACCAAGGTTCCAGCTCACTGCTTTGCAGTCAGTTTTTGCCGCTGCTGTTTTAGGCCTGAGAGAGCATTCAGTGGGATTGCCGTTAACGAGCGAGGTGAAGCTGTTAGATTCGTTACATTTTTTTTCTCCCTAAAGAAGCATCGTTTTGAAGATGGGTTTGCGCGTATCTAACTCAAAAGCAGACAGCTGACACACATTTTTAAAAGCCATGTCAAATTAGTACCATGACTAAGGCAACTGTATTTTACTTCATCGAATTATTTTACACACTTATGGTTACTCAAAGTGACAAATTCTCTGCCATTTGCATAATTACTATATAGCCCCAGGTAGTGAGAAATAAAATTACCCTGATTTTTTTTTTTCTTATAGCTTGGTTGAAAATGTTTAGCTAATAATTATTTAGGGGAAAAAATTATTTCTGAAAATTCCTTTCAAACTCTTTTGTATGCATACCTTAGTTGCTGTGTGTGTGTGTGTGTGTGGGGGGGGGTGGTTATGTGTAAAACGAAATCCCCCTCGTGTTGGTGTGTGTGTGTGTGTGTCTGTGTGTGTGTGTGGGGGGGTGGTTATGTGTAAAACGAAATTGAAGAAACTAGATGAGTTGTAAAATGAGCAGGATCTCTTTCCCAAATTTTCTAACTCTACCCTTTTTCAATTTTCCGTACTTTATAACAGGGGTCCCTAACCCCTGGACCACGGACTGGTACCGGTCCAGGGGGCAGGCCAGCGAAGCTTCATCTGTATTTGCAGCTGCTCCCCAGCACTAGCATCACCGCCTCAGCTCCACCTCCGATCAATCAGGCATGAGATTCTTATCGGAGCACTGGTCCCTGGTGTCACAAAGGGTGGGGGCTGCGGCTTTATAAGGAGGATGGCCCAGAGGCCTCACCCAGTAGCAACGCCTTGCTAATCAGTTGCTTAGCATCTAAGTTTATCTTCTTGCCGATTGCTGGAACAGCATTGTTCTGTATGAGGCTAGTTACGTTTCCTCTTGGGCACAGGCAGTTTTAGCAAGAGGGTCTCTGTGAATTTCTCTTACTCATCTTAAAGCCAGCTTTGATGCGCTGTCTTGTTCAGGGACTGGGTTCACTTGGCAGACTGGCCTGGGGACAAGTGTAATGTAACAGGCAATGATGAGGGTACAGCTGCATTTCACACAGATGAAGGCCTTGAATAAAGACAAGATCTGTGAATATTATCGACTGGTTGCAGAGATAGAGCAGAAGTTGGCATTGGTTTCAGGGTGTGTGCCAGGCCTCCTGCAGAGGTAGTGGGAGGGGCAAGTACTCACGTTGAGCTGACCTTGGTCCTTGGATTTCTGAGGGCTCCCTGAGGTGCCAGGCAAGGAGGGTGGGGCCTGTCACGTGACTATGGGCAAGCAGGTATACAGAAGGTGCTCAGCCCTTGCTGTGGTGGAGGATAAAACTCTGTATAAACAATGTTTCTGTAGAGCCTTAACTTCCAACGTCTCAAACATAGTTAACTTGCACAGATTCCACTGCATGTAATAACCACACTCCTACAAAGACAGAACAGGACTGACTGTGCCTCCTGCTCATACTTTCTACGTGCATGCAATTATGTTCTGTGCATGACTGCACGCATCATATATTTACCTCCTTGTCGTGGCGCAGGTTCACGTACACCAAATATTGTACGCTGGACTTTTTTGAAGATGTTAAGGGACATTTCGGTGGTAATCTTGATTGTACGGCTGACGCATGGATTTAGAATGCCCCTGGAGGCAAGTCAGCTGGATGTCATTCCCTCTCAGAAATGCCTTTGGTAATCTCTAGCCCAGAAAGAAAACATCCTTGCCCTTTTAATTTATTTTCACTTTCTGTTTCTATATCTGTGTCTACAAAATAGATGATAAACAGGAAAAAAAAGTGGAACCACTGACTTGGGTTCGTTGGGTAAGTGGATCGATGTGGATCGAGGCACTTGGATTTTATGTAAGTCCATAGAGCTTGACAAATACTGGCTGTTGTTAGTTATAATGATACGGTCTATGTATTCACTACAAACAATAACTTTGTAGCCCCAACAAATGAGAAATACAGTTGTTTCAATCGAGCTTTGATTTTGTTTGAATTGTTTCTTGTTCTGCATGAACATTTTGTCTGGAAGGTAAAAAGTTCTTAAAAGTAAGAAATAAGTACCAGTTGTTAATTCTATTTATTGCCTTATTATAAACATGACAATTTCTTTCTTTCTTTCTTTCTTTCTTTTTTATTGTATCTTAAAGATGATATAAAAATTACTGGTCCTGTGGGAAAGGAACCCACCACAGTGGTGTTTATCTTGGCCACTTATCAGAAGTAGGGGCAGCACAGGGACGGCTGGGAAGGACAGGTGCCCTGATGCCTGGCCAGGAGGCCCTCGGCATCCGTTGCTGTGGTCTGTGGCCACAGGGTGGAGAAGGCTGGGGCAGTCTCCTAGGTGGCAGACAGCTGAGGAGCAGTAACAAGATGGTTGGATTTGGAGTCAGATGACCTAGGTTTGAACTTGGACCTGCTACTTACCAGCTTCTGGGGACTTGACTTAATTGAGCCTCAATATCCTCATCTGAAGAAATGGAAATAATGATAGAGCCTATCTTACAGGGGGTGGAGTGATTTAAATAAGTGGATGTGTAATAGTGTGCTTCTTATAGGCTGCAGTGTTCAACAGTTGCCTTAACAGTAACGGCATGACCCTGCTCACTGACCTGGGCACAACAGAAGCCCCTCGGAGAGACCTGAGGATTTGGGGTATCGTATGAGGCCTGGGCAATGCAAATTAAAGATCTGGGTGCTGGTACCCTGCTCTGCTTCTCTGGATGAAAACTCTACACTTCAAGGCAGCCTGGGGTGTCAGGAGCAGGGGACCAAGGGACATATGTTGTGGACATGTGCCGCCCTCTAGGCAGCCTTGTTTAAGACGTGGACCTCGGAGCTTGGCCCTGGTTGCCAGGAAGGGCTCCAGTCTCGTGTGGCACCTGCTGCTGTCACCTGAGTCCTCTGCAGTACTCAGCAGGGCTCGGCAGGCACAGTCGTGGGCATTTTCTGGATCCTTTTTGGTCTCTGGGAAGCAGATCGAATCTTGAGACGATCCGATGTCCCTTGCCGTGGATTTGCCCATCTCAGCATATGTCTTATGGGGAAGGATGGGAAGCAGGGGCTGAACTGGGTTCTTCTCAGTGAACCAAGTCGCAGTGTATCTGTCAGGTGCGTTCATAAGCGAGAACATGGACCTCCCTGAGGAGGGATGCCCGTCGGCTTTGTAAGTCCCTGGCCTACGGAGCCTTCGTTCTGGGCATTCCCGGGACGTTCAGAGCGGAACCTTCCCGCTGGGCGCGGGCGGAGTCCCCACAGTCGGCGGCGACGCCCAGCGTGTTCTTCGTCTTCTTGGTTTCGGTTCGTCTTTGTGGTTTCCTGGAGCCCTACAGAAAAGGGAAGCCCTTCCTGAGCGAGGGCTGAGCACAGGGAAGCGGTGGCACCCATCGCAGCTGATTCCTAAATGACAGAACGCTGCTCTTCCAATAGGCTCTTTCGCGGCCTGAGGTGTCAGGGTCGGTCATTAGAATTTCCCTGGACTTCACACAGAAGTCTCGTGTATGACTCCAGTCGATGCTCGTTGGAAGTATTTAAAAGCAAAAGGCAACCTAGGTTGCTCCAAGCCCTGCTTTTCGAGTGGGGGGTGGCGAGGGGTGTGGCTCCGACTCTTCCTCTTCGCCAGCGTGACTTCCTTCATAAATACCATGGCAACACCTCTCAACACCTTCTTCTTCTGGGATGCCGTGTCCCAAGTGGCGTTTTTGAGTTACCTGGTAACAGAACCAAAGAACGTGCTGACTCTTAACAAGGATGCCTTATTTCCTGAGCATCCTAGAAACAGATTATGGCCGTAGACCCGGCCATGCGGACAGCTGCTTTGATGGGCAGGTCTAACTTACCGTGAGCATGAGTCCATTCCAAAAAGCCTGGAGTGTGCTCTTCAATCTTCTGTGTCTACGTCTGTCTGTCCATCCGTCCATCCACCCACATGTGGGTTCTGTGAGTTCTGTAATACATGGTGGCAGGTTCTGACATGTCTGGCAAGTTGCCCTTTGGGGTGGGTCTTGGGATGATGAACCTGGCTCTGCAGGTTACCCTTGAAACCTTTCCTGGGTGGGTCTAAAGCCTGCTGTGGCTCTCACTTCATAGCTGCCTGAGCTCCCGGCTGTGCAGTGAGCAGAAATAATGAGGAGCTGAGCAGGCTTTCGACAAATAGTTTTGGGGAATATAATAGAACAGTGGGCAAAATCTGTACTCCCTAAGTCACTGCCGACAAGTACAGGAACTTGAGGAAGAAAGCAATGATTATTTTTGCCTTCGTGTATGCACTTGCTAGGTTTGTGTGAGAACAGTGTCCCAGGGGCGTTGTTCAGTTAAAGACGATCGCACTATGTCCTTGGGAATGGCTCCTGTCTTCCGCTCTCCCTCCTCTCTGCGAAAGGCTTGTGTGAAACGAGCACTACTTCTCTAATCGTTGGGTTCCCTCCCCGTTCTGACGCCGCTGCATTCCCGTCTTTAGCTGATTAGAATGAGAAATTACCACCTTGAACAAGAGCAAGTTGAAATTGGAAAACTGCCCTCTGACTTATTATATAAGCTCTAAAATACTGGATCTGAAATCTTGTTTACCTTGCTAAGAATTCCTGTAATGAAGATGAAAATTTCTAAGCACTGCGGACCCGTATGTTTTCATTACTGAAGATTCGGTTATCGTGATGCAGTCTGTAAAGGAAAGAATGCGCCGATGAGTTAATCTCTCCCTGGGCGTTTTGGGTCAGAGCGTTGTTTGAAGCAGACCCGCGGGGCCACCTAGAGTTACCCCCCTGGAACTCGGCACCCCTTCTCTGCAGGGGTGCACGGGCTGTCCTAGGTCTGTGGTCACTGCACCGCTTAGGGTTGCTGAGGCCAGGCGTCCACTGAGGTCGGCTGGAGAGATTGCTCTTGAGATTCAGTGGGACGCCTGGCAAGACAACCACCGTCCGTCGTGATGGGCTTCGGCCTTTGGCCGTGTCATTTCCTGAAGCGCTTTGTCTTGTTCTGTGTGTCCATGTGGCGTGTCATGCCACCCTCTTCTCAGAGCCACACGTGTGGGGTGCACCACACAGCTCATTACAAGGTCTGTTTGAGATTTTTAGCCTCTTGAACTGTAGACGAGGAGCTTATCTCATGCCCAGAGTGAGCATTGGAAAAGACTTAAGGGAAAGTAGACAGTTGGAATAGATATAGAAGTGCTTCAGACAGGCCTCTCCTGTCTTCATGCAAAACATTTAGGACAAGACTCCCCACTTACTAGGTGGCATGGTCTGCTGCCTTGCCAGAGCTGGGGTTGGGAGGCTTATCCTGCCAGCCAAAGGGAGGGTATCTTTGGGAAACGAAAAACATAAATTAGTGCCTTCCTTTTCCCTGTGCCAGTCCGTGGAGATGGATATAAATAGATCAGAAAGTCAGCAAGCAGTTTTGTGGCTCTGCAGCTGATAGTGGATGGAGCAGGTGGGGAGGTCGGCCTTGCTGCGCCCGGGCTCGGAGTGACATGTGGCACCAGCAGTCCTCGGGCAGAATCCACATGCAGCCCAGTGAAACTTCCATGACACAGGGTGGGAATGAGTGCCCGATAGGCAGCTTGTCCCCATGTCCCGAGGTTGGCCCTGGCCTGCACTAGAAGACCGTTCTCAGGACTTTTTATTTTATTTTTTATCTTATTTATTGATTTGTTTATTTGTTTGTTTGTTTTACGCCTACAGCACCTGGTCTTCCTAGGTGGTCACCCGTCCAAGTACTAACCAGGCCCGACCCTGCTTAGCTTCCGAGATCAGACGGGATCGAGCTTTTTCAGGGTGGCATGGCCGTAGACTCAGGTCTTTTTGAAGATAAACTTGCGGAAGCTCTGCGTTTGTGGCTTTCATCTTAGGCCATAGCAGGGCACAGGTAACTCACCCAAAAATGCTGCTCGCTGCCCCGGCCCCCTACCCCGAGCCAGCTCACGTTAGCCAGCAGCTGTGAGCAGGGAAGCATTCAAGAAGAATTTTATTTTTGGAAATAATGATGCTAAACATATATAAATAAAAATAATGTTTTGGTGAATGCAGGGGAAAATTCACTATTTCTCTCAGTCTCTTTTTAAACATCCCCAACCCCCTGCTTTTTTTTTTTTAAATAGACTTAGTGTTTCCTAATAGGTATCATGCCTATTTTTAATCTAGTGAACAGATAAAAATATATGCATTTATCTGTCTTCTGATACTTTAGATTTCATTGGAGAAGGCTTTTGTCACTTAAAATATAATAGTACCAGGGCAGCAATTGAAAATAACTCAGGGGCTCCTGGCACCCAGAGCCATCAGGGAGATTCTTCAGTGTGACAACTGAACCATTTTAGGTCCCAAAGAAGCAAACTGAGTGTTCTCGCGTTCAGGTCTGTTGCCTCCGTGGCTGTTTTTCTGTGGTGGTCTGTTTTTCTGTTTTTCTGTTTTTCTGTGTTCTGTGGTGTTCTGTTTTTCTGTTTTTCTGTGGTGTTCTGTTTTTCTGTTTTTCTGCGAGGCGAGCCGTGGTGTTCACAGGCTCTCAGCTTAGCCCTGTCATCTACTCGTTGTCCATTAATTCTATTCTTGCCTCCGTCCTCTGGCCCCTGACCCCAACAGTGCCACGCTTCACCAACCCTGGCAGGATGTCACAGTCAGATCTGCGAGATCTCTGTGAGGACGGGCTCCGGGGAGTGAAAGCCCGGGTGACTCCTGAGCGGGGCTCCGAGCTCGGCTCTATGCCACGCACGCTGTTAATGACCTTTTTCCCAGCTCCTGCCTTTGTATTTTATTTGGGAGCAGCAGTCTTCACAGTTTATTTAAACCTTTGGCTTCCATGGAGTCCTAGGGCAGTAGGATCATTCTTGAACATTTTCAATATCTCAGATGTTAGACCCATGTCGGGTCATAGTTTTTCCTTAGGAAAAGAAAGATGTGATGTGTCGTGCAGAGAACATGACTTGGATAGTTTATCTTTTGGCTGTGAGGTGAACTGGAACCTGGAGGCGAGAAGGTGGACGGATGTGAATGCATTTCTCTGGAGGTTTCTGGAGGAAGAAACAGGGCGTATCTGATTCTTGGGCCTGCCGTAACAAAGTGCCACCACCTGGGTTGCTTGGAATGACAGATTTATTTTCTCGCGGTCCTGAAGGCCTGAAATCAGGGTGTTGGCTGGGCTCTGTTTTTTTCTCAGACTCTGGGTGGAATTCTTTCTTGCTTCTTTCTCGCTTTTGGTGGGGGCCCTTGCTTGATCCTTGGTGATCCTTGGCTTGCAGCTGCACCCTCCAGTATGCAATACTGAGGTCACATGGCACCATCCCTCTGTGTCACCAGTCATACTGGATTTGGGCCTACCCCTAGTGACCTCATCTTACCTTAATTATATCTGCGGAGACCTCACTTACAAATAAGGTCACATTCTCAAATACTGGGAGTTAGGGCTTCAGTGTGTCTTTTCGGGGGACACAGTGCAACCCATAATGTCAGGGGAAAAGGAAGAGCAAAGGCCCCCCAAATAACCTGAGAACAAAAAGAACAAAAACAGAGAAGGAAACTCTATAGGGTTTTGGGTTGCATAGGAAGATTATGGGATATTGGTTGGACATACCATGTGGGTGAGCATTATATATGTATATATTTAGACAGAAAGACAGAGCGAGCGAGCGAGAGAGAGAGAGACAGAGAGGAAGAGAATGTATGTGTATGTGTTGGTGTCTGTGTGTCTGTGTTGTTTAAGGGACATCTCCCTGTCCCTTAAACTGAGGACTCCTTCACAGGAACCAGGCCTGGTAAATTTTCCTGCTGGCCCTGTCCCTTCCCTGAGGCCTGGTCCCATTTGGTGAGACTGAAGGAGACTATCGCTGTGCCAGCCAGTCTCAGATTTGGCCAGGTATGTGTTACATGAGGACCAGACATCAGTATTCTGATCTTATTCCTCATTGTGGTTTTTTTGGGTGGAGGTGGGAGCTGTCGAATTCTCAGAATTTCTCAGCACAGCCTCCTTTTAAAAGACTTCAGCTTGGTCTCTGCCAAACTAATCAACTTCAACAACTTCCTTAAGTGCTGTAAGCAGTATAGAGTAAGGCATATTCTTGGCCCTCATGGAGTTTATATGTCCTAGTGGGGGAGTTGGCGTGTTTGTAAATTTTTTTTTTATTTTTCATTCATTACTCATTCATTAGACTGTGGGTCCTGGGCCAGGCAGTGGTCTGGCCTTTTTAGAGCCTCCCAGCTGGTCCAGCTGAAGTACACGGAGCAGAGTGGGCTCTCACCGTGGAAGCTCACTGTTCTGTCAGGGTGGGAGGTGGTGCTACAGATGGCCCAGGTAGATGAGCAGAAGAACATCTGTGGTTGCAAGAGTAAAGTGATTTTCTTAACCTTGGTCAGGGTAGAGTTGAATGGGATGAGAGGGGGCCAGTGTTGAAGGAGGTTGGCCGGGGGCTATCCTTGGGATGGGACAGGATCTGGAAATCTGTAATGGAGAAGGGACAAGCTGGGGACACAGGGCCTCGGCCATATATGGGGGCCTGTTTGGGCTGGCACCGGGGAGTCTCTGCTCTAGCCAGCAGTGCAGGCACCGTCTGCACCTCTCTTGGCAAAGCTGCCATCCGTGTCCCCTGCCCCCTAGCTTTGAAGTGGTGCCTTTAAATGCTGCTCGAAACTGGTCTGCCAGCATGTGGAGAGAGGGCACGTCAGGGCATCCTCAGACTCTGCTCGAAGCAAGCGTGGCTGCATTGCATGATACAGCAAGGGGCTGAAGGATGCTGGCTGTCCTGGAACACTGTGCTCACCAGGATGGGGACAGTAGGTGGGGAGGCTGCAGTGTCCATACACAGTAGCACCTTTGTATTCAACCTTTCTTTTGAGTTGTCTACAAATGAGATTTCTGCAAGACGAGCTAAAATTAGGAAAGGTCCTATCATAATTGCCTTTTTTTTTTTTTTTTTAACACTTTGGCTTGACCTCGGATGTATCAGTTCTAGATAACTTTAAAGCTGGTAACAGAACAAGCTGTGTTCACACACAGGAAATGTCTCCAAATAAGAAGTGGGCATGCAGTTTACGGTTTAGAAATTGGATGGAGGCCATTCAAACTTCCCCTCCTAGTCTCCTTGAGAAGGACTTGGCATGCTGCTGGGGAGGGGGCACCCCTCCTCGGAGTGGTCACCCCTCCTCGGAGTGGTCACGAGGGTCCAGAGAGAAGACCACACGTGAGCGGAGCTAACGGACCACTCAGTCGAGGCCCCAGTGTCATGGCCAGGAGGCCGGGGTGGGGATGTACTGAGCTGGTGGCCCTTCAGCTTCAAAGCCTGAGCAGAGGGTGTGTGGAGTCCGGCCAGAATGCCTCTGGCCTGTTGGACCACACCTGCTGCCCACAGATGGCCGATCCAAGCGTTGGCTGAGACTCTGTAGTCTCGTGTGGCCACATCCCTTGGCTCTGCCATTAACTCGAACTTCAAGTTCATGCTCGTGGCCTTTTTTTTTTTTCCTTAATATAAAGACATTACTGTTTTGCCTTTTACGCAATGAATGCATGTGTTGAAAATCTGGAAAATACAGATAAACATAGATGCATTAAAAAAGAAAAGAATAATAGGAGAAATATCATCTGTCCTGCCGTGACATGACAGCACACCATCAGCATTTGGGCGTGAGGCCTTTTCGTCTCTCTGGGCCTACCCACATCGTTTCATGATGTCAAGGGCAGAGCCGCAGAGGGCGTTGGCTCCGTGAAGTCCAGTCCTGCCGCCCGCGACTCTTGTGGGGGTTTGGGCAAATGACTTCACCTCTAAGATTGGGATGGAACATGCACCCACCTTAGACGATGTGGTGAATAGATACCCCGTGAGGTAACCAACCCGTCCAGTGTGCTTAGCATATGCCTCTCTGTCGCATGTTATGATTGTGATTTTTTTTTTCCTTTTTTTTTTTTAATAATACAGTCAGCTCCCATGACACATTCTGTTTAGGAACCTGCTTTTGCTCCGCTAAACTACTGTGGCCACTTTTCCATAACATCAGGTGTTCTCGAGTGTCCTGGTTTTCAAGAAAAATGGCCTTGCCGTTTCTGTAAAAACAGTACGTGATCATTACGAAGCATTTTAAAATAAAGGCGAGTTCAGGTAGACATATCTGAAGAAATTCCAAATGCTGCCATTCACAAAATATCATGACAGATGTTGAGGTTGGAGGGGCGTTAATGAGTCACGGCTTCTCCCTCGCCCCAGTTAAGAATCAGTTGCTTCTGGGATCTTTTAAATGTCCTTTAAGGTGGTTCAGCCTTCCTGTGTGGGGGCATAGTCTGACACCCTTGGACAGCAGGCTCTGGGCCTGGATCTGCCTCGGGTTTCACTGTGTATTCCTGGAGCCTTCCTCGCCTTCCGGAGAAATCATGAGCGTCATGGTTCATAGCTTCCTGTCACTGCTTTCTCCCCAGTGGATGGTTTCACCATTCCCCAGTCAGAAAAGAGGGATGTGTGGGCACCTACTCAGGGTGCTCTTCTCCCAATTTAGTAACATTAATGAAAACTCTGCGGAGTTTTATTTATTCACTGGTTCATCTTCCTGAGGGTGGTGGATACGGGGTTTTGAGCCTTATTATAGGGTTGTGTTCTGCTTTGCTCTAGAATGTTCCTTAACTTTCCTTGTCAGGCAGCATTTGAATTTTACGACACTGGGGTGTGTACTTACTTTTATTTATTTATTTTTTCGTTTGTTTTGTTTTTTGACTGGCGATTATTTCTGCTTAAAAACATTTGTGTTTTTTTTTTTTTTTTTGGGTTGCATTTTGGAAGAGTGAGATTTTACATGGAAGATTGACTGTATCACGTTTTAATTGAGAAGTCCCTATCATCATTTGAAAAGATGCGTAATATCCCACTGTGTTCTGCTATATCTCAACTGCCTGTTTTCTATAGGACGGGTTGTTGATGGGTTTGTTTTGCTACTAGAAATCCAGATTTCTCCTCACCTTTTCTGTTTTGCTTTTCAGAACTGTAAAATGGGGCGACGAGATGATAGGGGCAAGTCACCCTGGAGTCAGGAGAGGGGAGGTGACTTTTCCTTTTTTTGAGGATCTTACGTGTGCCAGGAAGTACATAAAGGGTCTGATATGACGGTCACAGCAACCCTGTGAGGTAAATGCCATTATTTCAGTTTTACGGATAAGGAAACTGGGCTCAGAGAAGTTAAGTCACTTCCCCTGCTTGACAATTAGTTTTCGATCCTGGGCTTCTTAGTTTTATCCTGCTCTAAAGCCCCCTGTCTTCACTCAGGCCACACCTCCTGAGGAAACCTCAGCCGAACTGACTGCTTAGACATGTCTGGTGTGTTGATATCGTTTTGACACGTTTCTGCTTGTGAGAGAACTGTTGTTTTTTTTTTTTCTGGGAAAAGGTAGCAAACATGAAGCGCAGCTTCCCTGGGGCTGCAGAACCACGTTCTCTGCCCGCCCCATCACCGGGACCGCAAAACAGCGTTTGCGGGCGCTGTGAATTCCATTTCCTCCGGCCCTTTCTCCGACACCGAACCTGTGTGCATTCAGAGGGCCTCCGTGTCAGGCGTGTTGTTACCTGCATCCTCAGCCCTCAACTGTGTTCTCGCTCTGAACCGCCAGCCGCTCAGGAACAAGGGCCATTACGTAGCCATTCAGCCATAACCACCCTCCCGAAATCACAGACTGCTCCCAGCCCGCGTGGACAAACACTCTAATTAATGTTCGGTTCGTCAGCAAACGGTCATTCTTCAAAATCTCAGTACAAAATTACACGCCCCGTATCCGAAAAGTTAATCCACAGGACTTAGCAAGAATAACGTGTTGATATTGATTGGAAGACTCCTGGTCGGGGGCGCGTTTGTTTATCTTGGGTTTGAGTTCTGTCATCAGAAACAAAAGTGAGTCCAGTGCTGTCTTATGTGTGTGGAGTGTTTGCTGGGTTTCAGAGTTGCCATGGATTGTGTCATTTTGACCTCACAGCGACCCAGGGAGATAGGTGGGGCACTTCTACCCCACATTTATTTTTAATTCTGTATTACAAATTCTTGAACAAAACCAAGAAATAGAAATTATAGCAGAGCGAACACCCATGTACTCAGCACCCAGGGTTGAACAATCGTTAAGATTTGGCATATTTGCTTCATATCTACGCTCACACACACACACAAATATATGCATCTAACCTTTTAACCACCTTACAATAAATTATAGAAATGAGGACACTTCACCCCTAAATAGTTCATTATGCCTTTTCATAAAATACGATCATTTCCTTGTAAAACCGTAACTCTTTTATAACTCCTAACAAAATTAACCGTTGCTTAATTTCAACTGGTACCCACTATGTTCTCATATTTCTCCAGCTTCTCCCAGAATATCTCCATTGGCTCTGCTTTTGACATCTCTAGCTCTGCCTGCAGCTCAGTCTCTCGAACTCGATCGATTTTTATAAACAGCCACAAACCAGCTAAAGATCATGCATTTCATTTGTTCTATGACTTTTCGTCTCATTTTCAATTTTTTTTTATTGTGGCAAAATACACATAACATCAAATTTACTACCTTTGCCATTTTTCAGTGTATGGTTCAGTGGCATTAAATGCATTTATATTGTCGTATAGCTCTCGCCACCGAGCCCATTAAGCAGTGAGTCTCCATTCCCTTCTCCCCAGCCTGTAGCAATCACCATTCTAACTTTGTGTCTCTGTAATTCTGACCACCTTAGATAACCCCATATAAATGGAATCCTACAATATTTGCTCTTTTGTGTCTGGCTTATTTGGTTTAGTATTATATCTTCAAGGTTCATTCACACCGTGGCCTGCGTTCAGAATTCCCTCCCTTTGTAAAGCTGACTAGTATTCCATTGTGCGCAAACACACATTCTGCCAGCCCATTCATCCATTGATGTCCACTGGGTTGCTTCCACATCATAGCCGTTAGAATAATGTGGCTGCAAACATAGGAGCACAGCTTTCCGTGTCTTTTCATCCAGAATACTACTTCTACTTTTTTCCTACTGGGTTGACCTTGTACATTTTTTGGTCATTACCTTTGTGACAAGGTTGGCTCAGCCATGCTATAGAACATTCTGCAGAATATTCTCTATTCTGAATGCATCTGAATTATTTCCTTGCGGTTCGTTCTAACTTGTCCTGTACATTAGAGGTCAGTTTTTTTCTTGACGACATTTGCATCTTGCTTGATGATATTAGAAAACTGGAGAGTCGTTCTTTTAAGTTCTCTGAAGTGCTGCACGTGAAAATGTCTGGCTGTCCCCTGTTCTCAATGCTCAGGGTTGACCAGCAGGTTGAGATGGGTAGTGACCTCTCCATGTGAAAAGGGCATTTGCTCCCGTGGCAAGTAATCTCTGTTAGTGCCCATTTATCAGCGAGGCCAATGCTGAAATTCCGTGTAGATGCTTGCTTGGTTACCAGTAATAATAATCTCTCCTGTTTGTTGAGCACCTGCCATGTGCCGGGCACCAGCTCCAGACTCGGCATATACTATTTATTTCTTCAGGATCGACCCCATTTACAACTCAGTATTGAAGGCACCAGCAGCCCTGCTGTCATGAAGACACTTGTCAGGCCTCTGTCCCTTACTGCTCCCTACCCACCGTGGGTCGTGGTTTCCCTCCAGGAGAGCTGGCATGCTGTGGACACTGTCTGTCCCCACTACGTATCCACGGGTCAGAGCTTGGGTCAGCAGCGAGACTGCCTGGATTCCAAACTTACGTCTCCCCTCATGCGTGACTCTGGGTTGGCTCCTTGCCCCCTCTGAACTTCAGCATCCTCATCTGTAACGTGGAAATAACTTGTCTCAGAGGGTTCCTGTGAACGTCAAATGAGGCAGCACATGTGGAAGGCCTAGCACAGTGCCTGGCATGTGTGCTTGGTACATCTCAGCCTCATTCTGGCTGTCGTGGGCCCTGAGAGACAGTTTCTAAGGCCGTTTTCGCTTTGAGGGGTTTGTTTGTAGAGAAATAGCGGGGTTGGCTGAAAGTCAGGAGCAGACGAGGAGCAGTGGCGATGGTTCTAGAGGCAGCACGTGGCAGCCCACGGCCCACATCGGGTCTCCCGGGCTGAGTTCGTAAGTCCAGTGTTATTGCAACACTGCCTGCCGATTCATTTACGTACTGCTGTCTACGGCCACTTCGACACAGCACAGCAGAGTTCAGAGGTCGTGACAGAGGCCAGATGGCCCGCGGAACCTAAAGTCTTTACTATCTGGTATCTTACAGAAAAAAAAAAAAAAAAATTTCAGACCGCTGACCTGGAATCTTAGAGCGTTCTGAGAGGTCTGGTCTGTGACCTGTGGGTTCTGGCTCCCCAGATCGATGGCGCTGCCTCCTCCCGAATGTCCGCCTTCAGCTTTCACTCCCACGAGCAGTGTTTCCCGGTCTTCCTGAGCCAGAACCCGAGGCCCACGCCCTCCTCTGGGCATCAGCCCTGCGTGCCCACAGATGCTCTCTCAGCTGGGGAACCAGTGGTTCCCAAGCTCCCACACTGGAGATGCTTCTGTACTTGTGGGTCTTCCCTCCCAGCCAGTCGGTCAAAAGGGTCCGCTTGTGTTTTGCACGGCACCTTCTGGGCGACTCTGCAGGCTCCTGTGGGCCATGCCGTTGTGGATATGGCCCCTAGTGGAGGCGGGCGCGCAGCCGTATCACAGGCCTTCCCCCTCTCGGCGTTCCTGGCCCACGAACACGATGCCAGCTTATGACAGATATTAGACTTTTGCCAATACGTGCGGGGTCCTGCTGCTTGACCCAAATGGAACTGATTCAACTCCACTGAATGAGAAACCTCATTTCCATAAGTTACTTCTGCATTCGGACAGAAACAGACGACTTTCCTGAAGTCCTTCTCTATTATGTATGCCTTATTCTACTTGATTTATTCCCTGGTCTTTAAGATAGCTTTTATTGATCTGAGGCATTAAATTTAATTCTGATGGGGAAGAATCCTTTCCCTTTTATTTTATGTTGTCTCCTAACCACTTAAATAACTATTTAATGTTTTAATTAATTTGGCACGAAGCCTCTGGAAATGATGATGGCAGTTCTCCTTGTACATATTTTTCATTTGGACATCAAGCTGTGCTTTCCTCTCTCTCTCTCTCCTCTCTCCTTTAAAACATTTAAGATGTTTGTATTCCCTGACACTGCCATATTCATTCAAGACCTATTTACGGAGCATCTGCGATTTGCCAGGCACTCTTCTAAGGAGCTGGGGACCTAGCGCTATGAAAATACACAGGAATGTCCAGTCTGAAGGAAGTTACGTCATGACACTTTTCTCAAAATCCTCTCTGCGAGTGACATCAGAGCCGTGGCCGAGATTCTCGAAAGAATGAGTGTGAGTGGCTGCATGTAAACGAAGCCTCTTTCTGGAGATCGGAAAGAGGAGAACGTGGAAGTGGATCCCGCAGAAAAGCAGGGTCAGCAGAGGGTGGGAGGAGGGACAGAATTCTGTGGGACGGCCCGTGGCCCTCGCCGGCAGGCAGGCTCACCTTTGGGAAGGGGAAGGAAGATGGCTCCCTTGGGTAGAGGTTACAATTAGGTAAGGGAAGGCCTTGACTTCTAGACTCGGTCTAGTACACGAAAACGAGTCAGGTTAGGTTTTTGCAGACAGTGGTGGGACCAGTGGAAAGAGGTGTTTTAGGAAGGAGTAGCTTAGTGAACCTCAAAGCAGGTGGAGACCCGCAGTCTGACCTGAGCAGCCACACGTCAGGGAGGAAGGCGTGGGGCTGGGGCACCTCCCAGTCCTGCGTGCACCGGGCGGTGGGGCCACACAGAGACTGGCCAGTGGAAAGACTTCTGTCTCAGAAAACTGTGCTGATAAAGTGGGGCCAAAATCTCGCATCTCAGAAATGAAACCATCATGGAGGATTCTAAGCAGGGTGTCGAAATGTGCATTTTCATTGAGTTCCTTGACTCTGGACGACTTCCTTGTCCTTGGTAATAGCCCGAAGACATCAGAAAAAAAAAAGTAGCTCCTCGGGGATTTGCAGGACATGGTACCATATCATGGTCTTCTAAATAGTGGCTCCCACAGCCTAGAGACTAAATGGGGAAACTTCTTGAAGCTTCTGTGAAGAATGTTGACTGTGAGGTGTTCAGCATGACATTTTGACAGGGACAGATCAAACACTCTGTGATCTTTGAAAACCAGACTCTAGTTTTGTGTCACACTGTCCAGAATTGTCACTTCCTCGCTTCCTGCCTTACAACTCAGAGCGTAGATTTTCATGTCTACAAAAATCTTACAAAAATCTTCACTCGCCAACATCCAGACACTGAAATACCCACAGCACCCACACTTCGTCAGAAGGACCTTATGAGGGAGGAGAGAAGCATTGCATTTCTTAGAGAGTTTGTAGTTTTTTCTTGCATTCGGGACATGGGAATTGCAGCCTCTTCTCTTTCTTACCGGTCTTCTCCGTTTCTCTTCTGGGAGCAGCCGCATTCTTTCTACCTGGTATCCCGATGTTCCTGACATAGCTACTCTCAGGCGTAATTACAGCATCACCATCAAATAAAGTACGTGATTCTCTTTGGAAAATCGGCCTGTGATCGGTGCCTGTGCTGTGTTGAATACGCACTGCTAAGCCACATGCAGTGAGTTGGGCAGCCATGTGCCCAAAGGCGACCGTGTAATTTGGTGGGCGACTGTTATATAGAATATCTGTTAGCATGAGCGTTCTACTAAAATATTTATTGCTCGCCCCTGCGCTGGCGCCCCATGAGGCAGGTACGTTCTGCATTACCACTTACACTGTGAGATGCTTGGTTTCTATCACTTATTTTGTCTGCTTTGTTTTTTTTGTTTTTTTTTTTTTAAGCCACCATCTGCATTTTCCAATTTGAAGTGCATTAGTTACTATGGAAACAGTGATGTCATTGGTGGGGGTGAGGGTTAGTAACATCTACAAGGACAGTTTAAAATTTTATTTAATGGTTTGAAATTTATACTGCCCCTGGGGAAAATTATGAGTCTGCTTGAGATACGGGTGTGCTTATACTGTACCATAATAAGCTAGTGTGATGTGGGGGCATGTAACAAAAGTCTGCATTTGTGTGTTTTTTAGGTTGCAAACAAAAATATGCCTGAACATTAAAAAAAAAAAAAAGGAAAGGACAAAAAAATGTCAGGGGATTCATATAATTATTCCAACCGCCCAGGACTCATAGTACTAATGCATAGAGTTCCCGGTATGGTATGGTTTATATAAGCGATGGTCTGTTTTTCTCCTATAAAAATGCTGCCGTGGAGTAGGCCTTTGACGTGTGGCGTGGCACTCATGTTCCAGGCGGTGGTCGATTAATTCTGGTATGTGCCCGCACTCTTAACAAGACCCCTAAAGTGGCGCCTGTGGTCTCAGAGGCTTCGCAGGGAGATCTGACGTGACCACAGTCCGGTGTGTGACAGCAGAGTTGGCATGGCGAATCCCGTGGTGGGCGCCTGGGTCCCTTCCGTAAGTCTCAGGGTGCTGCGCAGAGTGTCTGATTGGAGCTGGCCTGTGCACTCTTTCAACCTGCTCATCCTTTTTTTTTTTTTAATTAACTTTCGAGGTAATTATAGATTCACATACACATGCTGGAAATGATGTGGAAAGATGCCCAGTTTCCCGCTGCGGTATGATATCGTGCAGAGCTGTCGTGCAGTTTACCGCGGTCAGGAGATTGACGTGGATGTAATCCACTAGGCGAGTCCCCTAGTTTTAAGCACGCTCATTTCTGTGTTGTGTGTGTTTAGGCTTTACGGTTCCATCACATTCGTGCGGCCACCCACACAGCTAAGGTGTGCATCAGTTTGACCACCTGGATCCCGCCTGCTACCTTTTATAACCTGCCCCCTAACCCCAGGCCACCACTAACCTGTTCTCCGTCTCCATAGTGTTGACATTTTAAGGACGTGATGGAAATGGAGTCATACAGCATTCAACCTTTGGAGATCGGCTTTTTATTTTTCACTCAGCACCAATCTCTGGAGATCCACCCAAATTGTTGCGTATATTGGTAAATTGCTCTTTTTTGTTGCTGAGTAGTAGTCCATGATATGGATGTACCATCGTTAGTTGAACATTCACTCCTCGAAGGACCACAGGTTGGGTTTATCTTTTTAAACAGAAGTACTGGAGAGGGCTGATGGGGCCCTAACAGCACCGATTCAGGGAGCATTTTAAAAAGGCATCCAGTCTCTCTGTCTCGTTCTCTCTCTTCTGGAATTTTTAGCAGGGCTCCCTCCAGAAACAGTAAGGCGCAAATTATTTAGAAGGAAGGAATGCGGTGTAGAGAACAGACTGTAGCCCGGGAAAGCGGGCTAGCCAGGTGATGTGTCACCTTTCCGGGGGGCCTTACGGAGGTGCTCTGAGACCTGCCTCGAAGCACCTGCATCTCTCTTCTAAGAGCTGATGGGAGGAACATACCTTTCCTGAAACACCAACGGTAAACAGAGCTGTAACACCGGCCGCTCAGCCTGCTTGCTCCCTGACACTCTTTAGGAAAGATAGGAACCTAAATTCTTGTCCTGGGACAGACAGGTCACAGGGGGAATCATTTCTTTGGTCTCACCGATTGATTTTCATTCTGAAAAGCGTTCCTCTTGGCCTTATAAAAACTTTGCTTCAGGATTAACTGGTCACACAGCAGGATTTAAACACCAGAAATACTTGTCCGAGTGCCAGCTACAGGTCGGTGTTTCTGGTTTGGGGTTCATCGGAAGTGGCCTGAGCTACTGGACCCAGCGATCTGACACTGCCCCTCCCCATGAAAGACTTTTCTTTACCCCGCATTTTATTCAGCCAGCCGACTGTCCCCTTGTCCTCTGCTGTGGAACCTGTTGACCTAACGAAAGGAAGAGTTTTAAGCATTGGGACTGCAGGTTTAAAAGCCACTCAGAGAAGCTAGATGTATCGGAAACTTTTAATTCCAACAGCTGTTGGTCAGAGGTTCGGCACTCGGACTGTGTGTCAGAGCTGAGCAGTGGTCAAAAGTCCCCATGAGAATAAGCGGACTGTGCAGACAGCCCACGAGACTTTACTCAGAAACGCGTGCCTTTGCCCAGACTCTAGATGATCTTCTTAGCCCAAGCAACGTGACTTCTGTGCCTGGCAATCTCCCTGTCATTCTGGCACTGACCCGGGATGTCACGTGTGAGTGGGGTCACCCCGCCCCCTCCCCACCATCGCCTTCCCTGCTTCTCCCTGGCCATGTCAGGTGCCCGTTTCTTGGAGATTCCTTTACAAGTGAACTTATTACAACACCAAACTCTTCAGGTCGGTGCCTTGGAGTCCGGTGGCCTGTCACTGGGGAGTTCGGGTCTAGAAGAGCCTGGGACAATAACTTTGTGTGCAGCTGGAGCATTCCCCGGGTGTCGGGGAGGTTCGTGTATAAGGAGAGGGCCCATGAGGCCTGACACTCAGTGGGAGGATGACCGTGTTTCCCTTGTCAGGCGCACAGCCACGGCCCGCCTCTGTTCACATGCTTTAAATAATGGCGGTGTCGAAGCTGGGCATTCATGCTTTTGTGTTCACAGCTCCAGGTTCAGAGCTGAGCACGTGGTTGTGTTGGGTGAATGTTCGCTGAGTGCGTGGATGGATGGTCAAGCAGAGAGGCATGGAACTTACTAATGCGGGCTGGATGGGAGCGTTTCCACCCTCCACTTCCATGCCCGCCTTACGTGACCTTGCGGCCCCACTCCAATTTTACTGAATATGTACAAAAAAGTTTACTCCCATCCAAGTAGAAAGCACTGGAATTTTCTTTGTCATTAGTCGTCACCTGGTATTCCAAAGAGCTGTGATATCATCTCACTCTTTAAGAAGCTGGTCGGGTTGCACTTGGTGCCTGGTGGGTAAGGGGAGCGCAGATGGGCCACCAGCCTCACTGCGGTCCAGGCTGGCACCATCCGCTGTAAACAGGTGCGCGGCAAGCTCTGGGGAAGGAGCCCCGTGCTCCTGCCGCTCAGATTCCAGGCCTATCAGCTCATCATCATCTTCAGGTTGCCAAGCTGCTTGGAGGCTGGTTGATAATAAAATAACTCCCTCCTCCACTCCCGCTTTGCTTTTCTTTCTTTTTATTCATTCATTCATTCATCCATTCATTCATTCATTCATTCATTCAACGGTTGGCAGGAAATGGTCTGGGTTTCACTTTCACCAGGAGCCTGGGTACGAAATCTGCTTCTCTTGACGGTGAAAAGAGAGACGTGGCACAGAGACCCTAGATTCCTCTCTTTCTGGTTTGCCTTTTCTCTCCATCAGCTGAGGTGCCATAGGGAGTTCTAGGCTTCTGGATGAGAACGTCCAGACTCTGCCTGGCACCCCCTCTTTGATGCTGGGGCTCGTCGATGATGAGACCACCTTGCTTGGGCTCGCAGGGACATTTGGAAAGTGCCACATGATCAGTATTCAGCCCCTTTGCATTTCCTTACACGTGGCAGTCATTTCTGTAGGGAGTCCCCCTCTCAGTTATTGGGAATTATTATTTTTTTTTAATGCCACCGTATGCCCTTCAAGTGGCTGTCGATTATAAATGCCAAGTTTTGATTTCTATCTCTTGATGATTACTAAGGCGATCCTTTCACACGTTATGAATGTCCTCGTTACTTCGTACGTTTTACTGGTTTCTGTTTGGAATCTTTGGTTCCAACTGTTCTTTAAGCAGAATCACTTTGGCCCTATCCCTGAGTGCAACCTCCTCAAATATCGCGGTTGCTGACATCACGTCTAGATATTCGATTCTGCACCCTGTGCCAGGAATGGGCTGCATGCTTTTCAGCTATTGTCTGCTTAATTCTCCCTCGTACACCAGTACACACACAGAAGCACCGCATAGAGCAGAAAGCTTTGCCACCATAGCATCACAGACGGTGGCATTAATGATCAAAATGGGGATAGCTGTCGCGATCAGTACAGTGGGATCATCTCACTGGTTCTAGCTCACCGTGCAATGAGTACGACTATTATCTTTATTTTGTAGATGAAGATTCCGAATTCCTGAGATCTCTGTCAGTGTCACATATCTCGAAAGTGGCCATGGAGGGCACCAAAAGCAGACATTCTGACTCGAGAGCCTTAAAAAAAAAAAAACAATACAAAATTGTTTTAAAATAAAGAAACCATTATTAAGGTCTTCGACAGAGATGATATGAATCACTAAAATCAGAAATTATCACGAAAGGTCTCGTTTCCGATGTTAAATAGGGTTTGAGTGATTTCTACAATTTGCATCTTTCTAGAAAGACGCTTTGATCATTAAATCTCAGTTCTCATGTTGACATTTCCTTTGGTAAATCATTAGAGTCATCTGGCTGAATTCAACATTTTTCACATGCTTCTTCTGTGCCAGGCTGTGTGCTGAGTATTTTTTGTATCTCATCTCATTTAACTCTCGAGATAATCTTCTTCTTTGAGAACTAAAGAAACTGAGCCCCATAGAGGTTAACTAATTGGGACCTGTTCCACTTGCTTGGGCTCAGCAGCTGGAGTCCGCCTGGAGGCCCCTGTGTTTCGGGAGGGCAGAGGCCGATGTCCTCCCCAACCCCAGCATACCAGCAAAACTTTCTGGGAGAAGTCACAGTTGTGCGGCTTATCCGATAATTGCTCTTTTTGTGGGGAAAAGCCTTCCCATCCCATGTGAGAACCTAGGAAGGAGGTGGCTGATGGGAGGGCGGCGGGCAGCAGGGTGCTGAGACTGCCCTTCTGCTCTGGGGCCACACAGAGCACAGGTCATCTCTGTGCCCCTTCCCACATCACCGGCCAGCCCCAGACCTGGCTGTGCCTTTTCTACCATTACCCCCTTCTCCAGGGCTGCCTTCCCAGAGCTCATGCTTGAAGACAGGAGGGTCACGCTGGCTTCTCCTTGAGCAAACTCAGAGGTCAAGAGTATCCCAAGCTCCTGTGTCAGGACATCCGAGGCCAGAGTGCCCTTCTCCAAGCTGCCTTGGCTCCTGTGTCTCTGGTAGAAGCTGGGCAGATGCCTCTTTCTTCCAGGAGCCAAATGCCAGAGTGTCTGAAATCATGCTACGGGGAAAGGGAGCCCTTCTCTGCTGGGCAGCTGGGTCTGGAACCGCCATGGTCTTCTACTGATGCCCTTGGTTTCTAGCCCTTGGTTTGTAAGATTTCAACCCTTAAACTGTTGTGATGGCCCTTGAACGTATGCATCATCCTCTGTCCTTTGGGTGGGTCCCCACCGTGACCAGCCACACGCTCTCTGAAGATCTCGCCACTGACATATGGGATGGTAGAGAAAGGCCTCTCTGGGCAGGCAACATTTGAGTCGATTTAAAGGAAGTACAGGATCAAATTATACAGCTCGACGGCTCTCTGGAGCAAGAGCGTTTCAGGAGGATGGAAGAGGAAGTGCAAAGGCCCTGGGGTTGAAGCCTCTGGTCAGGGAATGGAAAGGCTAGTGCGTCTCAGAGGGAGTGAGGGGGAAGTGGAGGGGGATGAGCGCACAGAGGCGGCTGGAAGACCAGATACCTCGAGGCCCCGGGGGCCCTAGAAAGGCTGAACTGATCCCTTTTAAGTGTTATTTGGGGCTGGCGAGTATGAGGAGCCCATTTCCCCCGTTTCTTTACTGCCCCGTGTCTTGGCCATTGCTCGTCCTTTTCCTTCAGTGTGACCTGCCTTCCCCGTGGTCTGAGCTGACCGGGCAGTGGGACGACTTTTCTCTGCCGTGGTGACAGCACGAAAACCCACAGCGGAAGCGGCGAGGGTTTTAACTTTCTCCATGAACCGACTCTTCTTATGAACTGGGAAGTGACATCGGAGCTCATCTCTCATGCTTTTCTTTCCATTAAGGTCGCTGGCCCCCTCGGCCCCCAGCCATACCACACCACACGAGCGCCGCTTTCTGTGGCGCCCCCTGCCCACCTTACCTGCCCGAGGTCAGGGCGGCCTCCCGACGTGACGTCCTCTGCCTCTGCAGTGCCTCCTGCCCAGGGGCGCCGCGTGACTGTGAACTTGGACATGGTGATTTGCCTCCTGACGCTTTGCCCTTCCAAAGAGAGATGTCACCGCCAGGCTCCCAGCCTCCGTCGTTTGTACAGGGCGACAGTATTTATTTATGCGCTTCCTGACCGCGACGTCGGCCTCGTGCGAGGATGCGTCCGAGGTCCTTATCATGGGGCTTTGTTCTCAGCACGTCCCACCGCCCGCCTCCGTCTGAGTCGCCCAGCTTAACCCCAGACCGGAATTAGGATGTGATTGCGGTGGTGCCTGGTCGACCCTCTTTAAGAACCGTGACCGTGAGGGAGAGCGGGTACTCAGCGAGCCCCTGCAAGGCGGCAGGTGCTGACGAGTGCCTCCCACCCTCTGTTTTCAGTCCTGCATTTGGTATGTTTTCCCTCAGAACCCGAGGCGTGGAGGTTTCGGTGGCCCGGGAGAGGGGCAGGACTTTCCCTCCCTCTCCCTTTTGGCGTGCGTCTCTGTGCTGGCACACTCGTTTTCCTAGTGGGGTCACTGACAGGTTTAGGAA
Source organism: Pteropus alecto (assembly GCF_000325575.1). NCBI lineage: Eukaryota > Metazoa > Chordata > Mammalia > Chiroptera > Pteropodidae > Pteropus > Pteropus alecto. The sequence goes on along the minus strand of NW_006430726.1, from coordinate 197,196 downwards.
GGCCTTCAAGTTCAGCGTTAGTAGAGAGTGGGCGTGTGGACTGATGGTGTTTGGCTTTCTTCTGCAGCATTCCGTTTTCTTGTGTAGAATGTTGCCATCCATCCCTTTTTCTGCCTTCCCCACCCCTCCACCCTTTCCCTCTATGTGCAGGATGGCCCGAGCCGTTTTCCTGAGTGCGTCTGGACATCCGAGCACCCCTGCCCAACCAGGACTCCCACGACGACCCTAAGGCTTGTTAAGATGCTCTTGGCTTCCTGGGCCACAAATTCTGCACCCCGTACGCACACTGTCACCCCCCTCCACTGACATGGCACTGCCTGTGTGCATGGGACCCCTGCAGCAGCTGGCACCAGACAATGCCCGTTCTCATCTTGGCGTCTCGGAATGGCCTGGCGGCTTCGGCCATTCAGAGCCCAGCTGGTGCCGGAGTCGCTGGGTCACCCTGCAGAGGTGATTTGCCACGTCGTGCTAATAAACGGATTTCAATTCCTGCAACTTCTGAGGTCCTGCTGCTCGCACCCCATCTTCTGACTGTCTTGTGATGGGAGATGTTTGAGGTCGCCGCAGGATTTAATGAAACCAGGCTGGATGCCACTGCCGATGTTTAAAATATCATTCTACCCTGCTAGCTGGGTGCCCGAGACAAGTTACTTAACCTCTCTGAACCACTCCTCCTGTATCTCTGAATTGAAGTGAATAATCCCTCTGCCACACGGTTCGTGCCAGGGTTTAACGAGATCATGTTTGTGGAAAGCACCTCATCCAGGTCTCGGCACACTGAGTGCACGTGGCAGATAATCAACGTTCATCCCTTTCTCAGGATCTAGGATCTGAGGCAGGAGAAAGCAAAGACCAGATCAACTTCGAGACAGGCTTCTTTGCTCTCTGCAGTGATGTGCGCCTGGCAGATATCAGATAGTTCCAAACGAAAGTAAAAGAGCTTTAATTATGCCCTTGTTTGTGGTTTGGTTGCCTTATGAACCGACTCAAGAATATGGCCCACTCTCTCGCTGCTGCAAATTGAAGGGCTGGCCAGGAGTCAAAAACAGAGTCAGGACTTTCTCCTGGAACTTCCAGGTCTCCCCGCCTTGGAGACAGGGATGGGTTGGAGATGCCATCTGACTGGGGTGTGGTTCGGGCCTGGCTCAGCGAGGGCCGTTTGCCTTCTCATTCCATCTTCCGTGTGTGTGCATCTGTGTGTGTTTGCATGTGTGTGTGCGTGTGCGTGTCTCTTGGCCTCTGTACGTATACTTGATGTCGCTCTTTGCTTTCCGTTTACTTAATTTCAAAACTTGTGCACTTCCGGTTGTACAACTGACATGCCTAACTGTGATTGGTAATAAGCAGATAGCTAGAGTGTCTAGTGTGACTCTGTAGTCACACTGCCTGGCTGCCAGTCCCTGCTCTACCTCATACCCCAGGGCCCTGGGCATAAGGAATCTCTTTATCTGCAAAAATTCTTTATCTGCAAAGGAGAGTGGTGATAGCGCTTATAGAATTGTATGTGGATTAGGTGAATGGATCTCCACAACTGTGTACATGGCACAGAACCTGCTCCATAGTATGTGCTCAGTAAAAATCACTTGTATTCATATTAGTAATGGATAATATTCAAGTATTTGTTATTATAGAACAAATACATTCTAGCTAAGTGGACATGATGGTTCTCTGTACAGTGAACCTTGCATTCCTTGACTGAGGTTATAACATTGGAGATGCAAACTCCTTAGATAAAAGTTAAGTTCTGTGTTGTCACCAGGAAGGATCATGAGTGGCCTTGCTGAATGTGGAGGGCATTTGCAGCATCTTGTGGGGGTCACAGCACCACGTGCCTCCCCTTAGTTTGTAACTCATTGCTCAGCCCTTCTCTCAGCCCCAAAGTTCCCTGAGTCTCTTGTCCTGAGCTCACACTGCCTCTCCTTACACTCGGGGGTCCTTGTGGCCATTGGCACTGGGTGGCAGGACCTGTGCTTTCGTCTGAGGCTTAATGCCTTGTCATACATAATGCTGGCTTGTTCTATGAATCTACTCGCCTAGAGACTCGGTAAGGGAGGCTCATTTCAAATGGGATTGTGATCCACTTACTGTCAAATATAGCAGAATTATTTACACCTAGGCTCTGCTGTTACCTACCTGTGTAACAGTATGGTGAGCCGGGCATTCTACCTGTCCATTTAGGCCATTAGCCCAGGCAAATCAGCCAGGCAGCTGAGATGAATGTATGATATTCAAATCTCATTCCTCTTTCTTTGTAGGTTGTTCAAATCGTTTCATTTGCGTCATTCAGAATTGTTATTCTATGACATCTTGTTTATAAATACCATGTGCCCTGAGCAATTTTCATTTAAGAAAGACTTACTTTCAGAGAAGATGATCTACAGTTTCCTGAATTTCGGAGCGTTAATTTCTTGCCAAATCAAAATACAATCTGAGATTATGTGTCTCCCCCTTGCTTACATGCCCAATACTCTGCATGCATTCGTGTCTTATTCACTTACAACTATATTATATGGGTATGCATGCATGTAAATATGTGTAGTTTATAACTATGGGCACATTTAACATGTGGAATATAGAAAGATTGAGATTACGTTCCGTTCCCTCTGTACTATCAATACAGATAGTTCCCCCCACTATTTTATTACGAAATACTTCAAAGATGTAAAAAAAAAAAGTTGAATTGTCCAGTTAATACCCATGTACCCACTGTAATGATTCTGCAATGAGCATCTCGCTCTATTTGTCATACGGGAACCCATCTCTCCATCACTGTATCCATCCACTTCCATCTTCTTGTCGTGTTTCTAAGCAGGTTGCATGCTTCCCCTAAGCACGGCCGTGCATTCTGTTTGCGGGAAGCATGTGTCACGTCTTGAGTCTTCTCTGAGCCTTCCCTGAGCCTTCCTCTTGTAGAGACCTTGACACCTTCTCAGGACTCACCTGAAGCCTCGCGAGCAGGCACAGAACCCTCCCAGCAGCCTCCCTCTGGGCTCTGCCCCTCCGTGTCTGCCCCTGGCAATTCTGATTCTCACTGTGCCTCTTACAGGAAGGATGCTCAAGATGCTGTATCTACAGGTTTACTTCCTCAAGCAAAGAGACTTAACTAGAGTCCCCAGAAAATGCCATCTGCTCCCCATCCTTTAGCTCAGCCAGATAAAGGCTCTGACAAACACCAACTCCAAAGGCAGATTGACTTAGCCTCAGATTCCTCCTTTGGTTATTTCCCAGCATGCTCTGATTCAGGCAGCCTCCCTCTCCCTCCGGCTAGCCATTAGGGCTGCTGTCCTGACTTACTGGGCCCGATTCTGCCCTGGGTGGAGTACACAACTCCGAAGGAATGTGGGATTAAACGCCTCGTTGGGTGTGAACTTCGCATTCGTTTTAAATGATGCCTTTCTCCATTATTATTTTTTTTTAATCATAATATTGTAATAATTGCAATGTTACATGTGTAATATCGTGAAAAAGTGGAAACATGCCCTTCATATAATTATAGAGTGAACTGAGTCAGATATTCTATGTAACTCACTCATGAGGGAACCAGTTAGTTGGTAAAGCTGGCTCAAAAGAGGATTTAAGGAAATGTGTATTTATAGTCTTTTGGGGGTAAAACAAAAAAGAAAAAAAAGCACGCTAGAAGAGAATTATTAGGTGCCATTCAGATCAGCCTCGAAATGACCCACATGCCGAAGTGGCACATCCTGGAGCTGTCCGCCCTGAACCCCCTTGATACAAATTAGTGAGTGTCCTCTAGGGCAACATTGCTATAACCTTTGGGGTCATCTTTTCTACTGTACAGAAATCTGCACGTTGACACATAGCTTCACAGTGTTCGAGCCCTTACTATAGAGCACGTAGCAAAATCAAACCCAGGGAGGTTCCTCTTAGATCAGGGGCTGGCTGCCCTGTACAGAGCCAGATAGTGACTGTCTCAGGCTTTGCAGGCGATCCGTCTCCGTCATTCCCTCACAAGTCTGCGGTTCTGCTGTTGGGCCAGGAAAGCTGCTGTGGCTTAAACTGGCTGTGTTCCCATGAAACTCTACTGACAAAGCCGGGGGCGGGAGTGTGAGATTTTGGCCTCGGGAACACAGTGTGCTGACCCCCACCCTAGAGAGTGAAATAATCTTTGGATCCGTCCTTAAACAGTGTCCTAGTGTGACATTGAAAGGACACTCTGCCTGCCGTTTTTGCCCCTCCGATGCTTATGGATTATAATTTCTAAATCCCACAACGGCCGACAAGGTGCTCATGTTACTGTTTCACAAATGAGGTAACAGGACGGACGAGGGCTGTGTGTGGTCTTGCCGCCTAAGTGGGGGGTGGTTTTGAAAGTGAGTGCGTCAGAAGACCTGGGGCAGGTCTGAGTCACCGTGGGGAGAAAAGCACCCCGAAAACAGAGCTGACTGCACGTCCATGGAGCCTAGAGGTATCTGCAGAGGCCCTGCCTGGCACCTCACCCTCTCAGCCATGTGTCCTGCAGTTGTCACAGAATAGGTTGATTGACCTGTGAGCAAAGCGGTTTGAATGCTGTAGCTTTTGTCCATTAAGGTTTTAGAGGAACTTTCCAGCCTGGATCTTGTTTTCTGTGCCGCATTCCACTGACACAAGTACGAGGTGAGAACAGCTCACACCGCAGAGGCAGCAGAGCGTTCACTGGGACCGCGCCACAGGCTGGCTGTGACATTGGCCTGCCCCCTGCTCAGCTCGAGGCTCTGGTGTCACCACTAAGAAACGCAGGGAAGCTCTGGGGCCTCTCCGGCTCTCCCTTTGCGAAAATCCATTCACAGCGCCTGGATTCAAATTCTGACCCCTCATCTCATCAGCTGTGTGACCATGGACGAGGTTCTTGAATCTCTCTGTGCCTCCATTTTCTCGTAGGTAAAATGAGGATATGGCCGATATGAAAATGAAATTAATTTACCTAGGTAAAGCTTGTAGAACAATACCTGGTACCTGGTATATGGAAAGCTCTGTGACAGTATTGTCTGCCATTGTTTTTGCTAATGTTATTATTGTTGCCATTGTATCTAGCACTTAATATGGTGCCGGGCTAGGTCGTGACTGGGGAGCTGCATTTTAAATTTGATTCAGTGTCAATGTAAACGTACATAGCTATAGCTACGTGTGCCTAGTGTTAAACAGCGCAGTTCTCTGAATATTCTAGGGTTCAGAGGTTGCGATTCAGTCTGGTATTGGCATTTTTCAAACATCTGCAAGTGATTATCCTGTAGCTAGAGCTGAGAACCACAGGACTAGAACTTTTAGGCCAGTATTTTATCAACTCATCCATCCCCCCACCCACCCACCCATCGACCTATTCACCTGTCCATCCATCCATACATGTGTCAACCTATTCACCCCCCCACTCGTCCGTCCGTCCATCCATCTGTCCATTCGTCCGTCTGTCCGTCCATCCGTCCTTCCATCCATCCACCCACCCACCCACCTACCCACCCACCCATCGACCTATTCACCTGTCCATCCATCCATACATGTGTCAACCTATTCACCCCCCCACTCGTCCGTCCGTCCATCCATCTGTCCATTCGTCCGTCTGTCCGTCCATCCGTCCTTCCATCCATCCACCCACCCACCCACCTACCCACCCACCCATCGACCTATTCACCTGTCCATCCATCCATACATGTGTCAACCTATTCACCCCCCCACTCGTCCGTCCGTCCATCCATCTGTCCATTCGTCCGTCTGTCCGTCCATCCGTCCTTCCATCCATCCACCCACCCACCCACCTACCCACCCACCCATCGACCTATTCACCTGTCCATCCATCCATACATGTGTCAACCTATTCACCCCCCCACTCGTCCGTCCGTCCATCCATCTGTCCATTCGTCCGTCTGTCCGTCCATCCGTCCTTCCATCCATCCACCCACCCACCCACCTACCCACCCACCCATCGACCTATTCACCTGTCCATCCATCCATACATGTGTCAACCTATTCACCCCCCCACTCGTCCGTCCGTCCATCCATCTGTCCATTCGTCCGTCTGTCCGTCCATCCGTCCTTCCATCCATCCACCCACCCACCCACCTACCCACCCACCCATCGACCTATTCACCTGTCCATCCATCCATACATGTGTCAACCTATTCACCCCCCCACTCGTCCGTCCGTCCATCCATCTGTCCATTCGTCCGTCTGTCCGTCCATCCGTCCTTCCATCCATCCACCCACCCACCCACCTACCCACCCACCCATCGACCTATTCACCTGTCCATCCATCCATACATGTGTCAACCTATTCACCCCCCCACTCGTCCGTCCGTCCATCCATCTGTCCATTCGTCCGTCTGTCCGTCCATCCGTCCTTCCATCCATCCACCCACCCACCCACCTACCCACCCACCCATCGACCTATTCACCTGTCCATCCATCCATACATGTGTCAACCTATTCACCCCCCCACTCGTCCGTCCGTCCATCCATCTGTCCATTCGTCCGTCTGTCCGTCCATCCGTCCTTCCATCCATCCACCCACCCACCCACCTACCCACCCACCCATCGACCTATTCACCTGTCCATCCATCCATACATGTGTCAACCTATTCACCCCCCCACTCGTCCGTCCGTCCATCCATCTGTCCATTCGTCCGTCTGTCCGTCCATCCGTCCTTCCATCCATCCACCCACCCACCCACCTACCCACCCACCCATCGACCTATTCACCTGTCCATCCATCCATACATGTGTCAACCTATTCACCCCCCCACTCGTCCGTCCGTCCATCCATCTGTCCATTCGTCCGTCTGTCCGTCCATCCGTCCTTCCATCCATCCACCCACCCACCCACCTACCCACCCACCCATCGACCTATTCACCTGTCCATCCATCCATACATGTGTCAACCTATTCACCCCCCCACTCGTCCGTCCGTCCATCCATCTGTCCATTCGTCCGTCTGTCCGTCCATCCGTCCTTCCATCCATCCACCCACCCACCCACCTACCCACCCACCCATCGACCTATTCACCTGTCCATCCATCCATACATGTGTCAACCTATTCACCCCCCCACTCGTCCGTCCGTCCATCCATCTGTCCATTCGTCCGTCTGTCCGTCCATCCGTCCTTCCATCCATCCACCCACCCACCCACCTACCCACCCACCCATCGACCTATTCACCTGTCCATCCATCCATACATGTGTCAACCTATTCACCCCCCCACTCGTCCGTCCGTCCATCCATCTGTCCATTCGTCCGTCTGTCCGTCCATCCGTCCTTCCATCCATCCACCCACCCACCCACCTACCCACCCACCCATCGACCTATTCACCTGTCCATCCATCCATACATGTGTCAACCTATTCACCCCCCCACTCGTCCGTCCGTCCATCCATCTGTCCATTCGTCCGTCTGTCCGTCCATCCGTCCTTCCATCCATCCACCCACCCACCCACCTACCCACCCACCCATCGACCTATTCACCTGTCCATCCATCCATACATGTGTCAACCTATTCACCCCCCCACTCGTCCGTCCGTCCATCCATCTGTCCATTCGTCCGTCTGTCCGTCCATCCGTCCTTCCATCCATCCACCCACCCACCCACCTACCCACCCACCCATCGACCTATTCACCTGTCCATCCATCCATACATGTGTCAACCTATTCACCCCCCCACTCGTCCGTCCGTCCATCCATCTGTCCATTCGTCCGTCTGTCCGTCCATCCGTCCTTCCATCCATCCACCCACCCACCCACCTACCCACCCACCCATCGACCTATTCACCTGTCCATCCATCCATACATGTGTCAACCTATTCACCCCCCCACTCGTCCGTCCGTCCATCCATCTGTCCATTCGTCCGTCTGTCCGTCCATCCGTCCTTCCATCCATCCACCCACCCACCCACCTACCCACCCACCCATCGACCTATTCACCTGTCCATCCATCCATACATGTGTCAACCTATTCACCCCCCCACTCGTCCGTCCGTCCATCCATCTGTCCATTCGTCCGTCTGTCCGTCCATCCGTCCTTCCATCCATCCACCCACCCACCCACCTACCCACCCACCCATCGACCTATTCACCTGTCCATCCATCCATACATGTGTCAACCTATTCACCCCCCCACTCGTCCGTCCGTCCATCCATCTGTCCATTCGTCCGTCTGTCCGTCCATCCGTCCTTCCATCCATCCACCCACCCACCCACCTACCCACCCACCCATCGACCTATTCACCTGTCCATCCATCCATACATGTGTCAACCTATTCACCCCCCCACTCGTCCGTCCGTCCATCCATCTGTCCATTCGTCCGTCTGTCCGTCCATCCGTCCTTCCATCCATCCACCCACCCACCCACCTACCCACCCACCCATCGACCTATTCACCTGTCCATCCATCCATACATGTGTCAACCTATTCACCCCCCCACTCGTCCGTCCGTCCATCCATCTGTCCATTCGTCCGTCTGTCCGTCCATCCGTCCTTCCATCCATCCACCCACCCACCCACCTACCCACCCACCCATCGACCTATTCACCTGTCCATCCATCCATACATGTGTCAACCTATTCACCCCCCCACTCGTCCGTCCGTCCATCCATCTGTCCATTCGTCCGTCTGTCCGTCCATCCGTCCTTCCATCCATCCACCCACCCACCCACCTACCCACCCACCCATCGACCTATTCACCTGTCCATCCATCCATACATGTGTCAACCTATTCACCCCCCCACTCGTCCGTCCGTCCATCCATCTGTCCATTCGTCCGTCTGTCCGTCCATCCGTCCTTCCATCCATCCACCCACCCACCCACCTACCCACCCACCCATCGACCTATTCACCTGTCCATCCATCCATACATGTGTCAACCTATTCACCCCCCCACTCGTCCGTCCGTCCATCCATCTGTCCATTCGTCCGTCTGTCCGTCCATCCGTCCTTCCATCCATCCACCCACCCACCCACCTACCCACCCACCCATCGACCTATTCACCTGTCCATCCATCCATACATGTGTCAACCTATTCACCCCCCCACTCGTCCGTCCGTCCATCCATCTGTCCATTCGTCCGTCTGTCCGTCCATCCGTCCTTCCATCCATCCACCCACCCACCCACCTACCCACCCACCCATCGACCTATTCACCTGTCCATCCATCCATACATGTGTCAACCTATTCACCCCCCCACTCGTCCGTCCGTCCATCCATCTGTCCATTCGTCCGTCTGTCCGTCCATCCGTCCTTCCATCCATCCACCCACCCACCCACCTACCCACCCACCCATCGACCTATTCACCTGTCCATCCATCCATACATGTGTCAACCTATTCACCCCCCCACTCGTCCGTCCGTCCATCCATCTGTCCATTCGTCCGTCTGTCCGTCCATCCGTCCTTCCATCCATCCACCCACCCACCCACCTACCCACCCACCCATCGACCTATTCACCTGTCCATCCATCCATACATGTGTCAACCTATTCACCCCCCCACTCGTCCGTCCGTCCATCCATCTGTCCATTCGTCCGTCTGTCCGTCCATCCGTCCTTCCATCCATCCACCCACCCACCCACCTACCCACCCACCCATCGACCTATTCACCTGTCCATCCATCCATACATGTGTCAACCTATTCACCCCCCCACTCGTCCGTCCGTCCATCCATCTGTCCATTCGTCCGTCTGTCCGTCCATCCGTCCTTCCATCCATCCACCCACCCACCCACCTACCCACCCACCCATCGACCTATTCACCTGTCCATCCATCCATACATGTGTCAACCTATTCACCCCCCCACTCGTCCGTCCGTCCATCCATCTGTCCATTCGTCCGTCTGTCCGTCCATCCGTCCTTCCATCCATCCACCCACCCACCCACCTACCCACCCACCCATCGACCTATTCACCTGTCCATCCATCCATACATGTGTCAACCTATTCACCCCCCCACTCGTCCGTCCGTCCATCCATCTGTCCATTCGTCCGTCTGTCCGTCCATCCGTCCTTCCATCCATCCACCCACCCACCCACCTACCCACCCACCCATCGACCTATTCACCTGTCCATCCATCCATACATATGTCAACCTATTCACCCACCCACTCGTCCGTCCGTCCATCCATCTGTCCATTCGTCCGTCTGTCCGTCCATCCGTCCTTCCATCCATCCACCCACCCACCCATCCAATAAGTAAATATAGGCAACCCTCACTTTTCGAAAGTGTAAGTTAGGCCACTTCACTTTTACGAACGACCCATGTTAGTACTGATGGTCCCCAATTTATGATGGTTCAGCTTATGATTTTTCTACTTTATAATGGTATGAAAATGATACACGTTCAGTAGAAACCAGCTGGGTTAAGCTATGATGTTTGGTGGGTTCGGTGTATCAAATGCATTTTCGCCTTTAGGACATTTTCAGCTTAGAATGGGTTTATCAGGATGTAATCCCATTGTAAGCCAAGGAGCATCTGTTTTCACAAACCGAAAGCAATCTGAAGAGGGTTTTTGCTTTTATGAAAAAAGCGAAAAGCAAAATCAGTGTTCTGAGTTTGCTTCGCATGAGCCATCATAGAGGCAGCATGTACCCGACCAGTGTGCACCAAGCCCCCTCCCCGGGCACGACACTCAGCCCCTCAGCATCCAGCCCACAGCTCTGAACTCTGTGAGCATCTGTGTTTTATCTCCAATCATTCTATGCATTCGTTAGCAGGACGTGTCCTCAGGTATCAGAAAAGCCTAAGAAAGCTTATAAGGGTGTTACGTGTAGTTTAAAACTGGACGTAGTTAAGCCCATTTGGTATGATTTGGATCTAGGAATGCTCAACGTGTTTTCCATATAAATTAACGATAATATCGCTTCTTCACTTCACGCCATTGCGGCTTACGAAAGGTTTTGTAGGCGCACTCTCCTTTGGGATTGCGGGGGACACCTGTGTGAAGTTACTGTTTTATGCCAGTTTCTCTTCTGGGCTCCAGCAGTCAGCAAAGAGACAGAAGGTCTTAGGTGTCAGCTTGCTTGCTGGAGGGGGGGGTGGGTATCAGAACAGCCTAAGAACACAGGATAAGCTACTTCCAGATCAGGTACCTGAGTGCAGTGAGGACCGTTGAGGGGATTGCCATGGTGACCAGTCGGGAAGGGATGGCAGCGCTCGTTTAAGGAGAGCCTCGCTCAGGAGGGGACACCTGCGCTAAGACCGACATATGGTGAGGAGACAGCCTTGTCCTGATCTGGGATAAGATTATCCCAGGCAGAGAGCAGCACATCACCATGAAGGTGTGCTCGGCCTGACTGAGAAACGGGAAGGAGGGCGAGGTGGTTGACAGGATGAGCTCGGGGGATTGCAGTAGGACCTGAGCTTCGCGCGCAGGCAGGACCTCGCAGGCCCGGGTCCCGAGTCCGGTGCCGTGGGGAACTGTAGGAAGATGCTGAGTAATGCCTCCTGCCCTCCAACTATCTCTTTAGTTGCCATGTGGTCGTGCATGGGTGACGTGGTGGCTCAGGGGACGGGACAGTGATGGCCGGGGCACAGATGGTGGCAGAGCACACGGAAGAGTTGACGAGTGGGGATGCACCAAGGGAAAGCCGGTGGAGCTTATCGGTGGAGTGGATTTGTGAGAGTGTTTATATGCCTTCCTCCCCAAACATCATTAGACAGCGAGTCAGGGTACGTAGACTTTCTACCGACTGAATAAGCGAACCTTCCTTGCACTTTACTTAAGGAGGCCGCTCGTGAGGCCAAGGAGAGGAGGTTAGGGGATTATAAAGCACGAAGCCCGAGGCAGTGTTTCTCTGACTTGAAATCGCACAGCACCTGGGGATCTCGTTACAATGCAGACTCTGACTCAGTGGGTCTGGGGCCAGGTCTGAGACTTCTAAACTGCTCTCGGGCAATTTCAGTGCTACCCGTACTGGAGCCTGTACTTTGCCACCAACAAGGACTTCCTCGCCCCCTGCCGTATGCTCCTGTTGCAAAAAGAAGCCAAACAGTGTCCCCTGGAGCCTGTGCGTCTTAGGAGCAGGTTGGAGCTAGCCGGGAACAGCTCGAGACTCACACACTTAAGGCTGAGGCCATTCTTCCGGTCCACAGGGCTGTGATCCACATGGGGCGCGATCCCTCTCCAGCGACTCCAGGAATTTGCTTTGTGGGGACACAGAAGTCCCTGCTCCTCGGTCCCTTGGGATCGGAGTTCCCGGCCATTATTTCTCAGCCTGTGGCAGTGTAGGCACAGGTCTTCCAGTCCGGCCTCCAGAAGGACATTTGAAAGGATGTATTCTACATGAAAAAGAAGGCTTCGAAGCAAAGTGACCTGTGTGGCAATAAGTCATGTGACTTCCTCTATATAAACGTTGCGGTATTATTACTAACACAGCGCCTTTACCCTGTGTCTGGGTGGGAGAAACGACAGTCTGGGGACCTCTGGGTCCCCAGCGGTAGTAACAGCGGGTGATCAGTTTTGTCAGACTCCGAAGCAGTGCCTCCAGCAGTGGGTCCGTTTCTTAACGAAAAGGATAAGGAACTGTCCACAAGTTTAATACGATACATTTCACTTTCAGAGCGTTGGTGTAAGGGAAACTTCGTGCCATGCTGTAGGATTTCGGGCTGTTTCGAAATGCGTGCACTCCCTCCGAGAAGGGGGGCCAGCTCAAGCCTACTGATCCTCCAGGACCAGCACGGAATGTGTTACCGAGGCGGGATCCCACGTGGACGCTTTTGGGACACGAAGCTCACATTCGATTCCTGGGAGAAAAATCACTGTGCCTTGCTGCCATCTGGTTTCCCAGCCAATACCGTTGATTTGTGGTGTTTCTAGCGGCTCTTTAGACTCTGCCCTGCTTTGTTTCGTGGGAGACGTCGCAGCTGTTCGTTTGTTTAGAGTTCGCACTTCACGCTCGTGCTCCAGCTCTGTTCTCTCCCATCTTTTGAGTTCCCAGGTGCCGTGGTATTTATCGTGACAGGTTATTAGATTATCGTGTGGTAGTTGGTGTTTTTATTAGGTTCTCCCCTTATGATACAGGCAGGTCTTCCTTTTAGAGCCTGCATAGATTTTTTTTCTTTTTTTTTTTTTTAACTAGGGAGCTGGGGATATTGAACTGTCTCGACCTACCTCCGTCAAAATGACCAATATCTTCTGTATCTTCAATAAAACCACTCACTTTGTTTGTGGTTTTCCTCTTCAAAGAAGCTGGGTTCCTCTAATTCCCAGTTTGTTTCTCTTCTCTTTACGGATTCACAGCTTAGTCCAGAGAGAGCTGCTTCCAAGGAAGAAACAAGCATGGCCGAAGAGATCTCTTCCTGCAATGTCTTCAGTTTGTAATTTGGCCCTAGATTTAAGGCAGGGACTTTTCTCGTGTTTATGCAAATGCTTCCAGCATGAGCGTATGCACCTCTCTACCCTGTACTCGGCAAACCAGCCCCTTATTTCCTCAGTGAGGATCCAGAGTGATGGCTGCAATCACAAAGCTGAAAAACTTTTATCTGCCAACAGAATAAAGGTCAGATCTACATGTGGCCGCAGCTGCTTCTCAGAGGTGGAGCTCCAGGCAGAAATGATACGGGGAGGTGATTCTTTTAGAGCAGGGGTCCCCAACCACCATGCCATGGACCAGTACCGGTCCGTGGCCTATTAGGAACCGGGCCACACAGCAGGAGGTGAGCAGCAGGTGAGCCAGCGAAGCTTCATCTGTGTCTACAGCCGCTCCCCAGCACTAGCATCTCTGCCTCAGCTCCGCCTCAGATCATCAGGCGTTAGTTCTCATAGGAGTACTGGTCCCTGGTGCCACAAAGGTTGGGGACTGCTAGTTTAGAGAACAGGTGTCCCGGTGTGAGTAAAGGTGAGCCTTACATAAGATGTTTTCCGTCAGGACGTGCTATGTCTTGTAGGAGAATGGTCAGAATTATACTTAAGAAATGTCTCTACGATGCCAGCTGTGATTCTGCTAAGACGTATCAGGAGCTTAGAAGCCAGACAGTCCTGGATTGAAATCCTGCCTCTGCCACTCCCTAGCTGTGTGACCTTAGGAAAGATATGCAACTATCCTGATCTTTAGTTTCCTTTGGAAAATAGAGAGAACGATGCCTTCTTGGCGGCTGGAAAGTTGTGAGAATTCATGATCAAGTATGGTAAGTTCCTACCACACTGTGAAGAAGTTCCTACCACAATGTGAAGAAGTTGGATGTTACAACTAATCTCTTACCCTGGCTTTTACAGTTTGGGGATCAAAATAAAAAAACCAACAGCCTTCCGATTTCTGACGGCTTCATCTTGGCTCCTTAACTGCCGAGATCACTCATGTCAGGGCTTTTCTCTGCTGGTGCAAATGCTTGGGACCGTCATCGTGACAAAGCCAGTTTCCCCGGACACCAGCAGCTGACTGGATCAGTTTGCTCCTGGGTGCCAAGCCGAGGCAGCAGTGTGCCTGGGGCAGTATTGGGACCGCATGTCCGAGGCTTGCATTTGCAAGACCACCTCCTGTTTTCTGACCTGTCCAGGCGTGCTGCGGTGGATGACGTGTCAACGTGAGGAGGGGTGCAGGGGCTGTAACTGCAGGGCCAGAGCCGGGTGAAGCTGAGTGTGAAAGGGAGCCTTTGCTCAAGATGCGCAGTGAGATGCAGAAAGCACATGTCCTTGCCTTGGTGCTGGTGTTCTCGGCTTCCGTGAAGGTGTCTCTTTCAACACAGTTTATTTTCTAAGCATGGAGTCGTAGGGAGATAATGTGACCCAGTTAACACGATCGGGCTCCAGCCTCTCCAGGGGATGTATCCACTGGCCGTTCATCACACACCCAGCTTCCTGCTCAAGAACCAAGCTATGACCCCAGGTCTCTAGTGCACAGAGCAACATGCTGTCAGCTCTCTGGCCCCAAGTTAGGCAGTAGCCACTTTCTTACCGAGGCGAAGAATGTACCGCTCTGTGTATCCAACTGCAGAGGCAAATACCTTTGTTCTAGAAGCTGGAGATGGCAGTCTTGTCAGAGAATGTATTTTTCTTTTACATTCGATACTATTTCTAATACTGTCTTAGACCTGCTTGTCTGTGCTGTTTCTCCAAGCGGTGTGTCTCTCCTGGCTCCTAGCTTTTATGAGCTATAAAACCATCTCATTTCCATAATTGTTCTTGTCTAGCCTGGCACTATTATTCTCTGGCCTCCAGAGCCATTTGGGTTTCTCCTGGAGGGGCCAAGAAGCCTGAACTCACTGCCTCGTTTCCAACTAATTTGGAAAAATTCAGCTAAAGGAATTTCACTTGCAGATGCACAAGATGCGGGCATTATTCTCGGTGGGTTGGGGTCATCTTCTCGTTCTCTTCGCCATAGGACCCCCGAGCGTGCCTTCTCGGTGGGGGCAATGTCACTCCTAGTGGAGGGAAAGTCGCTTCTTGTGGGAGGGGGAGGGGTACAAAAACTTACGTATAAAGCATAGATATACAATATATAAATAGATATAGTACGTCTGTGGCATTAAAATTTCATGGAAGTTTTAGAAATGTTTATAAAGGCTCTCGAAAGGGCGGGTTATAACGAAAACAGGGTCGAAAAACACTGCTCTAGAATTTTGCCCTCCATGCCTCATACTTTCCATTCACAGAAAATGCCTAAAAGGAGACCCTTTGCTCTCTCCCGGTGGTGAGGAAGTGGCCAGGTGTGGTTCTGTGAGGCGCAGAGGCCGGCATATGTCCAGCTGAACTGCTGCTCAGACTCGTTGGGGAAAACTGCCCATTCGTTTTAAACAGCATCTGAATCTCGTGGAGAGATTTCAAAATGCCAGCTCCCGGGCCCCACCCCATAGGTACCCCAGACCTTCTGGAGGTGTAGCTATCACTGGAGCGATTCCAAAATAGCCAGATCAACACTAAACCCACAACCACGGATCTGGAACAAGGAGAGGAAGTAGCTTAGGTTAGGAGCTGACGCAGGGCCAGAAAGTGAGGCTGTTCTCTAGGCCTTGCTGACCCCACCCATCCTCACCTCTGTGCTTTGGCAAACTGCATGGTGCGGGGTTCCCCAAACAGACCCCAGCCTCCCCCACCTCGACACGTCTGCTCACGACGTTCTCTCCCCTCGGGGTCCCCTTGCCTTCACCTGACACCTGTCAACCTTCTACTTTTCTCTGAGACCGAGCTCCAGTGATGCCTCTTGCATCCCATTTTCTTGCACTTACCACATCCTGCCTTACATTTCATTCATGGGTACATGTTGTCTTGTTGTTCTGTTTCAGTGAGGTATCATTGACATACCAGGAAATCCATTCATTCTAAGTATATAATAAAATGATCTTCAGCAAATGTATGAAGTCGTGCGGCCGTCACCACAGTCAAGTTTTAAAATAGTTCCATCACTCCAAAAAGTTTGCTCTTGCCCGTTTGCAGTCAGACCCTAACCGACGCCCAGCCCCAACCCAGGCCCAGGCCACCTGATTCCTTTCTCTAAAGATTTGCCCGTTCTGTATATTTCATGCAAACGGAATAATACAGTATACAGTCCTTTACATCTGGCTCCTTTCAATGAGCATAACCTTTTTCAGGTTAATCTACGTTATAGCATGCATTGGCAGTTTGTTCTGTTTCATTGCCAAATATGATTCCATGGTATTGGAATTTAGTCGATATTAGATCAGTTGGGTTGGATTACTTTTGGATTTATGGATATACCATATTTTGTTTACCCGTTGATCATTGATGGACATTTGGGTTGTTTCCATTTGGGAGTTATTATGAATAATGCTGCTATTCGCTGTCTTTGTGTAGATATATGTTTTCACGTCTCTTGGGGAGCTTGGGGGTGGAGTTGCTGAGTCATGTAAATAAAGGTAAACATATATACCTTTATTTACATATTTTTTAAGCCGTCCATTTGTTTTTCGTAGTGGCCATAACCGTTTCATCTTTTACATTCCTACCAGCAATGTATGAATATTTCTCCACATCCACATGAATGCTTGGTATTGTCTGTGTTTTTTTTTTATTATACTCATTCTAGTGGGTGGATAGTGGGACCTTGTGACTTTTATTTGTATTTTCCTAAAGACTGATGATGCTGAGCATCTTTTCAAATCCTTGTTAGACATTTGTCTGTCTTCGCCAGTAAAATGTCTACTCAGATTACCTATTTTTTAAATTAGGTTGTTTGTCATTTTACTGTTGACTTTTAAAATCGGTAGAAAGTGTTCTTTCATCATCTTTCTCCTTGCTGATTTTCTGTCTAGCTGTATTGTCCGCTGTTGCGAGGCATAATGACTTCTTCCACCATAGTCATTGGATTGTTTATTTCTCTGTTCGTTTTGTCAATTTTCGCCTCGTGTATTTTGGGGCTCTGTTCGGAGGTTGCTGCGGTCGGGTTCACATGTGCCATTTTGTAATTTGTTTGACGTCTCATGTCCTCTTTGTTCTGTTTTTTTCCTTATTGCCTTCTCTGTGTTCAGTAGATGTTTTTCCCATGTTTCGTTTTAATTCATCGTCCCCTATGTTTTGAATTCTTTTCTTCGCGATTGCATCTACCGCGTGCATCTTAAGTCCTCACAGCCCACTTCAGATCGGCGCTAACTTAACTCCTGTAAAACTTTGTCCCATACAGCTCGGTTTCTTCTCGCTCCTTTGTGCTATTGGCATAGGTATCACATCGGTACGTATCCTGAGTTTAACAGAGCAGCGACATTGTTTTGTGTGACCCTGCGCATTCTAAAGCTGTTAACGGGAAACGTATATTTATACTGCCTTTTGTACTCACCCACATATTTCACTTCTCTGGGGCTCTTTATTTCTTAGTGTATATTTGTGTGTGTAGATAGGTTGCTGTGTGATATCATTTCCTTTCCACCTGCAGAGTTCCTTTCGTATTTCTTGCGAGGAAGATCTGCGGGCGATGAAGTCTCCCGGTCTTTCTCGATCTCGGAATCTCTCTATTTTGCCTTCGGTTTCAGGTGATAGTTTTGCTGCATCTGGTGTTCTTGCTTGACGGCACCAGTGAGTGTGAACCGCGAGGCTGCCGGTGTGCATGGCCAGCCCACCTGGAGGAGCCGCTGTGCCAGCCACAGCGTGGGCAGCACGTGGGAGGGAGGGAAAGAACCCAGATCCCCACTCGTTTTGACAGAGGTCCAGTTTTCCGTGAATAAATGTTCCTCAGTTAGTTTACGTTTTCGTCAGTTTCCAGAGTCTTGAAATGGTGGTTTCTGAGACCTTTATCGTTGTTCTTTGAGGAGGGGGTTTGTCCAGCTTCTCACAGTGCCATTCCATCCCCATTGTTTTGTCCAGAGAGGAAGAAAATCATGTGGTGATTAAGAGAATGGACTCGTGCACCAGATTGTATGGGCTTCGATCCTGGCTCCGCCATTTGTTACGTGCGAGACTTCGGTCAAGTCACTTAACCTCTGGGCCTCAGTTTCGTCATCTGTAGAATGGGGATAATAACAGTACCTACTAGTGGGGTTGTTATAATATACATACAGCGCTAGGAGCAGTCCTTGGCACATTGTAAATGCTACAGAATATTAGCTCTTATTATTAGCTCGGTAAGGGCAGGGCCCGCATCTCAAATTTGGGACTTTAGACCCCGCATTGCTGGCCTGGTGCCTCGCACAGAGTCAGCGCATCTGAGCCTCGGGTCCCCTTTCCTGAGTGATGCTTGGCATTCGGAGGGAGTGAGGGCAGCTCTCAGAGAGCCTGCAGGTGCGAGGAGGAAGGATGGCAGGGGCCGAGGAGCAGATGGCTTTGTGCCTTGCCGAGGCCAAGCGGGGGTCAGTCCTCATCTTGGGCTCACGTGCGTTTTCCCTCCCAGCCCCAGAGACTGCCAGAAATGCCCGGTGCTGCTCACGGGCCGTGCTGCAGTTAATTCAGCACAGTCGCCGCCACCCTCTCAGAAAGTTTCCCTGCATCAAGCATCTCTAGGAGTGGGGAGAGCAGCTTGGCCGCAATGCCTGTTTAGGTCCTTGCTCAAAGGGAGGTGGGAGGGCAGAGGGACTCGCTGTGTGTGGTCACCAACCCCCGCTGCTGGTCTTCTGCACAGAGCTGTCATGTCCATAGGTAACTGGTCCTTATCCCTCCAGTGAATGCAGCTGGGGTAAATAAACCAAGTCTGGGCTGAATTCAGCACCTTGACAGGACACCTTTGTGCAGGAAAGTGTGCATCCTGCACAACTGTATGCAGTGGCCTGGCTCGGCCACCACGTGCCCCATTCTGGACTGCGGACGTGATAAGGCAGCCTTTGACCTCAGGGACCTTTCAGCCTTCACGAGGGACGCCAGACATGCCCAAATCGTGATGGCTGTGCCATCTCTCTTATACTGTACCAAGTACTGGGGCTGCGTGGGAGAAGATGGAGGGAAGGAGGATTTCTAGCGGAGGCGGCACGTGAGCCCCCTGTTGCTAGACCAGTAGGGATTCCTGAGGTGAGTGGGGTGGGACAGGGCACTTTGGCTCATCTGAAGACCCAGGCATGAGAATGAGCCAGGCCAGCGTGGGAACATGCACAGGAGGGAGGGGAGAGGCAGAACGCGGTCAGATCTCGGCGGGTCTGTCACCCCAAGACGAAGAGCTCAGGCTTTTCCAGGTGGCAGTGAGCATCACTGGGGAGTTTTAGGCAGAGAATCAAGTGAGGATGGATGGAATGAGGTGAGACAGGAAGGAGGACAGTGGCCCGGGCAGGTGCACCTGGGAGGCTTCAGAGATGAGGCAGGGACAGCGGAACTGAGGCGGGCAGGGTCTGGAGAGGGGCAGAGGCCAGTGGGATGTGGAGCCAGGGACGGCTGTCGGGTTTGTGGGGCCAGGGCCCATGCAGATGCCAGTCAGAATACTGACGTTCAGAGAAGGGATGAGAAGGGCACCAAAATGTAGACTTTCTTATTGTCGTGGAAGTTTTTAATGCTGCACATGAGCAGACACTGTTTTCTTATGGTCTGTGTTTATCTTACACCCGGACACACAAGCTTGGTAACCATATTATTTTCTCATCAGCTCATTCATTTCCGAGAGAGGGTGTAATTAGGTGGAAGTAGATGGTCTTGGTTTTTAGGATTTAACCTGACCTGCCTGGCGGCGTGCTCTTGAAGAATTTGTGTATACCGATTTCGTGCCCTGCCTTGGTAGCAGTGGTTTAAAAGTGCTTGACTCCTGTGGAAGGACAAGTAGGATTTGAAGACCAGGAAGAGAAAGAAATGAAATGCCTGTGTGAAGCCCTGGTATCCTACCCCATTGCTATAGCATGGCTGCAGGTTTGAGTGTGAGATTCCTGGTAAGCAAAGCAAAAACGGAAATAGAACTAAAGTCATACTGTGTAATAGCCTTTGGTTGGAGCTAGCCAGGCTGAGAGGAACAATAAAATTAGTTGCTAGGAGCAGCAGAGCTTTTACTAGTACTTAATTAAAAACTTCTTATATCAGCTTTAACATAGCGTTTCTGAAAGTATGTATGTGTATATACACACACACACACATATGTGTGTGTATATATATATATTTCAAGGGATGCTTAGTATTAAAAAAAAGATTCTTGTGTGTGTGTGTGTGTGTGTGTGTGTATTTTTCAAGGGATGCTTAGTATTAAAAAAAAGATTCCATAGTCAGGAGAGTTTCAGGAAATGCTACATAATATATATTTTGATGAATGATTAACAATGAATGTTACTGTTTGGAATTCTCATGTAAATCTTGTAGTAAAGAAACCTGCTCACCTTTGTTCAAAATTATATGACTTCATAACTCTTTTCTTCCCTGCATAACTTTTAACCATGACTAATACATATTTTTAGCAGCAAGTTTGGTGAGCAGTTTGCTGAGGGCTCCCTCTGCTTACCTGAGAGAGCCCATTAGCCTTCACCCCCGGGGTCAGAGCAGCTCGCTGAGGCAGGGCGTGACTCTCTGCTTCTCTTTATTCTGGTAGAGAGAAGCTTTGTTCATCCTCTGTGATAATTGTCTGTTTTCATAGTTGCCATCTCTATTATACTGTGAGCTATTTGAGAGCTTCTCTAGTTCGTTTTTAGTTCCTGGTGTGGCACAGGTGCTCGTTGTAGGGTTTTTCAATTCATCTGACAGTGAGCCTGGTCTCTAGGCGATGTAGAGATGCCTGATTCTGTAAAAACAATTCTGCTTGGGGAGTGTGTGTATGTATGTGCATAAGTTGTTAGTACGTTAGATGGAAATCTTTCTTAAGACTCTGTATGGTCCTCTATACAACTTTTGTTGAACGCTGAGGAAATCTTTGAACTCCTACAGTTCTTGAAGTTTCTCTAATAAAAGAGACCTGGCACCACAAATTTGTGAATTGAAAGAATGTCTGCAGTCATTGTGTGAAAGGTGCTAAGCACAAACTATTAATAATATAGCCTGATGTAAAAATTTCTGGTGTAAAAATGTACAGCTCAATAACTGTGTGGAAGAAAATTCTATTAATTGTACCCAGCAGAGATGGAAAAACCTTTGTTTCCCTGTGAGGGACCACAAGCCATAGAGAAAAATCGCTGGTGAGATTTATTAGTAGGAAGTAATTAAATGTAGAGCTCTTTTAAAGAAGAGCATAAAATGTTACCCATTTTCCTAGAATTAATTGACTATAAGGTTTCACTAAATATGAGGAATAATAAAAAATTTGCTAACGATATCCTTTAGAGTCATTCAGGGAAGAGAGCTGCTTGGGAGACTAGATTGATGAGAGAAACTAAGAAACGGGGTGTCGAGGGGAAAAAAACAGTCTGAGGAAGATGCAGGAAATGGCAGAGATGAAGTTTTAGAGAAGGAGACCAATGAGGCCTTTCTAAGGAAAGCTGGTCGACATGCTCACTCTCAGGATAATCAGAGGAAATGATGGTGCCTTTGTTAAAAACCCAGGTTAAGGAGAGGGCTGGTGGATTCTCAAGATACTGTCACAAAGATGGGCAAAGCCACGTTGCGCATTCGCAACCCCAGGCATAACGTCATTCACAGTGATGAACGTTGCATATTTGAAGCTTGTGACGGGCTGTGAGGGCAGAATGGTTACCTTCATATTACACACGGGAAAAGGAAGTTACAGGCGCCTAAGGTTCAGGGTTAGTGTGTGGCTCTGAAAACCTCTTATGTTTTCCATCCGCCTCCCCACATCCCCCGGGTACCGATGCCCTCCGTGTGAGCTGGAGGCCAGAGTTAGTTATCTCTAAATTGGGGATTCTCTACATTATTCTTACTCAGCTTTTTCATGAAAATGGTCGTGACATGCCACCTGTGTATCACGTGGTCACAGTAGAGGCTCAATCATTCCATCAGAAATAAAGCAACATTGATTGCATGTCTCTCTTACCTGGCCGACCTGTGAGGTGGGTGGGTGGGCGAGCGATCTGTTTGCCACCTGGGCAGTGACAGGAATTGCATCTCTGTTTTCTTCTGTTACCTGGTTCTGCATACCTTGGATCCTGGATTCGTAAGTGAATGCCGTGTGTGTGCGCCCCTTCCCCTGTGCCCTAAGTTACTTGCTGCTGTTCAGATGACAAACAACCACACAATGTGACTCACTTGATGAAACTGCTTCTGCTGCCTCAGCAGGGGGGAGGGCTCCCTGGGCTTCCGTGGTTAAGCCCCTTCCCCGCTTTACCGCAAGAAGACATGTCCTTGGCACATCAGACAAGAAGTTAAACTTGACTTGCATATTATTTTTATTGGATCAAATAAGCTTGCATGAAAGTTGTGACTAGAATGACTTTTTTGTGTCAGAAGCAGGAGTGCCTCACAAACTTGTTATAAATGGCCAGCATTTTTATTATAAACACGGGAATAACGTGATTTTCCGAACTGGATTGGCAGAGTTTGGCGATGTGTGGTCTGGGGCCAAATCCAGCCCGCTGCTTGTTTTTATTAAAGTGTGATTAGCACACAGCCGTGCCCATTGTTTGCATATTGCGTATAGATGTTGCTAGGGTGGGTCCAGTAGTTGCTACAGGAACCATGTGGCCTGGAAATCCTAAAATATTTACTCTCTGGCCCTTTGCAGAAAAAAGTGAGCCAGTTTCTGTTCCAGAATCCCGACAAGGGGACCATGCATTCTTTGTGTGACTACAGTTTAATGTGAGGTCGACATCTCCTGGACCATTTCTGCCTCTGCTCCCTAGCGTGGGCCTTGCTCCTGCTGAGCATGGGGTTTGGGGGTGCAGCCTCCTCCAGGTTCACCAGGGGCAGCCTGCTGGCCTCTCTCGTGTCCTTTGCCCCTCAGAGCAGAAATGCTTTTAGATGTTGGCTCTCCTGTCAGCCTCCCAGCTCTCAGGCCTCACCTGTCTCCAGGTCGAGCCCAGGGAGACTCCTCCAGGGTCCTTTCGGCTCCGCCTTCCTTGACGCAGGCCTCCCACCAGGCTGCGGCTCTGCTGCATTTTACTTCTGAGGCGCCTGTCACGCATATGTGCTCCTCTGACGGTCTGCCAGCCCTGCCCTGCCTAAGCCTCGTTCCCCACCAGCACTGTTGAAATAGTTCCCCGGGCAATCTTTGCTCACTCCATACAATGCAGTGCGGCCAGGGTCGTGTTGCTACCCCAAATCCAGGGCCGATCCTCCACCTGCCTGCAAGGCCGTTCTATCTCAGATCACTCCTCACAGTGCTGAGGCCAGAGCACCTCCCTCATTCCAGGGGTGGTGTGAGCTTGCTCGCCGCCACGCCAAGCCTCCCACGCCGCTGACCATTGCTCCCGGACTGCTGTCCCCCCCCACCGCCCTGCTCTGCCCAATCTGTTACCATCCCGTGCATCCTTGTTGAATCCCAGACAGGTTTTTCTCTGCATGCGGTGTGTTCTCACTCCCTCGAGCCCTCTGCCGCTCTGTTATATGCCCCGTATCAGAGGCTGTGTTACTTGATTGCGGCTTTCTGCTCTCCCCAGACTATACACTCCCACAGGCCAGGGATTGTCCCTCAGTCATAGTTAGATTCCTTGCATCGGCCGCGAGGCAAGCACTGTGCATGGCATCGAACTGGAAGTCACACAGAGCGTGCGCACCTGTGAGGATCCCTCAGTCATAGTTAGATTCCTTGCATCTGCCGTGAGGCAAGCACTGTGCATGGCATCGAACTGGATGTCACGCAGAGCGTGCGCACCTGTGAGGACGGCAGCTGTTCTGGGCGTCTGCTTTGAGCCAGCCGTGGTCGAGCACCCACTCCAGCAAGGACTGTCTGCACGCACAGATGTGGAAACAGGCTCAGAATGATTGACTCGGGTAAGCGCTGGCGTTCGACTCGAAGCTCCCCTGCTCCAGTGCCGCTGTCATATGGCCAGGTGGCACTGTTGCGAACGTGCACACACACACGCCCTCTCCGTGGCGTGAATACCGTGCGTCTCTGCACACACATACCTTTACCTGCCTGTGCGTAAGAGTCACCTTGGGAGCTTCGAAAATACTCATCCCCAGGCCCAGCTCTCAGGTGACGTCAGCGTCTCAGGGGGTGAGGGGCAGGCGCTGGTGTGTTTTAAAAGCTTCCCAGGTGATTCCAGTTCCAGTCCAGGCCCCACTGTGCAAGGCAGGGTCGAAATGTGGACAGACCTGTGGAGGGCTCGCGAGAGCGGTCCCGACCTGTAGCCACAGCTCCTATGAAGTTGGCTGCTCGCTGAGCTCCTGATAACCTCGGCCCTTCGGGAGATCAGGATGGCTCATCTGCCCCAGGCCGTGGTCCCTGGCGCTTCCTGTCTTGTGACAGCGTGGACCCAAGTCTCCCTTTTGGGCTGGGCCTGGACATGCCTCAGGCACCCTAAGAGGCGAGCCTTCCAAAACTGCAGCCCACTTTGCCTTATGTGGAAACGCGGGTCTCTGTGACCTGGACATGAGGGGGTGCTTTCGATTTGCAGCTGACTTAAAAACGAGGCTCTTTAATCCTGAGTGAGGCGGGCTTGTTGGGGACAGAGTCCAGCGGGCCGTAGTTCTCAGAGCACAGCGCCGTGGTCAGCACCATCGGCAGCACCTGGGGTTGTTGGGACAATTCTCAGATCCATCCCGGACCCTCCGCACTTGGAGCTCGGCAGGCTGACACCCTCTGCGTGACTCTACTGCCATGAAGGGTGACAGCCACAGGTCTAGCTGGGTGGTGAGTAGTACGTGGGTCCCTGAAATGCCAGTTGTATGGTCTTCGGCCCCCTTGGGCATCAGGGACCCTGGGAGCTTTATAAAACTCCAGGCTCCCTATATTTTCACCACGGCTCCAGGAGATTCTAAGACGCGAACCCCCTTTTTTCTTTTTCTGAATTGTGGTAGCAGGAATCGGAGGAATATTGCATTCTTTTAATAATGACTTCGTGTCCACTTGGCACAGGGCAAGATCACGTCCTCTTTCCTTTTCTTCCTGGAGTTTCACCTGCCTGGTCCCTAATTATCGGGACATTTTCCATCAGTCCTGTTACCCGTTCAGTGAAGACGGACGTTCCCTTTAGCATGGGTGTTCCTCATCGCTGGATTGTTCACTGCCACATAAAAGCCACAAATGGGTTTTACGATCTCCGGCATACTTAATTAGTCTATCTTCTCAAAATTGTGTTTTCAGTGAGTGAAGACATTAGCCTCTGATCTAATTGATCCACAAAGCATCTTTTTAGCATGTTTGTGTATCTTAAGTGTTGATCCAGGGGGGACGTCTCTGAGGCTGACTTAAGGAGGTACAGACCCTATGACTTCCTGTCACCCTTGCGGGTCACCCTGCCAAGGGCAGGTTTGAGGCAGGATGGGCGCCACAGGCACAGGTGTCAGCTCTTTCTAAAAGAGCCGATTATTTTTCTTGTGCTCCTGGTTGTCTCTATCCCCACCACCCTTATCTGCCATCATAAATGTCCATACCTGTGCCATAGTTTATGACAAGGCACACCTGCCCAAACGGATATGCTGCCTAGTCTATATGTCATTAAGCCTCATGGTGGAAATGAAAGAGGGCTTCTGCTCCAGCTGGTCCCACCTGTCCACCCTCCCTCCCACTTTCACTGTCCTTTACCCCCGTGGTGGAGGTCGCCAGGCTGCAGATACACTAGACGGCTCGAAGTGACTGGGGTGCACTCAGGGGACCCTGCCCGGATGTATCCCTGTTGCATTTTTGCATCTGGCCTCCTCTAGGAACCTCTCAAGACTCAGCACAAAGGCCTAGATGAAGCTCCCAAAGCACCCCCACCTTCTAGGCGGTCAGGCTACCTTCTTTGGGGTTCCCACGTTGCCTACCTCTTGCACGCCCCTGTTAGAGCACGTATGCCATCATGCTTGTTTTAGGTCATGAAGCAAAGGAGTGAATAAACGAATCCTTTGTTTTTACTCGCCAGACCTTTCAGAAAGAATTTCTTTGGGAGCATTTGAGAGCTATTTTAGTGAGACCGGAACTCGCTAAATTTCTTTTCGCGACAATTGCAAATACTTGGTGTTTGGAAAATAACACTCTAACCACGTAACTAGGGGTGACGGAGTTGTGAGCTGGCCTCGACTTGGTTAGAAAGCCCTGTGGAAACAACGATCGGAATTGGAATGTGGGAAACAGAGGGGCACACGGGTGTCCCGTCGTCGGTCACAGGCGGGGGCCTGTGCCGGGGTGAGAACACTGCTCTTCAGAGCTTTGCCGCAGGACCAGTGCTGAAGGAATGACAGAGTCATGCGTGTCACCGTGTTAGCGCGGTGACACCCAGGGACCTTTAACGAAATCCCAGGGCCCGGGCTGCTCCCAGACCAATGGGTCAGAAACTGGGGGGGGCCAGGCATCTAAAATTTTTTTAATGCTTGCCAACTGCTTCTACCTGAAGGCAGCTTGGGGAACCACGGGGCTAAAGGAGTCTGTTTCAATGTGTGTGGGGTCGGAAGTATGGCTAAGAGGCGTCTTCATGTTACATTTCTTTTTTATAATAAAGGCCGAGCAGAGGTTTGCTAATTGATCATCACAGGCACACGTGGTGTGTGCGCGCAGGCTCGTGCGTATGGACATTACTAGGGAGGTTGTGGCTGCCTGGGCGTTGATAACAGTGCACATGTTTGTCACTTGGAGGAAGGCTAGATTCATGGAACTCCCCCCCCCTCCGCCTTCCTGAGCAGCATACGCCCAACCGATAAGTGCTTGCAGCTCAGTGGCCCCCAAAATATAATTCTGTGTCTCCAAGTGCTTCTAAAATTCCCCCGTTCGTTTCCATTGCCAGTGTATCGACTTAGGCCTTTTCTCCTCTCTGTAACAGTCCAGCCTTTTTCTCTACGGGCACATTCACGTCTTCGCTCTCACGCCCCCGTTAGCCACACCTGGGGTCACTCGTAGCTTTACAAAGCCTTTGATGCTCCCCGATGCTCCACAGATAATTGATAATGGTTATAGATAGCCCTTACCTAGCATGTACACCTCGGTGTTATTTACCCCTGGCACCGGCCCCACGAGGTAGCACTGTTAGCCCTATTTTACAGGTGGGAAGGTGAGAGCATGGGGTAACTTGCCCAAGGTCACAAAGTCAGGGCGGACCCAGGCTTTTGGGCTCCAGAGCTCTGACTCTGCACCCCTCTGCTTGGCCGCCTCTCCCTGCTCTCTGCTAAGGGACTTTGCATTCATTGGGTCTGACCTTCCCAGCCATCCTGCTAGGTGGGTATTTTTCCTGTTTCACAGAAATCAGGTCTTGGACGGGTTAAATAACTTGACCAAAGGCACAGCCAATTAAGGAACTAATAGTTGGTGCCCTGCCTCCCTGACCCCACCGCACTGCACAGGACTGTCTAATTTCATTAGGCTGGCACCTCTGACTATACTCTGTCCTCAGCTCACCTTTCCAGGTAGTTCCATGCCATTATGAAGCCACGCCACCTGACTTCGCTCACACTGTTTCTTTTGCTGGAAACTTCTTCCAGCTAGGGCTGTCGCATCCCCCGTGACGGAAACTCTTGCCTTGCTCATAATCCCCTATGTGGAACCTGCAAACAGCAGGAAGCAGAGGCCATTCATTTCCGCTCTCCCTCAGGAAGCCCGAAAATAAAGCACCTCCTCTTGACCACCCCCTCCCTGCCCCAAGTGTGACGTTTGCATCATGAATGTCACATCCAGGCACTTCGTGTCACCCTTAGGTCCCTGCCCACCTTTCTGCTAGGTGGCATCTTCAGGCCAGGTGTGGTATCTTCCTTGTTTGTTCTGTCTTCTGCGTTAGGGCGTAAGGTAGCCAACAGAAGCTATTCTGTAAATGTTTGTTCAACAAAACTAAAGCAGACAAGAATGCCAAGGTGGGAAAGTCATAAAAATATTTCATCCAAGGGGCTTTGGCAGGGAGGGCTGTAGGGCATAGAGCAGTCAGGGATGTATTTACCTGGTGGCTTCTAGAGACACCTACATTGTCTGGAAATTTCCAGAGTGAAGCGAAGAGCTAACGATTTGCCTCATGAGCTCATCTAGCTTGTCCATTTTGCCACCAGGGTTTTTGTTTCATTTAGTTTTTATTTATTTTCCTTAGGTATGCTAACCCGGTTAAAAAATGAAAAATGAAAAAGGAACGCAAAAGCCTGGCTCCTAGGCCCGCTCAGCACGGATTTTTAAAATAGGATAGAGTTGGGAGTGTGTGAAAACTGTGGACTCCTGGACTTTCACAGGACTCCTGGGCCCCAGATCGCCGTGGGGTGGGAGAAACTGTGCTTCCTGAATAGAGGCAGAACCATTCGGGACGGAAACTGGTGCCAAGAAAAACTTCTTTGCCACTGGCAAAGTTAATTCTTTAACGGTGTAATTAGGGTTATCATAGTTAAGTAAACGTTTTCTAGACTCTTCAGGTTTAAAGCACTTTGCACAGGTGCCTTTTCGCATCGAGGACAAAGGGGCGCGTGCGCCGCGAGGCCGGAAGGGGGCCTCCTCCGTGGCGCCCACCGGGATTGGCGTTGAGATTTCGTTTTGCACCCGCAGGTGAGCGTGCTGACCACCCTGGAGCGGAGGTTCAACCTGCAGAGCGCCGACGTGGGGGTCATCGCCAGCAGCTTCGAGATCGGCAACCTGGCGCTCATCCTCTTCGTGAGCTACTTCGGGGCGCGCGGGCACCGGCCGCGCCTCATCGGCTGCGGGGGCATCGTCATGGCGCTGGGCGCGCTGCTGTCCGCGCTGCCCGAGTTCCTGACCCACCAGTACAAGTACGAGGCCGGCGAGATCCGCTGGGCCGCCGAGGGCCGCGACGTGTGCGCCGCCAACGGCTCGGCCGGCGACCAGGGGCCCGACCCAGACCTCATCTGCCGCAGCCGGACCGCCACCAACATGATGTACCTGCTGCTGATTGGCGCCCAGGTGCTCCTGGGCATCGGTGCTACGCCCGTGCAGCCGCTGGGCGTCTCCTACATCGACGACCACGTGCGCAGGAAGGACTCCTCTCTCTACATAGGTAGGGGCGGCCCGCCCAGGGCTGCGGGGCTCTTTCGTGCGTGTGCGCGGCGCGTTCGTCACCTGGGTGTGTGGGCAGAGGAGGGGCAGGTGGGCCCGTGAACTTCGTGTTTTGCCAGAGCCATGGTTTTCGGGCCTGGCTTCAAACACTCAGGGATTTCGAAGAATGCTGATGTCTTGAGTTGCACCCCCAGAAAATCTGGCGTGGTTGGTCTGGGGTGCAACCTGGGTGTGGAGCCAGTTTTGAAATGCTCTCAAGGTGATCCTGCTGTGCAGGATTTGAGCTCTGCTATGGTAGAGCATTAACTGACCTTGGGTGGGACTACGTGCTTAGGAGTTTTAGTTTTATTTATCTGCCTCTGTGTGTGTGTGTGTGTGTGTGGACTTTGGCTGTCTTGCACTAGCCTCCACAGTAGACTTGGGGTTTACACATTGGAAACCACAGTTTTTTGTGTGTGTGTGTGTGTGTGTGTGTGGGTGTGTGGACTTTGGGTGCCTTGCACTAGCCTCTACAGTAGACTTGGGGTCTACACATTGGAAACCACAGTTTTTAACAATCAAAACAATCTTTTGGTCATTGTCCTGTTGAAACTCAGAGAGAGAGAGGATCGCATTCCTAGCATTTGGTACCAAAGTTGGTGACCTAGAGTCATATTTTTTTTTTCCCCCTGTAACATGGGTATGTGCTAGAACTGGGTATTTTGGAAGAAATAAAGTACATGTGAGTTTTTAAACATTATTTTGCGCTGTAAGAGCTTCTGATGCTGTATACTGGAGGGATAGAAGCCGTTTGCAGACGTGAGGTTAAGAAATATCTGAGCGGTGAATTGCTTTCACAGAAAACAGAGTCCTTGGTCAACATCACTGCCCTGGGCCCTTTTGCATGACCATTTGTAGAGTGAGGGCCGGCCTGCCTAGCTTCCCATCCCTTGTCTACCAAGTACAAGCTGTCACCCAGTGCTAGGCTTTGAAAAAATCACCTCTACCTGCAGAAGCTTTGTGCCTCCCCCAAAGCAGTGTGCCTTGAGATATGAAGTTTGTCATAACATAGAGGTTTAGGTTACACAGAGTTTAAACAGATCTCGACATAAAGCATCATATCTGCCAAGCTTCCAGCACACGCTGCCCAAGCTTTCTTTCTGAGACAAGTGGCTTGGAACAGTTGCACACATGAATGCTGATTTCCCGCTGTGCCTTTCTGTCCCAGCTATGGAGTAGATTGTTTTGCTGAAAAATGTGTTGCAGGTGTATGTTTCAGCCCTCTGTGAACAGGCTCGGGGTGAAAAAGGTGGCCTCTGTGAGCCTGGTCATGTGACCTAATCGGGGAACACAAAGCAGAAGAGAAGCCTGGTCAGTCAGACATGGCCAGTCCCTCTCCCCATGGGGTTAGCAGCTTCCATAATTGTTTCTGAAGGTGAGCACAGAGGCCTAAGGGAGTCATCGACATTTTGTTACTTTTAAAGCTTGAGCGAAAGCCATTCCATGTGACTCTGTTACAGACTGGGACATGGGACACAGCATGTAGTCTCGAGGTCCAGCCGGACAGTGGGTCTCTGACCTGATGGATGCCACCCTGGGACCCTAGGAGAGATGTCTTCTGGCAGTGATGACAGCCAGTAGGCAAATCAGAGCACAGAGAAGGAAATGGGGAGTGTGAGGCTGAGTTCTTGTCTCTGATGATAGAATCGGGTAGAAAAATTTCTCCCCAGAATTGCTGCTCGAGCTGGACCAGTGCTGATCACCTCTGCCCTGGGCTTCCTGCCCGGAGCAGTGGGCTCAGAGCCCTCTTCTGGGCATCTCCCCTGGTGTGTCAGGCTGTGGTGCTTCCAGGCACAGGATGGAGCCTGGTTTGCATGCGCAAAGCTTCAGGGTGAGGAGGCGTTTGGTTTCGGGGGTGGGCGGTGG